>NC_137121.1:2814259-2856759 GCF_949357685.1 Gobio gobio
GTATCTCTACAAAAAAGACGTGTGAACACAGCCCATGTCAGCCATTTCTCAACGAGACGAGCTGCTGGCAGAAGCCCCGCCCATGACGAGAATTTGCGTCTGTTGCGAAGCAAATGTCACGAGCAAATGAAGCGAGTAAACTCAAAATGTTCAAGCGTCCAACTACACACGAATAGCTCGATTTATTCACGTCATTTGCGTCCGGTGTGAACGCACCATAACTCAACCAGGCCCCGCCCCCTTTATTCTGCTTATGAATTATTTAAATGAGGAATAATGTGACGTGTTCCCGGCGGAAAAGCATCACAGGTCCTCTTTTAGGGAAAACTTCTGCAATGCATTTTACAAATCTGAGTGCATAACAATTGAGGATGCACTATGTCTCGGTCACCATATCGGTATCGGCACGATAAGTACATTTGGCGGATATATTAAAACTGGGGTAAGTGGAATTTCAAAACTGCTTTAGTAAAGTGTCTCGGGCCGATGTATTCATCATCTCAGATGTATTAAGCGAGGTATGAAGAACGGACCCTAGGAGTAAACACTGCTCCGTCTGAGTTTGAGTCGCTTATAAACAACAACATCTTCACAAACTAGCAATGCGAAGCGTTCATAAACTTGTCCAACAAAAGACGACGTTTAATAACGTTTAACTCACTTCATATCGTCAGGCGAGTGTTTGTGAGCTGGTGTGGCTTCTTATCACAGAATAAGGCAGATGATTAATTATTTTATATTATTATTATTATGAAAATACCCGAGAAGGCTTGAACTCAAATACACCATATATTGTCGCAGTCGTGTGTTTATTGTCTTCATGTTTAATCAAAGCGTTTCTATCTTCTTTTTATTCAGCTACAGCGCTAGCTTCACATTAGCGGTTTCCTGCAAACGTCATTATATGACTTATGGCGTATGTGGCGTTTCTGCTCGAGGGTGCCCTCTGGCCTCCAGGAGGAATCAAACATGAGTGTGTTTAGCGCTCAGTGATGTCGCAAGCAGAATCGCGATTATAATCGAAATCGCAATATTGAACAAAGAAATCATGATAGGTTTTTTTGTCCATATCGCACAGCCCTAATGCACACTAAGACTTTCTCTTGACTTTAAAGAAAGATTTAAACTTGTCTGATTTTTGCAATTCCGTTTGGTGCTGAAATTGCACAATAACACAGAAAAAGTTATATATTTAAACAAGTTGTCAAGCTGCAAGGTCATTATGAGCGGGTAGAACCTCGTATTGCACAATTGTAACCATGTAAAAGAGCTGAATGTTGCTCAACAGCCGAGTCCTGGCTTCTCTTCAGAGCCGCATCTGCAGTGCCAGCACAAATCACACAGCAAAACTCACAGCATCCCAACCTTGCGACTTGTTGCATCATAACTCGCTTCCCAAAACAGGTCATTATTTGTCAACAGCACAACTCACTGGAGATAAACTGTACGCACAGATCTGTGTATCGTCTGAGGACTAATCTCATTATGCGCCCCATTATTCTCCGGCGTCTGTTTCCATAAAGAGCCACGGCCCTTTGTTTCCAGAGGGGCTCTCAATTGTCAGGGGCCCCATGAGGGTCCATTCATCCCACAGAGACCAGGCGCAGAACAAACAGCCGCCGTTAGACGCGGTTACACAGCTGTTCAGAGCTCTTGTGCTGAGGGTTTGCAGAGAAACGCTTACATATATCAGGATTCAAGGATTCATTCAGCACGAACTAACCACGAAAACAAAGATGAAGAAATACTATAACAAATGTACAGCTGGTGCATCTCTTATGGTAAAATCTTACCAATATATCTAATATTATAATGGACATTTATGCGTTTTTGCATTTGCAATTGAAAATGCATTTCAGTCAACCGAACACACTTTATCATTCCTGACACTAAACTAATGGAGAATCCCAGCTAAAGTAACAAAAATACGTTCTAAGAACATTTTGCTAACATTCCCATTCATTTATGAAAACTATAGGGATGCACTGATATGAACATTTTGGCCGATAATTCTTTATATATCACCGATGCTGATCACCGATATATTGGCCGATAAATCTAAATCCAAATTTGTATATCATTTCTGAGAGCCTGATTACAAAAACAAAAGTCTCATCATTAAATCCACGTCCCAACACACAGTTATGATGCTCTTATTATAATTTCATGTATTCTATATGACAGATTTGAACTGCACATGTTGCTCTGAACTGTATTTTCTCCTTTTTTTGAAGTGATATTAATCATATTTCAAGCACTTCAAACCCATCATGGTGAACAGTGCACATCTGAAGTGTCTCAGCTGAAGGAAATAATACATTATTTATCGCTTTAAAATATCGGACGAATTTTCTTATCAGGCCGATACCGATATCATTAAAAACGAACATATATCGGCCGATTCCGATAACATTAAAACCAATATCGGCTGATAAGATAACATTAAAAACGAACATATATCGGCCGATCCCGATAACATTAAAAACAATATCGGCCGATACCGATAACATTAAAAAAGAAAATATTAAAAATTATTATATATAGGCCGATACCGATACCATTAAAAATGAACATAAATCGGCCGATATCGATAACATTAAAAATGAAAATATAAAAAATTATTATATATATGTCGATACGATAACATTAAAAACGAAAATATAAAAAATGATTATATATTGGCCGATACGATAACATTAAAAATTAAAGTATTAAAAATTATTATATATAGGCCGATACAGATAACATTAAAAATTAAAGTATTAAAAATTATTATATATAGGCCGATACAGATAACATTAAAAATTAAAATATTAAAAATTATTATATATAGGCAGATACCGATAACATTAAAAATGAAAATATTAAAAATTATTATATATAGGCCGATACAGATAACATTAAAAATTAAAATATTAAAAATTATTATATATAGGCAGATACCGATAACATTAAAAATGAAAATATTAAAAATTATTATATATAGGCCGATACGATAACATTAAAAACGAACATATATCGGCCGCTACCGATAACATTAAAAATGAAAATATTAAAAATTATTATATATAGGCCGATACCGATAACACTAAAAACGAACATTTTAAAAATTATTATATATAGGTCGACACGATAACATTAAAAATTTACACATATCGGCCGATAACATTAAAAACAAAAATATTAAAATTTATTATATATAGGCCGATACCGATAACATTAAAAATGTACTTATATTGGCCGATACCGATAACATTAAAAACGAAAATATAAAAAATTATTATATATAGGCCTATACCGATAACATTAAAAACGAACATATTGGCCGATACGATAACATTAAAAACGAAAATATTAAAAATGATTATTTATAGGCAGATACCGATAACATTAAAAACGAAAAAAAATATTTTTATTATATATAGGCCGATACCGATAACATTACAAATGAACACATATCGGCCGATAACATTAAAAATGAACACATATCGTCCGATAACGATAACATCACCAATACCCATATGGTGGCCGATATATCAAATGTTTTTTAATATTTTATAATTTTGCATGTATTATGGAAACGTAACTTTTGAATGTTCTCTAAACACAAAAGTAGTTAACATTTAATACCGTGAACAGATGACAGAACCTTGCCAGAACGCTCTGAGAACTGTCATAGAGCCAGAAGCACAGATCCCAACACGGAACGTGTTCTCCCACACATTTTGGGAAAACCTCACATTGTGTATTTGTCAGTAAGACAGTTCCCTGTGGGTTACCTTGGAACAGGAAGGCTCTGGTGTCATCGTGGAACCCCTGCACCTGTGTCACGCCGGAAAACCCTTCTCCAGGACTGAACTCCTGAAACACGCTGATCCGAACCGCTGGATCCACTCCGAACGCAGACACTTCAACACAAGCACAACACACAGCGTTAGAACAGCCTCCAGAGCAATGCACGTCCAGCACTTCTGCACAAATCACTGTATGGATTGAAGAGCAATGACTTTTTTCATGACTTTCATTGACTTCTCGGGGCCTGGAAATCAAATGGGAAGCCTACACTGAAAAATAAACCAATTAATAGTGCAGGAACCATTTTCACAATTCGTAATGAACCACAAAGAAACAGCACGATGAGTTAAACGCGACATTTAGAAGTAGACAGACTGATAAGCATGTTCTCGCATGTGCATATATTTCTAATAACCATAACAAGCACAGCTCTATATCTATGAACGCATGACCCGTTATTGATAATTGCCATCTGCACTCATAATCATCGGATCAGACTGTAATATGTGACGCTGATCTCTCTGCGTACCTGCTGCCGCGTAAAATAATCCAACAAACAACTGCAATAATCCCATGGTGAATAATGCAATTAGTCCATGTTGCGATACTCCAGGAAAATGCAATCACGTGTACGCGGGATCGTTCGTCCTCATTCAGACATTCCCACGGGATGAGAGGAGCATCCGCGGGACGGAACGCGCGAGTATTCCGTGAGGAGGAGCGGAGCCGCACAGGTGGTTCTGCCGGGGTTCTTGCGCAGCGCCGCGCGTCAGACTGACTGCAGACCGAGCGCGAGAGCATCTACCAGCACCAGAGAGAGAGAGAGAGAGAGAGAGAGAGAGAGAGAGAGAGAGAGAGAGAGAGAGAGAGAGAGAGAGAGAGAGAGAGAGAGAGAGAGCTCGTAACCCCTCTGGTGGCACTCGACGGAAGCGCGCGCACTGAACATGTGTAACTCTCTTTATTCGCGGGTTTCTCAGGAAACATCTGTTCTAGGCTTTTATTATATCGCTACTTGCATTAAACACAGATCTAATGTACTTTACATCAACTATACTGCATTTATAGATTTGATAATAATTGCAAATCAATTAAACATTGACTCGAACATTTTAATATACAGGGAGGTTATCACACTTTCTACTGCAGTGAATATTTCTCAGGATTTATTTGCTGTATACTTAACATATGTTGATTTATGTTATATAGATTTATTCATATATAGTTTTATTTATTTATTTGCTGTAGGCTATACGTAGCATATATGATTAATGATATAGATTTATTAATATATAGTTGACTTTACTTATTTATTTCTTTAACAAACTACGATTTATGATATAGATTTATTAATATTTGGTTAACTATTTATTTATTTATTATTTGCTGTATACTTAACACATTGTATGACTCATGATAGCTTTATTAATACACTAAAAAATGGTGCTATATAGCACTAAAAGTGGTTATTTGGCTCGTAATCATAGGGGAACCACTTTAAGTGCTGTATAGCACTAAATCTTCAATGGCTCTTCAGCTGTTCTTCAGTGGTGCTTCAGCGGTTCTTCAGTGGTGCTTCAGTGGTTCTTCAGTGGTTCTTCAGTGGTTCTTCAGCGGTTCTTCAGCGGTTCTTCAGTGGTTCTTCAGTGGTGCTTCAGTGGTTCTTCAGTGGTTCTTCAGTGGTTCTTCAGTGGTGCTTCAGCGGTGCTTCAGTGGTTCTTCAGTGGTGCTTCAGTGGTTCTTCAGCGGTTCTTCAGCGGTTCTTCAGTGGTGCTTCAGTGGTTCTTCAGCGGTTCTTCAGCGGTTCTTCAGTGGTGCTTCAGAGGTTCTTCAGCGGTGCTTCAGTGGTTCTTCAGTGGTGCTTCAGTGGTTCTTCAGTGGTTCTTCAGTGGTTCTTCAGTGGTTCTTCAGTGGTGCTTCAGCAGTTCTTCAGTAGTTCTTCAGTGGTTCTTCAGCGGTGCTTCAGTGGTTCTTCAGTGGTGCTTCAGTGGTTCTTCAGTGGTGCTTCAGTGGTTCTTCAGTGGTTCTTCAGTGGTGCTTCAGCAGTTCTTCAGTGGTTCTTCAGTGGTTCTTCAGCGGTGCTTCAGTGGTTCTTCAGCGGTGCTTCAGTGGTTCTTCAGTGGTGCTTCAGCGGTTCTTCAGTGGTTCTTCAGTGGTTCTTCAGCGGTGCTTCAGTGGTTCTTCAGTGGTGCTTCAGTGG
The DNA here is from genome assembly GCF_949357685.1 of Gobio gobio. Classification (NCBI taxonomy): domain Eukaryota; kingdom Metazoa; phylum Chordata; class Actinopteri; order Cypriniformes; family Gobionidae; genus Gobio; species Gobio gobio. The sequence goes on from NC_137121.1 coordinate 2,820,252, forward strand.
TTCTTCAGTGGTTCTTCAGTGGTTCTTCAGTGGTTCTTCAGTGGTGCTTCAGCAGTTCTTCAGTGGTTCTTCAGTGGTTCTTCAGCGGTGCTTCAGTGGTTCTTCAGTGGTGCTTCAGTGGTTCTTCAGTGGTTCTTCAGTGGTTCTTCAGTGGTTCTTCAGCGGTTCTTCAGTGGTTCTTCAGAGGTTCTTCAGCGGTGCTTCAGAGGTGCTTCAGTGGTTCTTCAGCGGTTCTTCAGTGGTTCTTCAGCGGTTCTTCAGCGGTTCTTCAGTGGTTCTTCAGTGGTGCTTCAGTGGTTCTTCAGTGGTGCTTCAGTGGTTCTTCAGCGGTTCTTCAGTGGTTCTTCAGTGGTTCTTCAGTGGTTCTTCAGTGGTGCTTCAGTGGTGCTTCAGTGGTTCTTCAGTGGTGCTTCAGTGGTTCTTCAGTGGTTCTTCAGTGGTGCTTCAGTGGTTCTTCAGTGGTGCTTTAGTGGTTCTTCAGCGGTTCTTCAGTGGTTCTTCAGTGGTTCTTCAGTGGTTCTTCAGTGGTGCTTCAGCGGTTCTTCAGTGGTGCTTCAGTGGTTCTTCAGTGGTTCTTCAGTGGTTCTTCAGTGGTGCTTCAGTGGTTCTTCAGCGGTTCTTCAGTGGTTCTTCAGTGGTTCTTCAGTGGTGCTTCAGTGGTTCTTCAGTGGTGCTTCAGTGGTTCTTCAGTGGTGCTTCAGTGGTGCTTCAGTGGTTCTTCAGTGGTTCTTCAGTGGTTCTTCAGTGGTTCTTCAGTGGTTCTTCAGCGGTTCTTCAGTGGTTCTTCAGCGGTTCTTCAGCGGTGCTTCAGCAGTTCTTCAGCGGTTCTTCAGTGGTTCTTCAGCGGTTCTTCAGTGGTGCTTCAGTGGTTCTTCAGCGGTTCTTCAGTGGTTCTTCAGTGGTTCTTCAGTGGTGCTTCAGTGGTTCTTCAGTGGTGCTTCAGTGGTGCTTCAGTGGTTCTTCAGCGGTTCTTCAGTGGTGCTTCAGTGGTTCTTCAGCGGTTCTTCAGTGGTTCTTCAGTGGTTCTTCAGTGGTTCTTCAGTGGTTCTTCAGCGGTTCTTCAGTGGTGCTTCAGTGGTGCTTCAGTGGTTCTTCAGCGGTTCTTCAGTGGTGCTTCAGTGGTTCTTCAGTGGTTCTTCAGTGGTTCTTCAGAGGTGCTTCAGTGGTTCTTCAGCGGTTCTTCAGTGGTGCTTCAGTGGTTCTTCAGTGGTTCTTCAGTGGTGCTTCAGCGGTTCTTGCATATGTCACTGTATACGTCTCATCTCTCTCAGCAACGCTAGCGAGGCAGCGGCAGTGTTGCCATGTCTGCGGTTATGCCGCAGGCTTTTTTTCATGACCGCGGCTTGAAGCGACCCCAATAATGTAATAGTTAGCCCCGGGAATGCGAATTTTAGATGGCTTGTTCGCAGCGGTGCTGTGCACAGGCCAATCCACGTATGATAAAAAACGCATGAGTGAATCAAAAGCATAAGGAGTCATATGCTCTCGCTGGACTCGTTATCATACGGCGATCGGTCTCTGCACAGGACCGCTGCGAACAAGCCTTCCATCATCAATGCAAACGTTGCGTTACTATCGATTCACATGGCTTTATGATCCTACATCGGCATCAAAACACAACGAAAACACAGCGAATCCAACGCATTCATGTAGGTCGCCGTAATTTGTATAGACAGAGATTACAAACGAGCAGCAGCTGTTAGCTCCATTAGCTGCTATTTCAACAATGGCGGATCTCCAGTTTGTGTTGGTCTTGTTGACTCCGCCCCCAGCGCCTGACGTAATCGGTTCTTACTTCTAGCCCTGTTCTAGCCCAGCAATGTTTTGGTGCTACTTAAGAACCACTTCTCCTGGCTCGGAGCTGGGGCTTTGGGTGTGGAAACACAAAGAACCGATTTGAAACTAGGCTCTGGCTCCGATCTAGCTCTAGCTCTGCTTTGGTGGAAAAGGGGTATCAGTGGTTCTTCAGCGGTTCTTCAGCGGTTCTTCAGCGGTTCTTCAGCGGTGCTTCAGCGGTTCTTCAGCGGTTCTTCAGCGGTGCTTCAGCGGTTCTTCGGTGGTGCTTCAGTGGTGCTTCAGTGGTTCTTCAGAGGTTCTTCAGTGGTGCTTCAGTGGTTCTTCAGCGGTTCTTCAGTGGTGCTTCAGTGGTTCTTCAGAGGTTCTTCAGTGGTTCTTCAGCGGTGCTTCAGCGGTTCTTCAGTGGTTCTTCAGTGGTTCTTCAGCGGTTCTTCAGCGGTTCTTCAGCGGTTCTTCAGTGGTGCTTCAGTGGTTCTTCAGAGGTTCTTCAGTGGTTCTTCAGTGGTGCTTCAGCGGTTCTTCGGTGGTGCTTCAGTGGTTCTTCAGTGGTGCTTCAGTGGTTCTTCAGCGGTTCTTCAGCGGTGCTTCAGTGGTGCTTCAGCGGTTCTTCAGTGGTGCTTCAGTGGTGCTTCAGCGGTTCTTCAGTGGTGCTTCAGTGGTTCTTCAGCGGTTCTTCAGCGGTTCTTCAGTGGTGCTTCAGTGGTTCTTCAGCGGTTCTTCAGCGGTTCTTCAGTGGTGCTTCAGCGGTTCTTCAGCGGTTCTTCAGTGGTGCTTCAGCGGTTCTTCAGCGGTGCTTCAGTGGTGCTTCAGTGGTTCTTCAGTGGTTCTTCAGCGGTTCTTCAGAGGTGCTTCAGCGGTTCTGCAGGGGTGCTTCAGTGGTGCTTCAGAGGTTCTTCAGTGGTTCTTCAGTGGTTCTTCAGCGGTTCTTCAGCGGTGCTTCAGTGGTTCTTCAGTGGTTCTTCAGTGGTTCTTCAGCGGTTCTTCAGGGGTGCTTCAGTGGTGCTTCAGTGGTTCTTCAGTGGTGCTTCAGCGGTTCTTCAGTGGTTCTTCAGTGGTTCTTCAGCGGTGCTTCAGTGGTTCTTCAGTGGTTCTTCAGTGGTTCTTCAGCGGTTCTTCAGGGGTGCTTCAGTGGTGCTTCAGTGGTTCTTCAGTGGTGCTTCAGTGGTTCTTCAGCGGTTCTTCAGTGGTTCTTCAGTGGTTCTTCAGCGGTGCTTCAGCGGTTCTTCAGCGGTTCTTCAGTGGTTCTTCAGCGGTTCTTCAGTGGTTCTTCAGTGGTTCTTCAGGGGTGCTTCAGCGGTTCTGCAGGGGTGCTTCAGTGGTGCTTCAGAGGTTCTTCAGTGGTTCTTCAGTGGCTCTTCAGGGGTGCTTCAGCGGTTCTTCAGTGGTTCTTCAGTGGTTCTTCAGCGGTGCTTCAGTGGTTCTTCAGTGGTTCTTCAGTGGTTCTTCAGCGGTTCTTCAGGGGTGCTTCAGTGGTGCTTCAGTGGTTCTTCAGTGGTGCTTCAGTGGTTCTTCAGCGGTTCTTCAGTGGTGCTTCAGTGGTTCTTCAGTGGTTCTTCAGTGGTGCTTCAGGGGTGCTTCAGTGGTGCTTCAGTGGTTCTTCAGTGGCTCTTCAGGGGTGCTTCAGTGGTTCTTCAGTGGTTCTTCAGTGGTGCTTCAGTGGTGCTTCAGTGGTTCTTCAGTGGTTCTTCAGTGGTGCTTCAGTGGTTCTTCAGTGGTGCTTCAGTGGTTCTGCAGGGGTGCTTCAGTGGTGCTTCAGTGGTTCTTCAGTGGTGCTTCAGTGGTTCTTCAGTGGTGCTTCAGTGGTTCTTCAGAGGTTCTTCAGCGGTTCTTCAGTGGTGCTTCAGTGGTTCTTCAGTGATTCTTCAGTGGTTCTTCAGCGGTTCTTCAGGGGTGCTTCAGCGGTTCTTCAGTGGTGCTTCAGTGGTGCTTCAGTGGTTCTTCAGTGGTGCTTCAGTGGTTCTTCAGTGGTGCTTCAGTGGTTCTTCAGTGGTGCTTCAGCGGTTCTTCAGTGGTGCTTCAGTGGTTCTTCAGTGGTGCTTCAGCGGTTCTTCAGTGGTGCTTCAGTGGTTCTGCAGGGGTGCTTCAGCGGTTCTTCAGTGGTTCTTCAGTGGTGCTTCAGTGGTGCTTCAGTGGTGCTTCAGTGGTTCTTCAGTGGTGCTTCAGTGGTTCTTCAGTGGTGCTTCAGTGGTTCTTCAGTGGTGCTTCAGCGGTTCTTCAGTGGTGCTTCAGTGGTTCTTCAGTGGTGCTTCAGCGGTTCTTCAGTGGTGCTTCAGTGGTTCTGCAGGGGTGCTTCAGTGGTGCTTCAGTGGTGCTTCAGCGGTTCTTCAGTGGTGCTTCAGTGTTTCTTCAGTGGTTCTGCAGGGGTGCTTCAGTGGTGCTTCAGTGGTGCTTCAGCGGTTCTTCAGTGGTGCTTCAGTGTTTCTTCAGTGGTTCTTCAGCGGTTCTTCAGCGGTGCTTCAGCAGTTCTTCAGTGGTTCTTCAGTGGTGCTTCAGCGGTTCTTCAGCGGTTCTTCAGTGGTGCTTCAGCAGTTCTTCAGCGGTGCTTCAGTGTTTCTTCAGTGGTTCTTCAGCGGTTCTTCAGCGGTGCTTCAGCAGTTCTTCAGTGGTTCTTCAGTGGTGCTTCAGTGGTTCTTTAGCGGTTCTTCATTGGTTCTTCAGCGGTTCTTCAGCGGTTCTTCAGCGGTGCTTCAGCAGTTCTTCAGCGGTTCTTCAGCGGTTCTTCAGCGGTTCTTCAGCGGTTCTTCAGCGGTGCTTCAGCAGTTCTTCAGCGGTTCTTCAGAGGTGCTTCAGTGGTTCTTCAGCGGTGCTTCAGTGGTTTTTCAGTGGTGCTTCAGTGGTTCTTCAGTGGTTCTTCAGTGGTGCTTCAGTGGTGCTTCAGTGGTTCTTCAGCGGTTCTTCAGTGGTTCTTCAGCGGTTCTTCAGCGGTGCTTCAGCAGTTCTTCAGCGGTTCTTCAGCGGTGCTTCAGTGGTGCTTCAGTGGTTCTTCAGTTGTTCTTCAGTGGTTCTTCAGCGGTACTTCAGTGGTTCTTCAGCGGTTCTTCAGTGGTGCTTCAGCGGTTCTTCAGTGGTGCTTCAGCGGTTCTTCAGCGGTGCTTCAGCAGTTCTTCAGCGGTTCTTCAGCGGTTCTTCAGTGGTGCTTCAGTGGTTCTTCAGTGGTTCTTCAGTGGTTCTTCAGCGGTACTTCAGTGGTTCTTCAGCGGTTCTTCAGTGGTGCTTCAGTGGTTCTTCAGTGGTTCTTCAGCGGTTCTTCAGTGGTGCTTCAGTGGTTCTTCAGCGGTTCTTCAGTGGTGCTTCAGTGGTTCTTCAGCGGTTCTTCAGTGGTGCTTCAGTGGTGCTTCAGTGGTTCTTCAGTGGTTCTTCAGCGGTTCTTCAGCGGTTCTTCAGCGGTGCTTCAGTGGTTCTTCAGCGGTTCTTCAGCGGTACTTCAGTGGTTCTTCAGCGGTTCTTCAGTGGTGCTTCAGCGGTTCTTCAGTGGTGCTTCAGCGGTTCTTCAGCGGTGCTTCAGCAGTTCTTCAGCGGTTCTTCAGCGGTTCTTCAGTGGTGCTTCAGTGGTTCTTCAGTGGTTCTTCAGTGGTTCTTCAGCGGTACTTCAGTGGTTCTTCAGCGGTTCTTCAGTGGTGCTTCAGTGGTTCTTCAGTGGTTCTTCAGCGGTTCTTCAGTGGTGCTTCAGTGGTTCTTCAGCGGTTCTTCAGTGGTGCTTCAGTGGTTCTTCAGTGGTTCTTCAGCGGTTCTTCAGCGGTTCTTCAGCGGTGCTTCAGTGGTTCTTCAGCGGTTCTTCAGCGGTACTTCAGTGGTGCTTCAGTGGTTCTTCAGTGGTTCTTCAGCGGTTCTTCAGTGGTGCTTCAGTGGTGCTTCAGTGGTTCTTCAGTGGTTCTTCAGCGGTACTTCAGCGGTTCTTCAGTGGTTCTTCAGCGGTTCTTCAGTGGTTCTTCAGCGGTTCTTTAGCGGTTCTTCAGCGGTTCTTCAGGGGTTCTTCAGCGGTTCTTTAGCGGTTCTTCAGCGGTTCTTCAGTGGTTCTTCAGTGGTGCTTCAATGGTTCTTCAGCGGTACTTCAGCGGCTCTTTAGCGGTTCTTCAGCGGTGCTTCAGAGGTTCTTCAGCGGTGCTTCAGTGGTTTTTCGCCAGTTCTTTGGGATGACTGATGTGCTATATAGCACCGCTACCATATACAGAACATGTTAAGATAGTGCTTTATAGCACCAAAAGTAGTCCCCCTATAATTACGAGCCAAAAACCACCTTTAGTGCCATATAGCACCATTGTTTTATATAATTGACTTTATTGATATTGTCATGCTATAGATTGATTGTAACGTTGCGTCTGGTGTTAATGCGTGTCTGTTTGAGGCTGAGGACAGAGACTATCCCACAGGAGCGGTCACATGTGCTGGTGAAGGTGCTGAGCTGATAACCCACAGGTTTTGAGTTCACTTCCAGAAAAGTGTGACCTAGAAACGTCTCTGAAACACAAAACCGGTTCAATCTTACAGCCCCAGTGAGCGCAGAGTCCCTGGTGTGCTGTTATGCTTATATATAAGTGAACAGGCTTGTTTTCTCTTTATTAAAATGCATCAGTTCTCAGAATCACACAGTTTCATATCCACAGACCCAGCTGTGAGTGTAATGTGCGCTTGGCTTTAGTTCAGGTGCTGGTGTGAAGCAGATCGTGGCGTTTCTGGAGACGCTGGGAATTGATTTTTCGCTCATGGTCAGTTTTGAGCTGAACAGGACAGAGACTCTTTCAGTCTCAGAGGTCTCACACACACACACACACACACACACACACTCACGCTGTGAAACTTCACCTCACTGTGAGCATTACACCGTCTTTGACATTTCTCTTATACAACTGAACATAATGCAATCAATCTGTGCAATCACTGATTACTCTCGCTGGCAATTTTTCAGTTTTTAGTAGTTTATTGTAATAGTTTCATATCTGCAAAACATTCATCCAAACAACAATAAGAAAATACAAAAACTGTGCCAGAAAAAATAAGGTGCCAGTAATGATCAAAACAATAAAATATAAAAATTATTTAATTTTAAAATATAAAAATGTATTAATTAATTAATTTTATTTACATATATATTTATTATTAATATTATGAACTAATAATTTATATTTACATTTGTATGTGTGTGTGTGTGTGTGTATATATAATTTGCTTTTATAATTATAAATAAAACATATTTAATTGTATTTATATATAATAATTTATGATATTTTATTTAATGTAATTTAATTTAAAGTAGAGAAAATGCTATGTATATATAATGTTCTTTTTTATTAATTTTTATATATTTAAAATGTATATATATAAATGTTATGTATATAATTTTTATATTTGTATTTATTCATATTATACATTTTTTTTATTTTTATATTTATAAAATAAACTACATATATATACAAATACATATACATTTTAAATATTTAAAAATGTATAAAAAAAAGAAAATTATATTTATATATATATACATAGCATTTTCCCTATTTTAAATTAAATTATATAATATACATATATACATACAATTTAGTTAATATATTTTAATAATATATATATAAATAATAATTGACTATTTATATTTATAATATACCTCCTTTAAAATAACAGACTTTTCTCCAGTCGTGTGTCTTCTCAGATGGTCTTCTGTGTCCGGGTTGTAATCAGGCCACTCCTGACAGATCTAGACTTCGACTCTTCCTCTGAACGAGACCAGAACTCTCTCAGAAACTGACCCAGTAAATCAGGCGGTCAAGCTGCGTTTTGGCTCTGAGCAGAGGAGCTTTGCCCGGCCCTGGTGACCCGTTTGGCGGCGCTGAAAGGCCAGTCGGTCTTATCTGAGACCCAGCAGCGAGTATGAAGCCTGTCCCTCTCATACACAGCTCACGTTCCCAAATAATCCCACCAGATCCCACAATAAAAGAGGAAAGGCTCAACAACGGGCCGGTTCCTTACAGGGCACCAATAAAGCCTGACAGAACCGATCCCGGGCTCCAGCGGTGAGGCCAGGTCTCAACACGGACTCTAATATCACACAGCCCATCTGAATAAACCTCATGCTCCGCTGGGACTCACGGCAGGATTCAATATGCTTGGAGAGAGAGAATGTTTCTGATGTGACTGACTGCACTTCAGCGGGAAAACCTGTCAACAAGCACATATGATTAAAACATTTATATTTAAGAAAAAAAAACTCAATTATGTCAAATGCAAATGTAAGAATTACATATGGGCATTCCTAAGCATACTATGGTGTTCTGTGTGGTTCCAAATATGTTTTAGGTGGTTGCTAGGGTGTTGCAAATGTGTTTTGAGTGGTTGTTCAGGCATTGCTGGTTGGTTGCTATGGTGTTGCTATATGGTTGCAAATGTGTTTTGAGTGGTTGCTAGGGTGTTGCTATGTGGTTGCAAATGTGTTTTGAGTGGTTGCTCAGGCATTGCTTGTTGGTTGCTAGGGTGTTGCTATGTGGTTGCAAATGTGTTTTGAGTGGATGCTCAGGCATTGCTAGTTGGCTGCTAGGGTGTTGCTATGTGGTTGCAAATGTTTTTTGAGTGGTTGCTAGGGTGTTTCTATGTGGTTGCAAATGTTTTTTGAGTGGTTGCTAGGGTGTTGCTATGTGGTTGCTAATGTGTTTTGAGTGGTTGCTCAGGCATTGCTAGTTGGCTGCTAGGGTGTTGCTATGTGGTTGCAAATGTTTTTTGAGTGGTTGCTAGGGTGTTGCTATGTGGTTGCAAATGTGTTTTGAGTGGTTGCTCAGGCATTGCTAGTTGGTTGCTAGGGTTTTTTGCTATGTGGTTGCAAATGTGTTTTGAGTGGTTGCTCAGGCATTGCTAGTTGGTTGCTAGGGTGTTCTGCCATGTGGTTGCAAATGTGTATTGAGTGGTTACTAGGGTGTTACTATGTGGTTGCAAATGTGTGTTGAGTGGTTGCTCAGGCATTGCTAGTTGGTTGCTAGGGTGTTTTGCTATGTGGTTGCAAATGTGTTTTGAGTGGTTACTGTGGTGTTGCTATGTGGTTGCAACTGTGTTTTGAGAGGTTGATAAGGTGTTGCTATGTGGTTGCAAATGTGTTTTGAGTGGTTGCTCAGGCATTGCTAATTGGTTGCTAGGGTGTTGCTATGTGGTTGCAAATGTGTTATGTGTGGTTGCTAAGGTGTTGCTATGTTATTGCAAATGTGTTATGGTGGTTGCTCAGGCATTGCTAGTTTGTTGCTAGGGTGTTGCTATGTGGTTGCAAATGTGTTTTGAGTGGTTGCTGTGGTGTTGCTATGTGGTTGCAACTGTGTTTTGAGAGGTTGATAAGGTGTTGCTATGTGGTTGCAAATTTGTTTTGAGTGGTTGCTCAGGCATTGCTAATTGGTTGCTAGGGTGTTGCTATGTGGTTGCAAATGTGTTATGTGTGGTTGCTAAGGTGTTGCTATGTTGTTGCAAATGTGTTATGTGTGGTTGCTCAGGCATTGCTAGTTTGTTGCTAGGGTGTTGCTATGTGGTTGCAAATGTGTTATGTGTGGTTGCTAAGGTGTTGCTATGTTGTTGCAAATGTGTTATGTGTGGTTGCTGTAGTGTTGCGATGTGGTTGCAAATCTGTTTTGAGTGGTTGATACGGTATTGCTATGAGGTTCAAATGTGTTTTGAGTGGTTGTTAAGGTGTTGCTATGTTTTTGCAAATGTGTTATATGTGGTTGCTAAGGTGTTGCTATGTTGTTGTAAATGTGTTGTGTGTTTGCTGTAGTGTTGCGATGTGGTTGCAAATGTGTTTTGAGTGGTTGATACAGTATTGCTATGAGGTTCAAATGTGTTTTAAGTGGTTGCTAGGGTGTTGCTATGCGGTTGCAAATGTTGTTGAGTGGTTGCTCAGGCATTGCTGGTTGGTTGCTAGGGTGTTGCTATATGGTTGCAATTGTGTTTTAAGTGGTTGCTAAGGTGTTGCGATGTGGTTGCAAATGTGTTTTGGGTGACTGCTAAGGAGTTGCTAGGAAGTTGCCAGGGGGTTGCTCTGAGGTTGCAAATGTGTTATGTGGGGTTGCTGTAGTTTTGCGATGTGGTTGTAAATGTGTTTTGAGTGGTTAATAGGTTGTTGCTATGTGGTTGCAAAAAGTTACCATCAGATTAGGGTTAGGATGGTCGTTAGGGCATTGTTGGGATTTTGCAAATGTGGTTAAAGTGTTTGCTAGGTTGTTGCTATGTGGTCGCAAATGTGTTTTGAGTGGTGCTGCAGTGTTGCGATGTGGTTGATAGGGTGTTGCTATATAGTTGCAAAGAGTTAACATTAGGTTAGGGTTATGACGGTTATTAGGGCATTGTTAGGGTGTTGTTATATGGTTGTAAATGTGTTTTCAGCAGTTGCTATGGCATTGGTAGGTGGTTACTAGGGTGTTGCTATGTAGTTGCAAAGGTGTTTTTTGTGGTTGCTAACTTGTTACTAAGTGATTGCTTAGGTGTTATGGCCTGTTGCTAGGCGTTTACTTCCTATCTCACATGAAACATGTCCAATGCCATTGTGTGCCCTTGATCTGGTCTGTAGATGTGATTCCTTGTATGAGCTTCTGTGGGACGCCAAAGCAAACACCACTAACTAATTGGCTCAATTTAAGCACAACAGAAGTCGGTGGGAGATGAATACGGTGAAATAAAACATGCCGTGTGTGTGTATGTGTGTGTGTGTGTGTGTGTGTGTGTGTGTGTGTGTGTGTGTGTGTGTGTGTGTGTGTGTGTGTGTGTGTGTGTGTGTGTGTGTGTGTGTGTGTGTGTGTGTGTGTGTGTGTGTGTGTGTGTGATGCTCCCAGAGGTCCATCAGTTATTGATGTTGTGGCTGATGGGACTAAAGCTCATGAAACACAATAATACTGTCGTCCTCACAGCACATCATTTTCTAAAGTGCCACCAGGAAAATAAAATCATTCAAACCCAATCTGAAGCGTTTTCCAGACAACAGCAGCCACTCGAGACCCTCGAGAAATAACAACAGAGACAGATAGAGAAAGAAAAGACTCAGTGCTCCAGTTTTCCCTTATTTGTGTTATTGAAAGTAAAAAAACAACAGCTAAGCAACAAATATTCCGTGTGTAGCAGTAACTAAAGCAGCACCTGTGCTGTAATCTCTGCTCACCTGCACAGATCTGCGAGCGACTGAAGCTGTTTCTGGTGCGGTTTGCAGTATTGAGTTTCCCAAGCACAAGATGTTTTCACATATTCTGAACTGCAGAGGTTTTCACCTTGGGTTGATTTGCATTGTAGTACCAGACAAGCAAAAACACAAGACCTTGAGTTTAGTTGCATAACAATCAAACAAATACATTTATATTCAATTTTCCTCATTAAGATCTTTCAGAATCTTTCTGTGCATTACCATAACATCTACACTGTAAAAAAAAATCCCCGTAAAATTTACGGTAAAAAAACGGCAGCTGTGGTTGCCAGAACTTTACCGTAAAAAATACGGCAGTAACGTTTTAGGGACAGCACCATATAATTTAAAGGTTTATAATGTAATAATTACGGTCCCAAATTTTTTTTATTTTACAGTTCAAAACCGTATAATTTAAAGGTTTATAATGTAATAATTACGGTTAAAAAAAATATATTTTACAGTTCAAAACCATATAATGTAAAGGTTTATATTGTAATTATTATATTTATACTGTAAACTATTTACGGTAAAAAAACATATTTCATTAACTGAAATAATGTTAAATTACCAACCTATTGAAATACTAATATCTGTTATGTACCGTTGATATACATATACGGACAACCACCAATCACAGTGGAGATTAGAGTCACGTGATGAATCAAAGCTCATCACAAGCAGCTTTTAAGAAGACAATACTAATATATAGAAGAGCTCAGTGTCATTCACACACACACACTAAACACCATCATGGTAAAACACATGACATTTAAAAAATGCAATAAACATTAATTTAACAACATCAGATGTAACATAAAACCCTAATGTACATAACTGATTAGAAAAAACAAAGAAGAAACATAGTTATTGCAATGAAAATACATCAAATGCGAAGTGTCACGCAGGGAATTCTGGGAATGTCAATTTACGGGTTTTCACTGTAAATTACACAATGACTTGTTCTTTTTCACTTCCAAAAACTGTAAATTTAACGGTATTTTACTGTAAAATGTAAGGTTAGATCTATTACAGTTATTCACTGTATATAGTACGGAAACTTTCTGTTAACCAATGAACTGTTTTTCACCATATCATTTTTACAGTAAAACACCGTTAAAATCACAACAATTTTTTTACAGTGTAGTTAAATGTTTTGTATTATAATTTAGACTTTATATATTTGTTTAAAGTACTGTACCATGGTACAATTACTCTTCACTGAATAATATTTACAAGTTTAACGCACACGAATGCCACCCAAAGTCAAAAATACAAGTGGGAAACTCGAGATTTTCGAGCTCACATGTTGGGGGCGTTTCAGTGAGAAATGGCAGATACTCACAACAAAATAGCTAAATGCCTGCATAAAATATAATAGCATTGTGTAATATAAAAATAACGACAAAGTTTACAGATGCTTACATTAATTAAAAAGATTTAAAAAAAAAAAAGCAAAAACACACTTGCCACACATTCTTTGTTCTTCGTTTTCTACCAGTAGAGTTTAAAAACCTTGCTGTATTTTTGTGTAGTTCATTAATTGAAGGTACACCGCCATCTTGTTTCGACAAAAGTGACTTGAACGCACCGTGACGTCATAAAACGACTTCCCAACTCGTAAATACGACCTTCCTGAAACAAATCTATCTTTTTCCCTAATTGGTTCAGTAGAGGTTTCATTTATATTCTTTCTTTATTTGATAAATCTGGTACTATCTTATCCTATGAAAGCTTTATGACTGTTCATGACTTCCCTATTCCTTTTAAAGAATATAATACCGTGATTAAGGCTATTCCCTCTGGTCTAGTGCAACTGCTTAAGAGCCACATTTTGTACAACCAGAAAGATACAAAGGAGTCGGCTTTGTTATTGGATGGCATTAGCATTTATGAGAATAAATGTAATAATAAACATATCCAACACATTTTTCAGAAAAGAGACCAAATTTGCCCTAGAGGCAGATCTCATTGGGCTGCCCTAATCGACAATACAGACTGGAGAAGAGCATGGCTGTTAGCATATCAATATTTTATTCCTAATAAGACCAAAGAAGTCCACTTTAAAATATTACATAAGATATACCCAGTTAATTTAACAATATCCAAATATGTATTATATATTCTTAGTACTTGCTCATTTTGTGGACATGAAGATGAAACATTGATACATTTATTCTATTCTTGTGATTTGGTTCAAAAGTTTTGGTCTAATTTATATTTCCATTTAAATAAAACTCCCATTAATACACAATCTTTTAATTTGAAAGATGTTATCTGTTATTACACTGACTCCATTCACTCCAACAAATCTTAAGAATATATTTGCAATTTTTTTATTTTGTTTGCCAAATTTTTCATCCATAAACAGAAATTTATGAGCTCACTTCCTACTTTTTCACATTTTTTGATTGAGGTAGACTCGCTGCTTAAATCTTTTAGGTTGACTAGCAATAAAAAATGTGATCGATTCTTAAAACAATATGAACAATTCTTTTGTAATGAATCTGATGATCAAGTTTAACCAGCTTTCTCATGTATTGACACCCCCCCCCCTTTTTTTTTTGTTTATTTTTTAATTTTATTTATTTGTTTTATTTTATTTACTTATATTGTCCCTTGTCTTTATAGCTCCGTACCTTTTCATATGTATGTAAAGATTTTTTTTGTTTGTTTTTTGTAATGCTTCCTTTAGATATTTGATTCTACATACAAATGTCTTTTATGTCTTAACTCTAATGTTCTCCTGAAGGTATTTGAATATTTGTAAGGTTCTTGAATAAAAAAAAAATACGACCTTCCTAGGGAGGACTTGTCTCGAACGCTCCACAAAATGCCAACACTGTGGTAAATTCACTGGGGTTTTACATGGATTCTCCAGGGAACATTATACCATGGTGTCAAAAACATGTTAATAATGTTTGCTAATTTCCAGGCTAAAGCATACTCGAGTGATTGTGGTAAAGCCACGGCGGTGACATAAGGTCATTTATTGTAAAACACCGACCTCTAGTGACAGAAAAGTGAACTTTTATGTTGGGGTGACTGAGGAGCAGATGCAATAACAGAGCTTGTGATGTCTAGTGTGTGTTAAACTGCACGAAAGGAATGAATGTCACAACATCAAGGCCAAAAAAAAATGGTTCAACTCATTTTATTTAAAGATTTTATTTAATTTGCAATGTAGCCTACACTTTATGCAAGATTTAAGAAAAAATCAGAGCTTGTTATGGTAGGCTAATTAGTTAAAAAGCAAAATTAAGATAAGTAGCTGTTGCATTATTTGCAATAATTTCAAACCCATGACTTGCTTCAGTAACCCTTTACAATAGCTTAAGCTATATTTCTTAACATGAACAACATTACATCTAAAGCATTTATTAAGCGTAGTTTATGTTAATTTCAACATGTACTAATGCATTACTCTCTTCACATCCTCATAGCAAACAATAACAGACGTGGTCTAAATATTAAAACATGTACATATATCTTCTGTGAAAGTCTTGGGACCAAAAACAATATTTGTCTAATTATTGAATTCGGTCCGAATGCAATGATACGATGTCCAATCTGCCTGTCAACATGCACCCGCTCGCGCAGACATCATGTGACATCATGTGATCGAGTCGAGTCATCATGTGACATCATGTGACATCATGTGATCGAGTCGAGTCATCATGTGACATCATGTGACATCATGTGATCGAGTCGAGTCATTATGTGACATCATGTGACATCAAGTGATCGAGTCATCATGTGATCGAGTCGAGTCATCATGTGATCGAGTCGAGTCATCATGTGATCGAGTCATCATGTGATCGAGTCGAGTCATCATGTGACATCATGTGACATCATGTGATCGAGTCATCATGTGATCGAGTCGAGTCATCATGTGATCGAGTCATCATGTGATCGAGTCGAGTCATCATGTGATCGAGTCATCATGTGATCGAGTCATCATGTGATCGAGTCATCATGTGATTGAGTCGAGTCATCATGTGACATCATGTGACATCATGTGATCGAGTCGAGTCATCATGTGATCGAGTCGAGTCATCATGTGATTGAGTTGAGTCATCATGTGATCGAGTCATCATGTGATCGAGTTGAGTCATCATGTGATTGAGTCGAGTCATCATGTGATCGAGTCATCATGTGATCGAGTTGAGTCATCATGTGATCGAGTCATCATGTGATCGAGTCGAGTCATCATGTGATCGAGTCGAGTCATCATGTGATTGAGTCGAGTCATCATGTGATCGAGTCATCATGTGATTGAGTTGAGTCATCATGTGATCGAGTCATCATGTGATCGAGTCGAGTCATCATGTGATTGAGTCGAGTCATCATGTGATCGAGTCATCATGTGATCGAGTTGAGTCATCATGTGATCGAGTCATCATGTGATCGAGTCGAGTCATCATGTGATCGAGTCGAGTCATCATGTGATCGAGTCGAGTCATCATGTGATTGAGTCATCATGTGATCGAGTCGAGTCATCATGTGATCGAGTCGAGTCATCATGTGATCGAGTCGAGTCATCATGTGATCGAGTCGAGTCATCATGTGATCGAGTCGAGTCATCATGTGATCGAGTCGAGTCATCATGTGATTGAGTCGAGTCATCATGTGATCGAGTCATCATGTGATTGAGTCGAGTCATCATGTGATCGAGTCATCATGTGATTGAGTCGAGTCATCATGTGATCGAGTCATCATGTGATCGAGTCGAGTCATCATGTGATCGAGTTGAGTCATCATGTGATTGAGTCGAGTCATCATGTGATCGAGTCATCATGTGATTGAGTTGAGTCATCATGTGACATCATGTGATCGAGTCGAGTCATCATGTGATCGAGTCGAGTCATCATGTGATTGAGTCGAGTCATCATGTGATCGAGTCATCATGTGATCGAGTTGAGTCATCATGTGATCGAGTCATCATGTGATCGAGTCGAGTCATCATGTGATCGAGTCGAGTCATCATGTGATCGAGTCGAGTCATCATGTGATTGAGTCATCATGTGATCGAGTCGAGTCATCATGTGATCGAGTCGAGTCATCATGTGATCGAGTCATCATGTGATCGAGTCGAGTCATCATGTGATCGAGTTGAGTCATCATGTGATCGAGTCGAGTCATCATGTGATCGAGTCTAGTCATCATGTGATTGAGTCATCATGTGATCGAGTCGAGTCATCATGTGATCGAGTCGAGTCATCATGTGATCGAGTCATCATGTGATCGAGTCGAGTCATCATGTGATCGAGTCGAGTCATCATGTGATTGAGTCGAGTCATCATGTGATCGAGTCATCATGTGATTGAGTCGAGTCATCATGTGATCGAGTCATCATGTGATTGAGTCGAGTCATCATGTGATCGAGTCATCATGTGATCGAGTCGAGTCATCATGTGATCGAGTTGAGTCATCATGTGATTGAGTCGAGTCATCATGTGATCGAGTCATCATGTGATTGAGTTGAGTCATCATGTGACATCATGTGATCGAGTCGAGTCATCATGTGATCGAGTCGAGTCATCATGTGATTGAGTCGAGTCATCATGTGATCGAGTCATCATGTGATTGAGTTGAGTCATCATGTGATCGAGTCATCATGTGATCGAGTCGAGTCATCATGTGATTGAGTCGAGTCATCATGTGATCGAGTCATCATGTGATCGAGTTGAGTCATCATGTGATCGAGTCATCATGTGATCGAGTCGAGTCATCATGTGATCGAGTCGAGTCATCATGTGATCGAGTCGAGTCATCATGTGATTGAGTCATCATGTGATCGAGTCGAGTCATCATGTGATCGAGTCGAGTCATCATGTGATCGAGTCGAGTCATCATGTGATCGAGTCATCATGTGATCGAGTCGAGTCATCATGTGATCGAGTTGAGTCATCATGTGATCGAGTCGAGTCATCATGTGATTGAGTTGAGTCATCATGTGATCGAGTCATCATGTGATCGAGTCGAGTCATCATGTGATTGAGTCGAGTCATCATGTGATTGAGTCGAGTCATCATGTGATCGAGTCATCATGTGATTGAGTTGAGTCATCATGTGATCGAGTCATCATGTGATCGAGTCGAGTCATCATGTGATCGAGTCGAGTCATCATGTGATTGAGTCGAGTCATCATGTGATCGAGTCATCATGTGATTGAGTTGAGTCATCATGTGATCGAGTCATCATGTGATCGAGTCGAGTCATCATGTGATTGAGTCGAGTCATCATGTGATCGAGTCATCATGTGATCGAGTTGAGTCATCATGTGATCGAGTCATCATGTGATCGAGTCGAGTCATCATGTGATCGAGTCGAGTCATCATGTGATCGAGTCGAGTCATCATGTGATTGAGTCATCATGTGATCGAGTCGAGTCATCATGTGATCGAGTCGAGTCATCATGTGATCGAGTCGAGTCATCATGTGATCGAGTCATCATGTGATCGAGTCGAGTCATCATGTGATCGAGTTGAGTCATCATGTGATCGAGTCGAGTCATCATGTGATTGAGTTGAGTCATCATGTGATCGAGTCATCATGTGATCGAGTCGAGTCATCATGTGATTGAGTCGAGTCATCATGTGATCGAGTCATCATGTGATCGAGTTGAGTCATCATGTGATCGAGTCATCATGTGATCGAGTCGAGTCATCATGTGATTGAGTCGAGTCATCATGTGATCGAGTCATCATGTGATCGAGTTGAGTCATCATGTGATCGAGTCATCATGTGATCGAGTCATCATGTGACATCATGTGACATCATGTGATCGAGTCAAGTCATCATGTGATCGAGTCGAGTCATCATGTGATCGAGTCGAGTCATCATGTGATTGAGTTGAGTCATCATGTGATCGAGTCATCATGTGATCGAGTTGAGTCATCATGTGATCGAGTTGAGTCATCATGTGATCGAGTCGAGTCATCATGTGATTGAGTCGAGTCATCATGTGATCGAGTCATCATGTGATCGAGTCATCATGTGATCGAGTTGAGTCATCATGTGATCGAGTCATCATGTGATCGAGTTGAGTCATCATGTGATCGAGTTGAGTCATTAGGCTTGTTCGACTTCACCCAGCGATGCGCAGACCGATCGGCGGCTGACTTGAAGCAGTGCATGCCGGTTAGAAATTTTGTCCGACTTGAGGCAGCGCCGACGCCACGTGACAGTGACGTATGTCAACAAAGTGCCGCGAGAGCGATTCGAGAGCAGCCGGCGATTACAGCCGGTGCAGTTTCTCCAGAGCGACTGCATGAGGCTGCACGGGCTCTGATGACGACACAGCTGTTCTACGATTGGCCAGACTCACCGCATGACAGCGATCACGTGTGTTTCGTGTTTATTCTAAAACCTTCAGCTCCACTAATGCGCACAAATCTGTTTTTTATAACAGTAAAACCTCCTTTCATGTAGTCGCGATGTTATATTGTCATGTTTATCAAAATATAACTGATTAAAAACATGGACCCCACTTCATTGATAGTGTAGGCTTATATGTTGAACTTTATTCTTGTAAAAACACACGCTGTATTAAGCAGTGCATAAAGTATAACATGACAATAATGTCTCTGAAACATCTGTGTATTGCCAAATATTGCATTTATTTCACTTAAGCTGATAAAGTGTGCAAACACAGCGCGAGCGTCACTGCGGGAAGCAGTAAGTGTCCGACTTCATGTCTCCGTTTGCAGCTCCTCCCCGCCTGCACGCGGCTACTCTCGCCGATCAGTTGATTGCAGCCGATGTCGAACACACCTATTATGTGATCGAGTCGAGTCATCATGTGATCGAGTCATCATGTGATCGAGTTGAGTCATTATGTGATCGAGTTAGGGATGAAACGGTATGGAAATTTAACATCACGATTATAGTGACCCAAATTATCACGGTTATCAATATTATCACGGTTTTGTTCAAACGAAATGAAAGTGTTCAAAAAGAACAGATGCACACACTTAAAACATTTCAACAAGTTTTATATTTGAAATTCAACAAACAACAAATAACTAAAGCAGCTCTAAGCACTTTTTTAAGCTAGATTCTGTGGGATTTCCTTCCTTAATGGCAGTCATCAATAGCAACGCATAACATAAATAATAATAATTTGTCGTAAATATAATCTCTAATATTATCACTGTAAATATATTCCCAAGCAATATTCTCATCAGTGTTCTATCAGACACATTTAAATCTAGCATATTTTGTGTTAGAGCCCAAACAGTATCCTAGTGAAATAATGCATATCCATATTTCCATATGATTTGACAGTTTATTTTATTAAATATCAAAATGTGTGCATCATACCTGACACCTAGATGAACACTTTACAGTCTTTTTATGACTGTCATTCTCTTCAAATGCTATTGAAGTTTGAAACGTGTATAACGTTACCAATGTTGTGTGTAACTTTAGAGACGGTCCCTAAATTCGCCAGCGTTACTCCAGTCATATCAGACGCGCTCATGGATGAGCTGTGGTTCTGCTGTGTTTTTTTAAACCATTTTCGCTGCTGAAATAGAACAAAAACAGTCAAACACTGTATGATGAGTGAATCTCCTGCGTACATCGCACGTTTATCTCTGCTTTGAGTGCAGATTTCAGCGTGTGAGAGCGGCGCGCGCTCTGAACAAAACTCCGCTAATCTGAACGCCTCTGATTATGAGATATTGCATTCATAAACTCAATAGAAGCACGTGTAAGTGCTTATAATGCGCAACGCGATTATAACAGACGGCTTTTGAGAAGACTATTATAAGTTCAACAGCCAGAGTGGCAATAGTGTGCAGCCGAAATAACGTTACACTCGCAAATGGCGGTTGTTAATGTCAAGCCCTGATCCCTTAAATGTCACCCTAGTCTTGTCTGAATTTGTTCGTTCGCTTCACGTTATTATTTCCCAGACGTAGTTTTGGTATTGAGGTCAAAGTCCACTTGCCTTGCGTTCGTAGTTTTGAAGTGTTTTCCCCATTACAGCGACTTTCTTCTGGCATGTTCTGCAGACAGGGTGACCATCTTAGATTAAGTTTCCCTCAGGACTTTTGTAAAAGCCAAAATATGACCACGCCTCAGATTTGGTCCTTTTAGAAGGCAGAACAATCCCCCGAGTGCTGTCACTGCCTTCTGCCATTTCTCCTCATTCAGAAACAGCGGTGCGCCAGACTGACGCTGACTGGACAAGATTTACCGCGAGTTTTCACAACCGTGATAATCACACGCGGTTTTAATGATAATAAAATTTTATACGATATTACTAACCGTCACTAAATTTTATCGTGGTTTATCGTGAAACCGGTAATCGTTTCATCCCTAGATCGAGTCGAGTCATCATGTGATCGAGTTGAGTCATCATGTGATCGAGTCATCATGTGATCGAGTTGAGTCATCATGTGATCGAGTTGAGTCGATAGGTGTGTTCGACATCGGCTGCGGCTGGATGCAACTGATCGGCGAGAGTAGCCGCGTGCAGGCGGGGAGGAGCTGCAAACACAGACGTGAAGTCGGACACTTTCTGCTTCCCGCAGTGACGCTCGCGCTGTGTTTGCATACTTTATCAGCTGAAGTGAAATAAATGCAATATTTGGCAATACACAGATGTTTCAGAGACATTATTGTCATGTTATACTTTATGCACTGCTTAATACAGCGTGTGTTTTTACAAGAATAAAGTTCAACATATAAGCCTACACTATCAATGAAGTGGGGTCCATGTTTTTAATCAGTTATATTTTGATAAACATGACAATATAACATCGCGACTACATGAAAGGAGGTTTTACTGTTATAAAAAACAGATTTGTGCGCATTAGTGGAGCTGAAGGTTTTAGAATAAACACGAAACACACGTGATCGCTGTCATGCGGTGAGTCTGGCCAATCGTAGAACAGCTGTGTCGTCATCAGAGCCCGTGCAGCCTCATGCAGTCGCTCTGGAGAAACTGCACCGGCTGTAATCGCCGGCTGCTCTCGAATCGCTCTCGCGGCACTTTGTTGACATACGTCACTGTCACGTGGCGTCGGCGCTGCCTCAAGTCGGACAAAAGTTCTAACCGGCATGCACTGCTTCAAGTCAGCCGCCGATCGGTCTGCGCATCGCTGGGTGAAGTCGAACAAGCCTATTATGTGATCGAGTCGAGTCATCATGTGATTGAGTTGAGTCATCATGTGATCGAGTCATCATGTGATCGAGTTGAGTCATTAGGCTTGTTCGACTTCACCCAGCGATGCGCAGACCGATCGGCGGCTGACTTGAAGCAGTGCATGCCGGTTAGAAATTTTGTCCGACTTGAGGCAGCGCCGACGCCACGTGACAGTGACGTATGTCAACAAAGTGCCGCGAGAGCGATTCGAGAGCAGCCGGCGATTACAGCCGTGCAGTTTCTCCAGAGCGACTGCATGAGGCTGCACGGGCTCTGATGACGACACAGCCGTTCCAGGATTGGCCAGATTCACCGCATGACAGCGATCACGTGTGTTACGTGTTTATTCTAAAACCTTCAGCTCCACTAATGCGCACAAATCTGTTTTTTATAACAGTAAAACCTCATTTCATGTAGTCGCGATGTTATATTGTCATGTTTATCAAAATATAACTAATTAAAAACATGGACCCCACTTCATTGATAGTGTAGGCTTATATGTTGAACTTTATTCTTGTACAAACACACGCTGTATTAAGCAGTGCATAAAGTATTACATGACAATAATGTCTCTGAAACATCTGTGTATTGCCAAATATTGCATTTATTTCACTTCAGCTGATAAAGTGTGCAAACACAGCGCGAGCGTCACCGCGGGAAGCAGAAAGTGTCCGACTTCACGTCTGTGTTTGCAGCTCCTCCGCCTGCACGCGGCTACTCTCGCCGATCAGTTGCTTCCAGCCGCAGCCGATGTCGAACACACCTATTATGTGATCGAGTCGAGTCATCATGTGATTGAGTTGAGTCATCATGTGATCGAGTCATCATGTGATCGAGTCATCATGTGATCGAGTTGAGTCATTATGTGATCGAGTTGAGTCATTAGGCTTGTTCGACTTCACCCAGCGATGCGCAGACCGATCGGCGGCTGACTTGAAGCAGTGCATGCCGGTTAGAAATTTTGTCCGACTTGAGGCAGCGCCGACGCCACGTGACAGTGACGTATGTCAACAAAGTGCCGCGAGAGCGATTCGAGAGCATCCGGCGAATACAGCCGGTGCAGTTTCTCGAGAGCGACTGCATGAGGCTGCACGGGCTCTGATGACGACACAGCCGTTCCAGGATTGGCCAGATTCACCGCATGACAGCGATCACGTGTTTTCGTGTTTATTCTAAAACCTTCAGCTCCACTAATGCGCACAAATCTGTTTTTTATAACAGTAAAACCTCCTTTCATGTAGTCGCGCTGTTATATTGTCATGTTTATCAAAATATAACTGATTAAAAACATAGACCCCACTTCATTGATAGTGTAGGCTTATATGTTGAACTTTATTCTTGTAAAAACACACGCTGTATTAAGCAGTGCATAAAGTATTACATGACAATAATGTCTCTGAAACATCTGTGTATTGCCAAATATTGCATTTATTTCACTTCAGCTGATAAAGTGTGCAAACACAGCGCGAGCGTCACCGCGAGAAGCAGAAAGTGTCCGACTTCACGTCTGTGTTTGCAGCTCCTCCCCGCCTGCACGCGGCTACTCTCGCCGATCAGTTGATTCCAGCCGCAGCCGATGTCGAACACACCTATTATGTGATCGAGTCGAGTCATCATGTGATCGAGTCGAGTCATCATGTGATCGAGTCATCATGTGATCGAGTTGAGTCATCATGTGATCGAGTTGAGTCATTATGTGATCGAGTCGAGTCATCATGTGATTGAGTCATCATGTGATCGAGTCGAGTCATCATGTGATTGAGTTGAGTCATCATGTGATCGAGTCATCATGTGATCGAGTTGAGTCATCATGTGATTGAGTCGAGTCATCATGTGATCGAGTCATCATGTGATCGAGTTGAGTCATCATGTGATCGAGTCGAGTCATCATGTGATCGAGTCATCATGTGATCGAGTTGAGTCATCATGTGATTGAGTCGAGTCATCATGTGATCGAGTCGAGTCATCATGTGATCGAGTCGAGTCATCATGTGATCGAGTCATCATGTGATCGAGTCGAGTCATCATGTGATTGAGTCGAGTCATCATGTGATTGAGTCGAGTCATCATGTGATCGAGTCATCATATGATTGAGTTGAGTCATCATGTGATCGAGTCATCATGTGATCGAGTCGAGTCATCATGTGATTGAGTCGAGTCATCATGTGATCGAGTCATCATTTGATCGAGTTGAGTCATCATGTGATCGAGTCATCATGTGATCGAGTCGAGTCATCATGTGATCGAGTTGAGTCATCATGTGATCGAGTCGAGTCATCATGTGATTGAGTTGAGTCATCATGTGATCGAGTCGAGTCATCATGTGATTGAGTTGAGTCATCATGTGATCGAGTCATCATGTGATCGAGTCGAGTCATCATGTGATTGAGTCGAGTCATCATGTGATCGAGTCATCATGTGATCGAGTTGAGTCATCATGTGATCGAGTCATCATGTGATCGAGTCATCATGTGACATCATGTGACATCATGTGATCGAGTCAAGTCATCATGTGATCGAGTCGAGTCATCATGTGGTCGAGTCATCATGTGATTGAGTTGAGTCATCATGTGATCGAGTCATCATGTGATCGAGTTGAGTCATCATGTGATCGAGTCATCATGTGATCGAGTCGAGTCATCATGTGATCGAGTCATCATGTGATCGAGTTGAGTCATCATGTGATCGAGTCATCATGTGATCGAGTCATCATGTGACATCATGTGACATCATGTGATCGAGTCAAGTCATCATGTGATCGAGTCATCATGTGATCGAGTCATCATGTGACATCATGTGACATCATGTGATCGAGTCAAGTCATCATGTGATCGAGTCGAGTCATCATGTGGTCGAGTCATCATGTGATTGAGTTGAGTCATCATGTGATCGAGTCATCATGTGATCGAGTTGAGTCATCATGTGATCGAGTCATCATGTGATTGAGTCGAGTCATCATGTGATCGAGTCATCATGTGATCGAGTTGAGTCATCATGTGATCGAGTCATCATGTGATCGAGTCATCATGTGACATCATGTGACATCATGTGATCGAGTCAAGTCATCATGTGATCGAGTCGAGTCATCATGTGATTGAGTCGAGTCATCATGTGATCGAGTCATCATGTGATCGAGTTGAGTCATCATGTGATCGAGTTGAGTCATTAGGCTTGTTCGACTTCACCCAGCGATGCGCAGACCGATCGGCGGCTGACTTGAAGCAGTGAATGCCGGTTAGAAATTTTGTCCGACTTGAGGCAGCGCCGACGCCACGTGACAGTGACGTATGTCAACAAAGTGCCGCGAGAGCGATTCGAGAGCAGCCGGCGATTACAGCCGGTGCAGTTTCTCCAAAGCGACTGCATGAGGCTGCACGGGCTCTGATGACGACACAGCCGTTCCACGTTTGGCCAGATTCACCGCATGACAGCGATCACGTGTTTTCGTGTTTATTCTAAAACCTTCAGCTCCACTAATGCGCACAAATCTGTTTTTTATAACAGTAAAACCTCCTTTCATGTAGTCGCGATGTTATATTGTCATGTTTATCAAAATATAACTGATTAAAAACATAGACCCCACTTCATTGATAGTGTAGGCTTATATGTTGAACTTTATTCTTGTAAAAACACACGCTGTATTAAGCAGTGCATAAAGTATTACATGACAATAATGTCTCTGAAACATCTGTGTATTGCCAAATATTGCATTTATTTCACTTCAGCTGATAAAGTGTGCAAACACAGCGCGAGCGTCACCGCGGGAAGCAGAAAGTGTCCGACTTCACGTCTGTGTTTGCAGCTCCTCCCCGCCTGCACGCGGCTACTCTCGCCGATCAGTTGATTCCAGCCGCAGCCGATGTCGAACACACCTATTATGTGATCGAGTCGAGTCATCATGTGATCGAGTTGAGTCATCATGTGATCGAGTCATCATGTGATCGAGTTGAGTCATCATGTGATCGAGTTGAGTCATTAGGCTTGTTCGACTTCACCCAGCGATGCGCAGACCGATCGGCGGCTGACTTGAAGCAGTGCATGCCGGTTAGAAATTTTGTCCGACTTGAGGCAGCGCCGACGCCACGTGACAGTGACGTATGTCAACAAAGTGCCGCGAGAGCGATTCGAGAGCAGCCGGCGATTACAGCCGGTGCAGTTTCTCGAGAGCGACTGCATGAGGCTGCACGGGCTCTGATGACGACACCGCCGTTCCACGATTGGCCAGATTCACCGCATGACAGCGATCACGTGTGTTTCGTGTTTATTCTAAAACCTTCAGCTCCACTAATGCGCACAAATCAGTTTTTTATAACAGTAAAACCTCCTTTAATGTAGTCGCGATGTTATATTGTCATGTTTATCAAAATATAACTGATTAAAAACATAGAACCCACTTCATTGATAGTGTAGGCTTATATGTTGAACTTTATTCTTGTAAAAACACACGCTGTATTAAGCAGTGCATAAAGTATTACATGACAATAATGTCTCTGAAACATCTGTGTATTGCCAAATATTGCATTTATTTCACTTCAGCTGATAAAGTGTGCAAACACAGCGCGAGCGTCACTGCGGGAGCAGAAAGTGTCCGACTTCACGTCTGTGTTTGCAGCTCCTCCCCGCCTGCACGCGGCTACTCTCGCCGATCAGTTGCATCCAGCCGCAGCCGATGTCGAACACACACATAATGTGATCGAGTCGAGTCATCATGTGATTGAGTTGAGTCATCATGTGATCGAGTCATCATGTGATCGAGTTGAGTCATCATGTGATCGAGTCATCATGTGATCGAGTTGAGTCATTATGTGATCGAGTCGAGTCATCATGTGATCGAGTCGAGTCATCATGTGATTGAGTTGAGTCATCATGTGATCGAGTCATCATGTGATCGAGTTGAGTCATTAGGTTTGTTCGACTTCACCCAGCGATGCACAGACCGATCGGCGGCTGACTTGAAGCAGTGCATGCCGGTTAGAAATTTTGTCCGACTTGAGGCAGCGCCGACGCCACGTGACAGTGACGTATGTCAACAAAGTGCCGCGAGAGCGATTCGAGAGCAGCCGGCGATTACAGCCGGTGCAGTTTCTCCAGAGCGACTGCATGAGGCTGCACGGGCTCTGATGACGAAACAGCCGTTCCACGATTGGCCAGATTCACCGCATGACAGCGATCACGTGTGTTTCGTGTTTATTCTAAAACCTTCAGCTCCACTAATGCGCACAAATCTGTTTTTTATAACAGTAAAACCTCCTTTCATGTAGTCGCGATGTTATATTGTCATGTTTATCAAAATATAACTGATTAAAAACATAGACCCCACTTCATTGATAGTGTAGGCTTATATGTTGAACTTTATTCTTGTAAAAACACACGCTGTATTAAGCAGTGCATAAAGTATTACATGACAATAATGTCTCTGAAACATCTGTGTATTGCCAAATATTGCATTTATTTCACTTCAGCAGATTAAGTGTGCAAACACAGCGCGAGCGTCACTGCGGGAAGCAGAAAGTGTCCGACTTCACGTCTGTGTTTGCAGCTCCTCCCCGCCTGCACGCGGCTACTCTCGCCAATCAGTTGCATCCAGCCGCAGCCGATGTCGAACACACCTATCATGTGATCGAGTTGAGTCATTATGTGATCGAGTCGAGTCATCATGTGATTGAGTCGAGTCATCATGTGATCGAGTCATCATGTGATCGAGTTGAGTCATCATGTGATCGAGTTGAGTCATTAGGTGTGTTCGACATCGGCTGCGGCTGGAATCAACTGATTGGCGAGAGTAGCCGCGTGCAGGCGGGGAGGAGCTGCAAACACAGACGTGAAGTCGGACACTTTCTGCTTCCCGCGGTGACGCTCGCGCTGTGTTTGCACACTTTATCAGCTGAAGTGAAATAAATGCAATATTTGGCAATACACAGATGTTTCAGAGACATTATTGTCATGTAATACTTTATGCACTGCTTAATACAGCGTGTGTTTTTACAAGAATAAAGTTCAACATATAAGCCTACACTATCAATGAAGTGGGGTCCATGTTTTTAATCAGTTATATTTTGATAAACATGACAATATAACATCGCGACTACATGAAAGGAGGTTTTACTGTTATAAAAAACAGATTTGTGCGCATTAGTGGAGCTGAAGGTTTTAGAATAAACACGAAACACACGTGATCGCTGTCATGCGGTGAATCTGGCCAATCGTAGAACAGCTGTGTCGTCATCAGAGCCCGTGCAGCCTCATGCAGTCGCTCTGGAGAAACTGCACGGCTGTAATCGCCGGCTGCTCTCGAATTGCTCTCGCGGCACTTTGTTGACATACGTCACTGTCACGTGGCGTCGGCGCTGCCTCAAGTCGGACAAAATTTCTAACCGGCATGCACTGCTTCAAGTCAGCCGCCGATCGGTCTGCGCATCGCTGGATGAAGTCGAACAAGCCTATTATGTGATCGAGTCGAGTCATCATGTGATCGAGTCGAGTCATCATGTGATCGAGTCGAGTCATCATGTGATCGAGTCGAGTCATCATGTGATCGAGTCGAGTCATCATGTGATTGAGTCGAGTCATCATGTGATCGAGTCATCATATGATCGAAGGTGTGTTGGACATCGGCTGCGGCTGGATGCAACTGATTGGCGAGAGTAGCCGCGTGCAGGCGGAGGAGCTGCAAACACAGACGTGAAGTCGGACACTTTCTGCTTCTCGCGGTGACGCTCGCGCTGTGTTTGCACACTTAATCTGCTGAAGTGAAATAAATGCAATATTTGGCAATACACAGATGTTTCAGAGACATTATTGTCATGTAATACTTTATGCACTGCTTAATACAGCGTATGTTTGTACAAGAATAAAGTTCAACATATAAGCCTACACTATCAATGAAGTGGAGTCTATGTTTTTAATCAGTTATATTTTGATAAACATGACAATATAACATCGCGACTACATGAAAGGAGGTTTTATTGTTATAAAAAACAGATTTGTGCGCATTAGTGGAGCTGAAGGTTTTAGAATAAACACGAAACACACGTGATCGCTGTCATGCGGTGAATCTGGCCAATCGTGGAACGGCTGTGTCGTCATCAGAGCCCGTGCAGCCTCATGCAGACGCTCTCGAGAAACTGCACCGGCTGTAATCGCCGGCTGCTCTCGAATCGCTCTCGCGGTGCTTTGTTGACATACGTCACTGTCACGTGGCGTCGGCGCTGCCTCAAGTCGGACAAAATTTCTAACCGGCATGCACTGCTTCAAGTCAGCCGCCGATCGGTCTGCGCATCGCTGGGTGAAGTCGAACAAGCCTACTGACTAAACCTATTGGCTATTTTTGTAAAGGGGGAGGGGCTTATCGATATTTCCCTCCCTGTCTTCCTGTTTCAGTAATGCACGTTTCAAGGCACTTTAAATAATATTAAAGCTAGGGTAGGTGATTTTCTCGGAGAGACTAGCTTTGAAAGCATTAGATCCCGCCCTCCCTTCACAAAGCCACGCCTCCTCCAAGTGTTTGTACCATAGATATACATAATAAAGGCTAGATGTCTTACATCTCTAACGTCATCACCGGCGGCCATCTTATCACAGGCAAGCTCTCTGGCGGCTCCTGATGTAAGGCGAGTGATCTGAACACAAATACTCTCATCTCGCTGAAATCTTGACGAATTTACAAATGGTTTGGTTTCTTACAAACGTTATTTACGTGGCTATAAT
Organism: Gobio gobio; assembly: GCF_949357685.1. Classification (NCBI taxonomy): domain Eukaryota; kingdom Metazoa; phylum Chordata; class Actinopteri; order Cypriniformes; family Gobionidae; genus Gobio; species Gobio gobio. The sequence continues at coordinate 2,849,045 of NC_137121.1, forward strand.
TCTGGATGCTTGAACAAATAATTTTTCATAAGTGTGCAGTGTCATAACTACATCTCTGGCGTTTATAACAAACCAAACAGTTTGAAAAATCGGTAGAAAATTGAGTAAGTTATGGTTATTTAAAAAATACATGCACCATTAAAACACAATGTTACGAGTAAGCGAGCTGCCAGTGACAAGATGGCCGCCAGGTGTGGGCGTCGGCCTCCATTGGCCAGACGAGACATCTAGCCTTTATTATGTAAATATATGGTTTGTACAACCTTTTGAGAGTGAAATTCAAGCACTTTTCAGGGGCTTCACACTTTTTCCAGCACTTCAAACCAATTTTAATATTATTTATTTTTAATGTGACGATTTGTAAAACTAAAAGTTTAAAGGTGTAGGAAAATTAACACTTTGTGGCAAAGAAGCACTTTTAATTTAAAAAGACATGAAATGACCACTATAACCAGTAGATGGCGGCAGAGAAGCACTTACTGACTTATTGGACTTTCCACTCATTAATATATGGACAAAAGTAGGAAGTCACAAAGTCTCATGAAAAACAAAAACTTTTCTTTGAATTGTGACTGAATTACACAGAACGTGAGTAAATAACTCCTTTAATAATCTCTGAAGCTGTCGGTCAGTTCAGTGGGAGACTACAGAAGGACAATAGCATTTTTAATAAGAGTAGAATAGCTTTTTGCACATTACTGTTGTTAATAAAAGTTCATTTTATCTGCATATCAATTCAAGCTCTGCTTCACTGTTAAATATCCTAATAAACAAACATGTAATATTATTAGCAACTGCACGTATTAACAAAACAATGCAAAACAATAGTCATATTATGATTAAAATAACTTTTTTTTCAGGTGCTGCTGTTCTCAAATGTTAGTCTGGAGCCCTGTAGGGGGCGGAGCTTCAGGTTCTGGAGAGCATTTGATTGGATGAGAAGTTGAAGTGCAGAGTGATGTCATCAGAATCACTGATCCTTATTGGCTGAAGTGAGAGACTGTAAGTAAGGCTAACATATTCATACTAAATTTTCTATTTCACAGGGACTTTAATTGTAACGGATGTATTGCTCATCGTTAGTTAAAGCATTTATTGTAAAGTGTTACCGAGACTTGTGTCTTTTCCATAGTAAATCACAATTGTAAAATGTCCAGGTTTTGCGTATTTTCCAGCTCTCCATGTTTTGCAGCAAGAGTCTCTGTCTCTGAAGAGAAGAAGAGTGTGTCATGAATCATCTTTGCAGCGCTCTGGTCTCGTGTACGGGTGAGCGTGTGTCGCGTGTGTCACATGTGTCGTGTCCGCTGGTTCTGATTGGCTCCAGACCATCAGTTGCTCCATGTGCGGCCGCGTGAACGAGCTCTCCTTCTCTATGGAGTTCCTCCACTTCATCCTGCGGTTCTGGAACCAGATCTTCACCTGCGGGACACATGAACCGGATTCATCAAACTGGACTGACTTACAGAGTGTGAACAACAATGAGCTGAAAAACCCAGGCTTGACGTAAATATAAAGGTCTTTGTCGATCGCATTTAGCTTAAAGGCACAGTATGTAATTTTTCGCTGCTAATTATTCAAAACAAAGGCGTGGCTTGATGGCTTGATTAAGCGGAGCTTTTATTCTGTCAGACGAGCACTTTGGTAAACATTTGGGATAATGTAAGCAGTGTTAGGTAACGCATTACAAGTAACTTGTCTTATGGAATCAGATTACTTTTTCAAGTAACTAGTAAAGTAATGCATTACCAGTAACTTGAGTTACCTAATCAGATCACTTTTTCAAGTTACTAGTAAAGTAACACGTTAGAAGTTACTTGAGTTACGTAATCAGATTACTTTTTCAAATGACTAGTAAAGTAACGCATTACAAGTAACTTGTGTTACGTAATCAGATTACTTTTTCAAATAACTAGTAAAGTAACGCATTGCAAGTAACTTGTGTTATGTAATCAGATTACTTTTTCAAATAACTAGTAAAGTAACGCATTGCAAGTAACTTGTGTAATGTAATCAGATTACTTTTTCAAGTAGCTAGTAAAGTAACGCATTATAAGTAACTTGAGTTACGTAATCAGATTTCTTTTTCAAATAACTAGTAAAGTAACGCATTACAAGTAACTTGTGTTACGTAATCAGATTACTTTTTCAAGTAGCTAGTAAAGTAACGCATTATAAGTAACTTGAGTTACGTAATCAGATTACTTTTTCAAGTAACTAGTAAAGTAATGCATTACCAGTAACTTGAGTTACCTAATCAGATCACTTTTTCAAGTAACTAGTAAAGTAACACGTTAGAAGTTACTTGAGTTACGTAATCAGATTACTTTTTCAAATGACTAGTAAAGTAACGCATTACAAGTAACTTGTGTTACGTAATCAGATTACTTTTTCAAATAACTAGTAAAGTAACGCATTGCAAGTAACTTGTGTTATGTAATCAGATTACTTTTTCAAATAACTAGTAAAGTAACGCATTGCAAGTAACTTGTGTAATGTAATCAGATTACTTTTTCAAGTAGCTAGTAAAGTAACGCATTATAAGTAACTTGAGTTACGTAATCAGATTTCTTTTTCAAATAACTAGTAAAGTAACGCATTACAAGTAACTTGTGTTACGTAATCAGATTACTTTTTCAAGTAGCTAGTAAAGTAACGCATTATAAGTAACTTGAGTTACGTAATCAGATTACTTTTTCAAGTAACTAGTAAAGTAACGCATTAGAAGTTACTTGAGTTACGTAATCAGATTACTTTTTCAAATAACTAGAAAAGTAACGCATTACAAGTAACTTGTGTTACGTAATCAGATTACTTTTTCAAATAACTAGTAAAGTAACGCATTGCAAGTAACTTGTGTAATGTAATCAGATTACTTTTTCAAGTAGCTAGTAAAGTAACGCATTATAAGTAACTTGTGTTACGTAATCAGATTACTTTTTCAAGTAGCTAGTAAAGTAACGCATTATAAGTAACTTGAGTTACGTAATCAGATTACTTTTTCAAGTAACTAGTAAAGTAACGCATTAGAAGTTACTTGAGTTACGTAATCAGATTAGTTTTTCAAATGACTAGTAAAGTAACGCATTACAAGTAACTTGTGTTACGTAATCAGATTACTTTTTCAAATAACTAGTAAAGTAACGCATTGGAAGTAACTTGTGTAATGTAATCAGATTACTTTTTCAAGTAGCTAGTAAAGTAACGCATTAGAAGTTACTTGAGTTACGTAATCAGATTACTTTTTCAAATAACTAGTAAAGTAACGCATTACAAGTAACTTGTGTTACGTAATCAGATTACTTTTTCAAATAACTAGTAAAGTAACGCATTACAAGTAACTTGTGTTATGTAATCAGATTACTTTTTCAAGTAACTAGTAAAGTAATGCATTACCAGTAACTTGTTACCTAATCAGATTACTTTTTCAAGTAACTAGTAAAGTAACGCATTACAAGTAACTTGAGTAACGTAATCAGATTACTTTTTCAAATAACTAGTAAAGTAACGCATTACAAGTAACTTGTGTAATGTAATCAGATTACTTTTTCAAATAACTAGTAAAGTAACGCATTACAAGTAACTTGTGTAATGTAATCAAATTACTTTTTCAAGTAACTAGTAAAGTAACGCATTGCAAGTAACTTGTGTAATGTAATCAGATTACTTTTTCAAATAACTAGTAAAGTAACGCATTGCAATAGATTTTTTGTTTTTATTGGTTTATTTTATTGGTGTTTGTCTGACCTGTGTCTCTTTCAAGCAGAGGTCCGTGGCCAGTCTGTTGCGGTCGGTCTTGCTGATGTATTTCTGCTTGCGGAAGGTCTTCTCCAGCTCTCGTCTCTGTTCCTCGGAGAACACGGCTCGTCGCAGGATTCCCGGCCGTGACCTGGAGGTCAGCGCTGGACTCCACAGGATAGAGCCGACGCCCCCTGCAGGACACAAACAGACACCTCCGTCACGACACGGCTACTGGATGGGGTGTTTTATGATTGATCTATAGGGAATGTATAGGGTTAATTTCATCCAAGGGTACTTTATGTGCTTTATTTATTTATTATATAAACTAGCCACAGGGTCATGGAGGACCAGTGGAGAACCGGCCACAGGGTCATGAAGGACCAGTGGAGAACCGGCCACAGGGTCATGAAGGACCAGTGGAGAACCGGCCACAGGGTCATGAAGGACCAGTGGAGAACAGGCCACAGGGTCATGGAGGACCAGTGGAGAACCGGCCACAGGGTCATGGAGGACCAGTGGAGAACCGGCCACAGGGTCATGGAGGACCAGTGGAGAACCGGCCACAGGGTCATGGAGGACCAGTGGAGAACCGGCCACAGGGTCATGAAGGACCAGTGGAGAACCGGCCACAGGGTCATGGAGGACCAGTGGAGAACCGGCCACAGGGTCATGGAGGACCAGTGGAGAACCGGCCACAGGGTCATGGAGGACCAGTGGAGAACCGGCCACAGGGTCATGGAGGACCAGTGGAGAACCGGCCACAGGGTCATGAAGGACCAGTGGAGAACCGGCCACAGGGTCATGAAGGAACAGTGGAGAACCGGCCACAGGGTCATGAAGGACCAGTGGAGAACCGGCCATAGGGTCATGAAGGACCATTGGAGAACCAGCCACAGGGTCATGGAGGACCAGTGGAGAACCGGCCACAGGGTCATGAAGGACCAGTGGAGAACTGGCCACAGGGTCATGGAGGACCAGTGGAGAACCGGCCACAGGGTCATGAAGGACCAGTGGAGAACCGGCCACAGGGTCATGGAGGACCAGTGGAGAACCGGCCACAGGGTCATGGAGGACCAGTGGAGAACCGGCCACAGGGTCATGGAGGACCAGTGGAGAACCGGCCACAGGGTCATGAAGGACCAGTGGAGAACCAGCCACAGGGTCATGAAGGACCAGTGGAGAACCGGCCACAGGGTCATGAAGGACCAGTGGAGAACCGGCCACAGGGTCATGAAGGACCAGTGGAGAACCGGCCACAGGGTCATGAAGGACCAGTGGAGAACCGGCCACAGGGTCATGGAGGACCAGTGGAGAACCGGCCACAGGGTCATGGAGGACCAGTGGAGAACCGGCCACAGGGTCATGAAGGACCAGTGGAGAACCGGCCACAGGGTCATGGAGGACCAGTGGAGAACCGGCCACAGGGTCATGAAGGACCAGTGGAGAACCGGCCACAGGGTCATGGAGGACCAGTGGAGAACCAGCCACAGGGTCATGAAGGACCAGTGGAGAACCGGCCACAGGGTCATGGAGGACCAGTGGAGAACCGGCCACAGGGTCATGGAGGACCAGTGGAGAACCGGCCACAGGGTCATGGAGGACCAGTGGAGAACCAGTTTTAGCCAGAGGTGGACAGTAACTAAGCACATTTACTTAAGTACACTTTTTGAGTATCTGTACTTTCCTTGAGTAGTATTTTTTCTGGAAACTTATGACTTTTACTTCACTACATTTGAAAGACAAATATCATACTTTTTACGCCACTACATTTCTATCAAGGCCCTCGAAGTAGAAAGTCGTAGCCGCTTTGAAAGTCAGTGGATGATTCGTTTTCTTCTTTAAAACATGATTCGGTTTTTATTTGTGTGCAGACAGCCTATCAGTAATCACTCTTGTAGGATCACATGAAGTTCAATGATTACCAAGTATTTTTTGAACACTAATCAATTGATGGCAAAATAGACGGCGGCAGTTCCCAGACGCGCAACCACAGTCACACTGAAAGGGTTAGTTCACCCAAAAATTAAAATTCTGTCATTAATGACTGAGCCTCATGTGGTTGGACACCCGTCAGACCTCCGTTCATCTTCAGACACAAATGAAGATATTTTAGTGTAAATCTGATGCTCTGAAAGGCCTCCATTGGCTCAACTTTACACTCTCAAGACCCTTAAAAGACACTAAAGACGTCGATACAAAGTCCATCTCACTACAGCGGCTCTACAATAACTTTATGAAGAGACGAGAATAGTTTTTGTCCGCAAAAAAACCCTAAATAACGACTTATATAGTGATGACGATTTCAAAACACGGCCTCATGAAGCTTCGAAGCGTTATGAATCAGTGAGTCGATTCAGCAGTTCAGAGCGTTATGAATCAGTGAGTCGATTCAGCAGTTCAGAGCGTTATGAATCAGTGAGTCGATTCAGCAGTTTGAATCGCCAAATTTCAGCAGTTTGACGGTTTGACACGCGATCCGAATCATCATTCGACTCACTGATTCATAACGCTTCGAAGCTTCATGAGGCCGTGTTTTGAAATCGTCATCACTATATAAGTCGTTATTTAGGGTTTTTTTGCGCACAAAAACTATTCTCGCCGATTCATAAAGTTATTGTAGAGCCGCTGTAGTGAGATGGACTTTGTAACTTTAGTCTTTAGTGTCTTTTAAGGGTCTTGAGAGTGTAAAGTTGAGGCAATGGAGGCCTTTCAGAGCCATCAGATTTACACTAAAATATCTTCATTTGTGTCTGAAGATGAACGGAGGTCTGACGGGTGTCCAACCACATGAGGCTCAGTCATTAATGACATTAATGATTTACATTTTTGGGTGAACTAACCCTTTAAAAGATAAAATTCAGAAGAGCAGACGTGGATAAGTCTGAAAGTGCTCAGAAAGCTGCCTCTCAGACGCCAGAACACAAGTACTGAAGTTTAGTTCTACTAAAATCTTATTATAGACTAAAACTAAAACAATTCAGATGCCTAAAATGTTATAGTCAAAAGACTGACTAAAACTAAATCCAAATTTTCAAAATTAACACTGGTATGAAGTATGATTGGTCAAATGATTTTTATAGATTTATCCGCCGAGTTGCCATAGCCTTGTGGATAGAGCGCTAACACATAGCTAACGCTCCACAATGATGTTAGTTAGCATGCAAAAGCGTAGTTGGGCTAATAATGTTAACTGAAGTCCTTTCAGAAATATGTTTTTACATAATCCTGTCAAATAAACACACTGTAGAACCCTTTCTGTTCTAGTATGATTTTGACTTTGATAAGAGCTTTGTAACTTTTAAACAAGTATTTAATTGAGTTCAGGTATGCTAGCATGTCGGATGGAGCAGGACTGGCGTAAACCACCATGATGGCACAGCGCATTCATACAACAATAATAAAATAATGTGTTTACCTTTACTTTTGATACTTAAGTACTTTTAAAAGCAAGTACTTATGTACTTTTACTTAAGTAAAAATCTATCTTTACAACTTTCACTTGTAATGGAGTAATATTTAAGCAATAGTACTTTTACTTTTACTCAAGTAATGGAGTTGTGTAGTTTGTCCACCTCTGGGCCCTTCTAATGGTTTTGCTGAGACCTCAAAACTCTCTCTCTCTCACTCTCTCTCTCTCTCTCTCTCTCTCTCTCTCTCTCTCTCTCTCTCTCTCTCTCTCTCTCTCAGGTGAACATATGAAGTCCCCTTTAATCTGTTGGACAGATCTCCAGCTCGGCCACCGTCAGCGGCGTGAGTAAGGCGGTTAGTCTCGCTCTCTGCTCGCCTTTCACTCTAAATAGTTTCCACTTAAACGCCCTATTAAAGGGTCAGCTGACCCTCGACCCCGCCCACACACCCGCGGCCCAGCTTTCCCCGCAACAAATGATCCGCTTGACATTCCGCGGCTTTATCTTCTCCTCTCGGCTTCCCTCAGTGTTTCCTTTCAAAAGATGGACCGCGTCTCATTCTCTTAACAG
>NC_137121.1:2871916-2944416 GCF_949357685.1 Gobio gobio
GTGTTGGTCATGTGTCGGTCATGTGTCGGTCATGTGTCGGTCATGAGTTGGTCATGTGTTGGTCATGTGTTGGTCATGTGTTGGTCATGTGTTGGTCATGAGTTGGTCATGTGTTGGTCATGAGTTGGTCATGAGTTGGTCATGTGTTGGTCATGTGTTGGTCATGTGTTGGTCATGTGTTGGTCATGAGTTGGTCATGTGTTGGTCATGTGTTGGTCATGAGTTGGTCATGTGTTGGTCATGTGTTGGTCATGTGTTGGTCATGTGTTGGTCATGTGTTGGTCATGAGTTGGTCATGTGTTGGTCATGTGTTGGTCATGTGTTGGTCATGAGTTGGTCATGTGTTGGTCATGTGTTGGTCATGTGTTGGTCATGTGTTGGTCATGAGTTGGTCATGTGTTGGTCATGTGTTGGTCATGTGTTGGTCATGTGTTGGTCATGTGTTGGTCATATGTTGGTCATGTGTTGGTCATGTGTTGGTCATGTGTTGGTGATGTGTCGGTCATGTGTCGGTCATGAGTCGGTCCACCATCTGATCTGGATCCGGCCTGGATCCGGCTGACTGCAGTAAACCTCGGGATAAACAGAGAGACTATCATTAGCGTAGATGCCGTTCTTCTGATGATGTCACGAGTACATCAGGTGTTATGGGAAGTGTTCCCGGTTCCGGCTGACCTAGTTAATGCAGCCTAACAATCATTTCATTGAAAAAGTGTTTTATGTGTATGCCACAGTAAAGAGATGTGTTTTTAGTCTAGATTTAAACTGACAGAGTGTGTCTGCTTCCCGAACAATGTTAGGAAGACTGTTCCAGAGTTTAGGTGCTAAATAGGAAAAGGATCGAGCGCCTGCAGTTGATTTGGATATTCTCGGTATGATCAACTGGCCAGAGTTTAGAGACCGCAGTAGACGTGATGGAGTATAATATGTTAAGAGCTCGCTCAAGTATTGGGGAGCTGAACCATTTAGTGCTTTGTAAGTTTTAAAATGTATGCGATGTTTAATAGGCAGCCAGTGCAGTGTTGACAGAACTGGGCTAATATGGTCATACTTCTTGGTTCTAGTAAGAACTCGAGCTGCTGCGTTTTGGACCAGCTGGAGTTTATTTATTAAGCGAGCAGGGCAACCACCCAGCAGAGCATTACAATAATCTAACCTTGAGGTCATGAACGCATGAACTAACTGTTCAGCATTTTGCATTGAGAGCATGTGCCGTAATTTAGATATATTTTTAAGATGGTAGAAAGCAGTTTTACAGATGCTAGAAACGTGGCTTTCAAACGAAAGATTGGTATCAAAGAGCACACCCAGGTTCCTCACTGACGACGAGGACTTGACAGAACAGCCATCAAGTGTTAGACAGTATTCTAGGCTACTACTTGTGGAGCTTTTTTGTCCAATAATTACAAATTCAGTTTTTTCTGAATTGAGTTGCAGGAAATTACCGGTCATCCAATGTTTTATATCAGCTATGCATTCCGTTAATCTTGTGAATTGGTAAGTTTCTTCAGGGCGTGAAGAAATATAGAGCTGAGTATCGTCAGCATAACAATGAAAACTAACGCCATGCTTCCTAATGATATCTCCCAGTGGTAGCATGTACAGGGTGAAGAGTAGCGGTCCTAGCACTGAGCCCTGTGGTACTCCATACTGAACTTGCGATCGGTGTGACATATCTTCATTTACTACTACAAACTGATAACGGTCACATAGGTGTGATTTAAACCATGATAAAGCAATTCCACTAATGCGTACATCATTTTCGAGTCTATTCAAAAGAATGTTGTGGTCGATAGTATCAAATGCAGCGCTAAGATCGAGTAACACTAATAGAGAGATACAGCCACGATCGGATGATAAGAGTAAATCATGTGTAACTCTGATGAGAGCAGTCTCAGTGCTATGATACGCTCTAAATCCTGACTGGAAATCCTCACAGATTCCATTTCTTTCTAAAAAGGAACATAGTTGTGAAGACACTGCCTTTTCTAGTGTTTTTGACAGAAAGGGTAGATTTGAGATTGGTCTATAATTGACTAATTCTGTAGGATCAAGTTGCATTTTTTTAATAAGTGGTTTAATAATAGCCAACTTAAAAGTTTTCGGTACATATCCTAACAAAGATTAATTAATGATATTAAGAAGAGGATCTATGACCTCTGGTAGCATCTCTTTTAATAGCCTAGTCGGTATAGGGTCGAGCATACATGTTGCACAATATAGCAAGTTCTTCCACAGACTGCACTATTTTGTCTACATTTTAACGGTTGTGTATACTTTTGAATAATTTTTTCAATGGTTCTCATTTTCACAGTTTCTGTTCAGGTCACTAATTTGTAATGCATCATTCCAATTAATTTTTTTTATATCATTTTCAAAATGTATCATCTTACTCTTGGGGATGCCTGCTGCTCCAGGTTTAGAAGTTTGACGAAAATTACTCTGCAAACGTTTCTATGTCAGTTTTCGAACAACTAGGATCATGTTATGATCGGACAAACCTGTCAGCAGATTATATATTTTTATTACCCGTTCAGATTTATTTGTAAATGCAAGATCAATAAGAGTTTTACTTGTTTTTGTTATCCTTGTTGGGCCTTTTATTACCTGGGTAAAATTATGTTTGGCTGTAATTGCTTTCCATTTTTGCTTACTACGTTTGTCAGCCCAATTTATGTTAAAAACTAAAATAAAATTGTTTCAGTACGACAATTTAAAAACTTCAACACTTCCTCTAATTTATAATAAGAAGAATCATGTGAAGGTGGATTATGAAAAATCACAACATTGAAATTAATTTTTGGGGACATTATGACATTTAACGCCAAACATTCTAATCCAGCAATATCTAGTTTCACTTCAGCACATTTGAAAATATCCTTAATATGAATCATAACTCCCCCTCCTCTTCGTGATGGTCTATCCTTTCTGTAAGAAATATATCCAGGGACATCAATCATGCATGTTGGTGTATTGGTACAGAACAACATTTAATCCACAACATTTGGCAGAAGAGCATCTGATCTACAGTCCCTGATCAGAGAAGACTCAACACTGGAGATCTTCACAGAAAACACCCAAAACACCATCATGTAGTTTAGAAACATTTATTATTTACAGCACAAAAAAACACACAATGGACAACAGACATAAATACACTTACATCTGAATATCTTTCTTTACAAAGTACATCTGAATAAAAGATAATATTCTTTACAATTATTTAATCTCTATGTACAACAGTTGGAGTGCATCTCAAGTCTGTGAGATTAAAGAGCTGTGTGTGTGTGTGTGTGTGTGTGTGTGTGTGTGTGTGTGTGTGTGTGTGTGTGTGTGTGTGTGTGTGTGTGTGTGTGTGTGTGTGTGTGTGTGTGTGTGTGTGTGTGTGTGTGTGTGTGTGTGTGTGTGTGTGTGTGTGTGTGTGTGTGTGTGTGTGTGTGTGTGTGTGTGTGTGTGAGAGAGAGAGAGAGGTGGTATTATATATTCCGTTATAATTCTCATCACTCTCATTTACACTCAAAAAATGAACTTTCACTGTTGTTAGTTGCACTCAAATCATCCTTGTTCACATTACCTAAAAAACTCATGTAACTAAATGAACTTAGATTTACTGAGTTGTTTCTACTAAAAATGAGTATTGTCAGCTTTGCTTAATAAGTGTTTGTTCGGTCAACTTAACATCGCTGAGTGAAACGAACAAACTGGGCAGTGGATCTGTAGTTCCCAGCATGCTTTGCAAGGGACTGCATTAGGAGAGTAAATTTAGGGATTAAAGTGTTATTCTATCTTTTTCAGTGAAGGGAAAGATGTTGTTAGTTTATGTTAGTGTTATGTGCAGTTCTGTTGGACATTTAGAGGAGTTTGTGTAATTTTGTGGTTACCATTAGAAGAGTGTGTGTGTTTAGGCTGTGGCCACTCATACACTCATTTACTGGATGGACTTCCTGTTCTCAATTAAGTTCATTTAGAATTTTGTTTCTAAAAATATGCTTTTTGTTATATTTAATAGTTTTCCACTTACACTTGTAGAGCAAATAGTTAATTTAATAAGGTAAATTAAATCAATAAATGTGTAAACTTTTATAATTTTAACATAACATTATTAAGTAAACTGCACATATAAATATTATGTATCGGACAAATTCGAATGATTTGTATTTACTTAAAGAAATGTTGTCAGCTTTACTTGACTTTCTTTTGTTCATATAACTAAAATGTTATTTGTAAAAATGTCTCAATATAGTTGCGTGGAACCACTTGACGCTGCTTTTTTAAGTAAATTCAACAAATTATTTTTTTGAGTGTAATCATATTATTTTTCGTGTTCATAATCTTCAGTCGTCTCTCTCTTCACACAGGTGTAGGTGGTGTAGGTGGAGGTGGTGTAGGTGGTGTAGGTGGAGGTGGTGGAGATGTAGGTGGAGGTGTAGGTGGTGTAGGTGGAGGTGGTGTAGGTGGAGGTGGTGTAGGTGTAGGTGGTGTAGGTGGAGGTGGAGGTGGCTCAGCACTTGTGGTGCTTCCACTTGCGTGTGGCGGCTGCGATGTGCAGGTCCTTCTTCAGGCCGGGGAACAGCCGGTCCAGCTGGATGGAGCCGCCGGGCCTCATGGTGCCGGTGATGAGGTAGAGCTGGGCTCGGCCGGGCCGCACCAGAGTGTGTGCGCAGCGGAGGTTGATGAGCATCCAGCGCTGGAGGAGGCTGGCCGTGTCATAGGGCTGAAGAGGCCCTCGCTGGATGAACTCCACCGGCCCCTCCACCATCAGCTCCGGCTCCGAGGACGGCACGCGCCGCCGCCAGATCTTGGCTTTCACAGCTGCAGACACACAACAAGCTGAGTTCACATCTACACAAAATCACAACACGTTATAACACACAAGAGCACATTACACCTTTGAATTATGACATAAAATAACGAGATAATGACTAAATGTGTCGAAATTATGACATACTTAGACATTATTATGATATACTTAGTTATAATTATAAGATAAAAAGTCAGAATTATGACATACTAACTCATTATTATAGCTAATTCATAATAATAACATACTGAGTCATAATTGTGACACAAAAAGAAGAAATTTGAGTCGAAATTATGACATACAAAGTCATAGTTTTGTGATAATGACTATAAGTATGACTTGAAAAGTCCAAATTATGACATTCTAAGTTAAAATTATGATTAAGTCTTAATTATGACATAAAAAGACAAAATTATGACAAAAAGTTGAAATTGACATACTAAGTCAAATATGAGATTACAAATTTTGCAATTGAGATAAAGTCGAAATTATGACATACTAAGTTATAATTATGATTAAGTCTTAATTATGACATAAAAAGACAAAATTATGACCTAAAAAGACTAAATTATGGCATAAAAAGGTGAAATCATGAGATAGTCGGAATTTATGAGAGTTGGAATTATGACATATAAAGTCATAATTTTGTGATAATGACTATAAGTATGACTCGAAAAGTCCAAATTATGACACAAAGTCAAATATGAGAAATTGAAATTATGAGATAAAGTTGAAATTATGACATTCTAAGTTAAAATTATGATTAAGTCTTAATTATGACATAAAAAGACAATGATGACCTAAAAAGACAAAATTATGACATAAAAGACAAAATTATGACAAAAAGTTGAAATTTACATACTAAGTCAAATATGAGATTAAAAAATTTAAATTTTATAAAGTCAAAATTATGACATTCTAAGTTATATTTATGACTAAGACTGTCTTATGACATAAAAAGATGTATTATGGCATAAAAAGGTGAAATTATGAGATAGTCGGAATTTATGAGAGTCAGAATTATGACATATAAAGTCATAATTTTGTGATAATGACTATAAGTATGACTTGAAAGGTCCAAATTATGACACAAAGTCAAATATGAGAAATTGAAATTATGAGATAAAGTTGAAATTATGACATTCTAAATTAAAATTATGATTAAGTCTTAATTATGACATAAAAAGACAAAATTATGACCTAAAAAGACAAAATTATGACATAAAAAGACAAAATTATGACAAAAAGTTGAAATTTACATACTAAGTCAAATATGAGATTAAAATTTTTTAATTATATAAAGTCGAAATTATGACATTCTAAGTTATAATTATGACTAAGACTGTCTTATGACATAAAAAGACGTATTATGGCACAAAAAGGTGAAATTATGACACAAAATCAAATATATGAGATTAAACAATTTGAAGTTATGACATACAAAGTCAAATATCATATGAGATTAAAAAATTTAAATTATGTGATAAAAAGCTGAAATACGACATACTAAGTTATATTTAAAACTAATACTTAATCTTAATTATGGCATAAAATGATAAAATTATGATTTACTGACTCAAATATTGAAATTGTGACAATTAAGCCATTTTAATGTCATAATTCTGGCATAATTTTGTCTTTTCATCTGATAAATATGTCATAATTGTGACTAATAATGATTTACAAAGCTCATGACAGGCTTTCAGATATGAATATGAATATGAATATGAGTGCTAACCGAAGTCATTGAGGCAGAGGGCGTCCAGCACGGTTTTGAGAGATGGCGTCTCCTCCACAGACGGGCAGCTCTGACACACGGGCTGAGGGAATTCTGCAGACACAGATATACGGTTAGCTCATGCATGTGTGTGTGTGTGTGTGTGTGTGAGTGTGTGTGTTCACCTTTAGAGAAGGCACTGATGTGTTTGGGCAGCGGCGTGAGGCATGTGTCGTCCTGGGCAGGGAAGCGGTCGCAGTTCAGGGCCTCGGGCCACTCGTGTCCATGACAGGCCAATACTGGAGCACAGCTCTCCTTCACCGCCACACACACACTGCCACACGGCTGGATGAACCTGCACACACACCAACACACAACATTACACACCACAAAACTCAAGCAGGAATCATGACAAAACCTATCAATATGTGCTGACTGGAATCTGCTGCAGTTTACAGATATTTAGCCAAAACAACTCTCTAAAATATTTGTGCAAACATAATTTTTTTTACATTTTTAGTGCATGATTCATTTATACATTCAGATCATTTCAGATGATAAAACTTATTGATAAATAATGAAAAAATCAATCAATATGTTGGTTGCAATCTGCTGCAATTTCATTATAACCCCACTTTGTAAATTTTACTACATATTTTTAATTATAAAATGCATGTTTCTTGTGACATTTTTAGTTCATAATTAATTTATACCTTCATATCATTTCAGATGAAAAAACTTATTGATAAACAATGAAAAAATCAATCAATATGTTGGTCGCAATTTGCTACAATTTCATACAATTTAGCCCCCCCCCCCCTCCCCCCCAAAAAAATTAGTATATATTTTTTAATGAAATCATTTGTGCAAACAAAATAATGTTTTGTGAAATTTTTAGTCCATGATTCATTTATACATTCAGATCATTTCAGATGATAAAACTAAAGGATAAAATCTATATTTTGGTTGAAATTTCATTATAAAACTTTTTTTCATTAAAAAAATATGCAATAATTATAATTTTTTTATTTATTTAGTGCATGATTCAATTATACATTCAGATCATTTCAGATGAAAAAACTTATTGATAAACAATGAAAAAAATATATCAATATATTGGTTGCCATATGCTGCAATTTCATTAAAAACTGTACATTTTACTACATATTTATAATTAAAAAATCGTGCAAGCATGATTTTTTTTTTACATTTTAGGCCATGATTCATTTATACATTCAGAACATTTCAGATGAAAAAACTGAATGATAAATTATTTAGAAAATTAATCAATATGTTGGTTTGAATCTTTGCAATTTAGCCAAAACAACTCTAAATTTCACTACATTTTTTAAATAAAACTATTTGTGCAAATCATTTTTTGTGACATTTTTAGTGCATGATTCATTTATGCATTCAGATAATTTCAGATGAAAAAACTTATTGATAAACAATGAAAAAATCAATCAATATGTTGGTTGCAATCTGCTGCAATTTCATTAAAAACTGTACATTTTTCTACATATTTATAAATTAAAAAATCATGATTTTTTTTTTTTTTTACATTTTAGGCCATGATTCATTTATACATTCAGAACATTTCAGATGAAAAAACTGAATGATAAATTATTTAAAAAATCAATCAATATGTTGGTTTGAATCTTTGCAATTTCCTGCAATTTAGCCAAAACAACTCTAAATTTCACTACATATTTTTAAATAAAACTATTTGTGCAAAAAAATGTTGCATTTTTAGTGCATGATTCATTTATATGATCAGATAATTTCAGAGGAAAAAACTTATTGATAAACAATGAAGAAATCAATCAATATGTTGGTCGCAATCTTTGCAATTTAGCCAAAACATTTTTAAATTTCACTACATATTTTTAAATAAAACTATTTGTGCAAATAATGTTTTGTGACATTTTTAGTGCATGATTCATTTATACATTCAGATCATTTCAGATGAAAAAACTAAAGGATAAAATCAATATTGTGGTTGAAATTTCATTATAAAACGTAAATTTCACTCCTTTTTTTTCATTTAAAAATTGTGAAGCATGTTTCCTGCAGTTAAGTGGAACGTGTGGTGTGAATGGACCTGCCTCCACAGAGGTGTGTGTGTGTGTGTGTGTGTGTGTGTGTGAGGAGGATGTACCTGTCCAGGCATACGGGGGCGATGAGCGAGCAGACGAAGGCCCGGGCCTGCGGGTGACATCCGGTGTGGAGCAGCGTCCTCCAGTCCTCCGAGCGAGGAACCGCTTCCTCCAGGCTGCTGTGGCCCAGCAGGTTAGGTAACCTCATCTCCGAATACGGCACGTCCTGGCAGACGCTCATCTGGAGCGGGACGGGGACGCAGCGAGTGGTCTGGCCCAGGTCGAAGGCCCCGGCGTGGGCCCCGAGAGACAGGAGGAGCAGCAGGCCGGACAGATCCATGGTGAGTGAAGGAGTGAGTGAGTGATGCAGGAGATGAGTGTGTGTGTGTGTCTTTATATAGAGGCGGGCAGATGTTATCAAACACACATCTGAGGCCTGCAGACAGGGGGACAAGCAGGAGATAACGGGCCCCAGACGGGGGGGTGTGAGGGGGACAATCAAAGACACACACTTAACCTCACTGTTACATGGGCCGTTTATTTCAGCTCACATTTTTGGTGCATGAGACATTTCAGATCATAAAACCTAAAATCAATCAATCTGTTGGTTTAAATCTGTTGCAATTTCATGCAATTTAGACAAGAGTTTTTTTGTGCAAACATAATGTTTTGTGACAATTTTAGGAATTATTTCAGATGAAAAAACTTAACGATAAATAATGACAAAACAAATAGTATGTAGACTGAAATCTGCTGCAATTTCATGCAATTTAGACAAAATCACTGTAAATTACACTAGATATTTTTTTATAAAATATTTGTGCAACACATATTTTGTGACATTTTTAGTGTTCACGTTCAGATCATTTCAGATGATAAAACTTGACAATAAATAATGAAAAAATCAATAAATATGTTGGTTGAAATCTCTAAAATCACTCTCTAAGTTTCCCTACCTATTTTTCATAAAATATTTGTATAAGCATAATGTTTTTTATGACATTTTAGTACATGATTTGTTTATACGTTCAGATCATTTCAGATAAAAAACTAAACTATAAATAATGAAAAAATCTATCAATATTGTTGGTTTAAATTATATGCAATTTAGACAAAATCACACTAAGTTTTTGTGCAAGCATAATGTTTTGTGACATTTTAAGTAAATTATTAATTTATATATGAAAAAATAATGAAAAAGGGACAAGGGACAATAAATAATCATATAATCAAATAATGAAAAAAATCAATAAATATGTTGGTTGAAGTCTGCTGAAGTTTTCTGAAACTTAGTCAAGATCCCTCTCTAAGTTTCCCTACTAATTTTCATAAAATATTTGTACAAGCATAAAGTTTTGTGACATTTTTAGTAAAATATTAATTTAAACGTTCAGATCATTTCAGATGATAAAACTTATTGATAATTAATGAAAATATCAGTCAATGTTATCAATATGAAATCTGCTGCAATTTCATGCAATTTAGTCAAAATCACTGTAAATTACACTAGATATTTTTTTATAAAATATTTGTGCAACACATATTTTGTGACATTTTTAGTGTCCACGTTCAGATCATTTCAGAAGATAAAACTTGACAATAAATAATGAAAAAAATCTATATTTTGGTTGAAATTTGCTGACGTTTTCTGAAACTTAGTCAAAATCACTCTCTAAGTTTCCCTACCTATTTTTCATAAAATATTTGTACAAGCATAATGTTTTGTGACATTTTTAGTACATGATTTGTTTATACGTTCGGATCATTTCAGATGAAAAAACTTAACTATAAATAATGAAAAAAAATCAATCAATATTGTTGGTTTAAATCTGCTGGAATTTAATGCAATTTAGACAAAATCACTCTAAGTTTGTGTGCAAACATGTTTTGTGACAATTTTAGTACAAGATTTATTTATACGTTCTGATCATTTCAAATGATTAAACTTGACAATAAATAATGAAAATATAAGTCAATGTTATCAATATGAAATCTGCTGCAATTTCATGCAATTTAGTCAAAATTCACTCTAAATTACACTAGATATTTTTTTATAAAATATATAACAAATTTCTTGGGACATTTTTAGTGTCCACGTTCAGATCATTTTAGATGATAAAACTTGACAATAAATAATGAAAAAATCAATAAATATGTTGGTTGAAATCTGCTGAAGTTTTCTGAAACTTAGTCAAAATCCCTCTCGAAGTTTCCCTACTAATTTTTCATAAAATATTTGTAGAAGCATAATGTTTTGTGACATTTTTAGTCCATGATTCATTTATACATTCAGATCATTTCAGAAGATAAAACTTAACGATAAATAATGAAAAAATCTATCAATATTGTTGGTTTAAATCTGCTGGAATTTCATGCAATTTAGTCAAAATCACTCTCTAAGTTTCCCTACTAATTTTCCATAAAATATTTGTAGAAGCATGTTTAGTGACATTTTTAGTACATAATTTGTTTATACGTTCAGATCATTTCAGATAATAAAACTCACTGATAATTAATGAAAATATCAATTAATATGAAATCTGCGGCCATATCTTGCAGTTTTGTTCACTCTCTAAGTTTCACCACATATTTGTAATATAATATTTGTGCAAACACATTTAATGTCCACGTTCAGATCATTTCAGATGATAAAACTTCAAATCAATCAATTAGTATGTTGACTGAAATCTGCTTCGATTTTGTGCAATTTAGTCAAAACCACAGTATATTTTACTAAAAAAAATGTATACAATATTTGTGCAAACATAATTTTTAGTACATGATTCAGATAATGTCAGATGATAAAACAGGATAAGTAATAATAATAAAATGTCTGTGCAAACATAAATTATGTGACATTTTCTTCATTTATACACTTTTCAGATTATAAAAGTGAACAGTAAATAATAAAAATATCAAATAATATGTTGGTTAATTTCATGCAATTTAGCAAAATTCACTCTAAATTACACTAGATATTTTTTTATAAAATATATAACAAATTTTTTGGGACATTTTTAGTGTCCACGTTCAGATCATTTTAGATGATAAAACTTGACAATAAATAATGAAAAAATCAATAAATATGTTGGTTGAAATCTGCTGAAGTTTTCTGAAACTTAGTCAAAATCCCTCTCGAAGTTTCCCTACTAATTTTTCATAAAATATTTGTACAAGCATAATGTTTTGTGACATTTTTAGTCCATGATTTGTTTATACGTTCAGATAATTTCAGATGAAAAAACTAAATTAAATCTTGCAGTTTTGTCTCTCTAAGTTCACTCTCTAAGTTTCACCACATATTTGTAATATAATATTTGTGCAAACACATTTAATGTCCACGTTCAGATCATTTCAGATGATAAAACTTAACGATAAATGTCTAAATCAATTAGTATGTTAACTGAAATCTGCTGCAATTTCATGCAATTTAGTAAAAACCACTTTGTACATTTTACTAAATATTTTTTTAATACAATATTTGTGCAAACATAATTTTTAGTACATGATTCAGATGATAAAACAGGATAAGTAATAATAATAAAATGTCTGTGCAAACATAAATTATGTAACATTTTCTTCATTTATACACTTTTCAGAACAGTAAATAATAAAAATATCAAATAATATGTTGGTTAATTTCATGCAATTTAGCTCTAAATTTCACTATATATTTTATTATAACATTTTGTGTGAGTGTGCGAAACTTTTAGTACATGATAACAATGTAAAAAATGAACGATAAATACTCAAGATTGTTATCGATATCTCTCTATCTTTTAAATTGTTTTATTATTGCAGTTTTATTTAATCATATGATTCCTTATTATTTTATCCTGGATGGTGTTCATGCCGTTTCACCCGATGCTTGACACATTTACAGCACAAAAGCGGTCAAACGTGGCCTAAACGCCTGCAGATGTTCCCTATACTTGTGTGTAGGTTCAGTGAGGTTCTGCAGCCGGTTTCTGAGGACGTGCTCCTCAAACGTCTGGTCTGCGTGGAGACCGGCGGGCAGACAGACAGGCGTCTCCAGCGCGCTGACAGCTCCTCTGGCTCCAGCAGGTCAATGTGAGCTTCCTCTGCCAGCGAGAGGCTCTGGAGCTGTCTGTCTGCCCGCCGGTCTGCAGTCTACCTGTCCAGCGGCCCACCTTTGATCTGAGCCATCATTCGTATTCAAATCCTCCAGCTCCAGCTGCAGATGTCCCACTAATGTCTCAGACGTGCTTAACACAGCGCACTTCACTCGATTATCTCACATTAGTGCTCGTGACATTAGCATTTACAGCCCTTGACTTCTGCAGGGTCCCTCTGGCCAAACCAGCGTCTACAGGGATTCACACTGGACATTATTATATACGTTCCTTTTACACGCAGAAATAACCTTTTCATAACATTAGAGAAATGTTTTTACAACATATCTGTGTTTACATGCTATAATTCCAACTTCTGACCCATGCATTTTCATTAAAACAATGAAAATGAGAAAGAGCCGGTTAAATATTTTAAAGGTTTAGGTTTTAGTTTATTTGCACAAATATAAAATATACACAATATAAAAAAAACAAAAGTACAATCCATACACTGTGCAGGGAGAGGCAACAAACCCAAAGGGCTTATTTTAAAGCCTCCACCTAAACAACAACAAAAAACATTGTAAATATATGAATGTATATAACTGCAACAAGTTAATTACAGCATGTATATAATAAATGAAAATGATAATGATATACTCAAAAACAAACCATATAAAGTGCATGAGACATCAATACACAAACAAACAAACAAAAAAACACAATTACAAAGCAGCAATAAAATGCTTCTTTATACATCTTTTGAAACATTTTAAAGAACATTTTTTTGCTAGATGAGATAAACCATTCCATAATTTAATAATTTTAGAAGGTGCGCATAACTAGACCATTTCACTATGAACTGTATTCATTTTTCATGACTTTTCCAGGCCTCTCAGAATATTATATAAGGCACATTGAGATGTTAAACTGCATCTCAAGCAACATTTATGCATGCAGTTTTTTAATATTTGTACTTTTGAAGTGAAATTCACTTCTAATAGCATCTGCTAAAAGCATAAAAAAACGTGTAAGAAAAGACAAATAATGAACATATCAATCAAGAGAATCCTCAAAACAGATCTAAATGATACGCATTACCTCACACATTTATAAAGATTGGAGCTGAAATGGATAATGTACGTTATTCGAAGACTAACTAGGTTTTGTGTGAGACGCCAGGGTTTCCGCATGACTAAGATAAAAGTGCCACAATCTGACCAAAGTCTGTCTGGAGGACGAAACACGTGAGATCAGTCTGGAATCGGTTTATGACGAGAAAGCGCATTGAAATGATTTGAAAACAGACAGTGTAAGTCTGCGGCTGTGTTCCCGTCGGCCCCAGGCTTCTGAGCCGCTTTACTGCCCTGGACAGACGGCCGCTACTGAGGGACCTAACTGGGCAATTAGAGACACAGGCCCATTTAGGAGAACAATGGGGTCCATGCGTTAGGTTAAGCACCCCTCTCGGCGCTGATTACCCCCCGGGTGCGTGTTATTCTTTGTAACGGCCCTGCTGCCGCTCTCCGGCCTGCTGTTTGGATTGTTAATGGGACTCGTTCAGTCGGTCTGTGGACGGCGTTTGAGCTCAAGACAGCGTCTACTTGATCCTATAACTGAGGAACTTGAGCTGTGTTTAAAGTGCAATAGTGTGCTGCATTGTTGTGACACGGACACATTTTGTGCAAAAAAAATTGAAAAAGTGCATTCAGTATTCAGTGTTATTTTTGTATTGTACGGTTTTATTTTTATAGTTTTAATTTTAGTTTACGTGCTTTTAACGTTTTTTAATGTTTATTTTTTTTAATTTTCATGCCAACTTTTTTATACTACTATGGTCTTTATTAATGTTTTGAATCCGCTTTTATTTTTTATAGTTTTAGTTTTAATTTTAGCTTAAGTTTTAGTAATTTTGTTATTTATTCTTTTAAGTTTTTTTAAATGATGCTTCATTTTAATTTTCATGCACATTTTATAAGCGTACATTGTAATTTTATTTATATACTATTTTAGTCTCTATTAATGTTTTGAATTAGCTTTTGTTTTAATTTTAGTTTTCGTAATTCTATTATAAATATTGTTTTAGTGCTTTAGTAACTTATTTTAACTTGTTTCATAAGCTTAAATTTTTATTATTTGTAATCCAATATAGTATTTGTTAATATTTTGAAGTAGATTTTTTTATTTTCATTTTAGTTTGTTTTAATTTTGTTACGTGCTTCTGCTGATTTTTTTCATATATATACCTTTATTATTACATTTTTACATTTATTACATTTCTAAGATTACATTTTTTTGTATTCTAATATAGTATTTATTAATATTTTGAATGATCCATTATTTATTTTTATATTTTCAGTTTCTTTTTTAATTTTACTTTGTTTAGTCATTTTGTTATGTGCTTTTGTCAATTTTCTTAATATTTTTTATTTCTATTTACCTTTCTTTTATTTTATTTTTAGTGATTTTAGTACTTCATATTTTATTGATTTCAAATTTTCATCGATTTCGTCTAATATTTCTATTATTTTTATTACTTTTTTTATAGTTTTAGTTAAAAACATTATGCTTTGTTGTATACTGTATATTTTGGCAAATAGTATGTCATCTAGGTATCATAACATTAATAAACAACACTTGAGAAGAGATTATGAGATATAACTTATGATTTGGTTTTGTCTTTATGTAATAAAAAGAGTATTTTCATATAGTCAGAGTATATAGTGAATTTTCATTTAGTTTTGGAGTGTTCAGAAGTGCAGTATATACTGCATACTCTACACAGTATGCACAGAGACAGAAAGACTAGTCTGATGGTGTTATTCTATAGCCGGTGTGTCACAGACTCAATCGTCAGGTCAGGTCTCCGTCTGCTTCTCCATCAGACACCAACAGCTCTTCACATCAAAGACGGACAGATTATAATCAGCCTGAATCTGAAATGGTTTTATCGTATTTATGAACGATTACTGACTGTGTATTAAGCATGCAGTATGCATTAAATAATAAAATACTGCAGTTCTGATATGCAGAGGTTTGAACAAATAACACATTTTTAAAGCTCTATATGCTGTCGCGTGAAGAAGAGATTATGAGATATAACTTATGATTTGGTTTTGTCTGAGCTGGGACATTCACAGAAAATACATAATATTTCAAAAGAAATGTATTTACTTTCATGATTTGAGTGCTATCTTTGCTGTTAAAGAGCATCTATGAATGAAGATCCGTCCTATCCATTTTTAAAAGTATATGGAAATGGAGTACAAAATAGTGCATATATTGTAGTGCCAAATACATGCCGGTTCAGTATTAGAGTGCAATTTAACTAATTAATTTGCCTTTGAATATATAATTTGTTGACGGTATTCATAAATGTGATGTGGAAGAACATTTACTACCAGCAGGGAGCAGTGCACAGATGTTTTTGTGTATAGTTAATAACAGCAGAGGGCAGTATAGAGATGTATAGAGGGCCGGTGTATAGTTAATAACAGCAGAGGGCAGTATAGAGATGTATAGAGGGCCGGTGTATAGTTAATAACAGCAGAGGGCAGTATAGAGATGTATAGAGGGCCAGTGTGTAGTTAATAACAGCAGAGGGCAGTATAGAGATGTATAGAGGGCCAGTGTATAGTTAATAACAGCAGAGGGCAGTATAGAGATGTATAGAGGGCCGGTGTATAGTTAATAACAGCAGAGGGCAGTATAGAGATGTATAGAGGGCCGGTGTATAGTTAATAACAGCAGAGGGCAGTATAGAGATGTATAGAGGGCCAGTGTGTAGTTAATAACAGCAGAGGGCAGTATAGAGATGTATAGAGGGCCGGTGTGTAGTTAATAACAGCAGAGGGCAGTATAGAGATGTATAGAGGGCCGGTGTATAGTTAATAACAGCAGAGGGCAGTATAGACATGTATAGAGGGCCGGTGTATAGTTAATAACAGCAGAGGGCAGTATAGAGATGTATAGAGGGCCGGTGTATAGTTAATAACAGCAGAGGGCAGGGCAGTATAGAGATGTATAGAGGCCCGGTGTATAGTTAATAACAGCAGAGGGCAGTATAGAGATGTATAGAGGGCCGGTGTATAGTTAATAACAGCAGAGGGCAGTATAGAGATGTATAGAGGGCCAGTGTATAGTTAATAACAGCAGAGGGCAGTATAGAGATGTATAGAGGGCCGGTGTATAGTTAATAACAGCAGAGGGCAGTATAGAGATGTATAGAGGGCCGGTGTATAGTTAATAACAGCAGAGGGCAGTATAGAGATGTATAGAGGGCCAGTGTATAGTTAATAACAGCAGAGGGCAGTATAGAGATGTATAGAGGACCGGTGTATAGTTAATAACAGCAGAGGGCAGTATAGAGATGTATAGAGGGCCAGTGTTTAGTTAATAACAGCAGAGGGCAGTATAGAGATGTATAGAGGGCCGGTGTATAGTTAATAACAGCAGAGGGCAGTATAGAGATGTATAGAGGGCCGGTGTATAGTTAATAACAGCAGAGGGCAGTATAGAGATGTATAGAGGGCCAGTGTTTAGTTAATAACAGCAGAGGGCAGTATAGAGATATATAGAGGGCCAGTGTATAGTTAATAACAGCAGAGGGCAGTATAGAGATGTATAGAGGGCCAGTGTATAGTTAATAACAGCAGAGGGCAGTATAGAGATGTATAGAGGGCCAGTGTTTAGTTAATAACAGCAGAGGGCAGTATAGAGATGTATAGAGGGCCGGTGTATAGTTAATAACAGCAGAGGGCAGTATAGAGATGTATAGAGGGCCAGTGTATAGTTAATAACAGCAGAGGGCAGTATAGAGATGTATAGAGGGCCGGTGTATAGTTAATAACAGCAGAGGGCAGTATAGAGATGTATAGAGGGCCAGTGTATAGTTAATAACAGCAGAGGGCAGTATAGAGATGTATAGAGGGCCAGTGTATAGTTAATAACAGCAGAGGGCAGTATAGAGATGTATAGAGGGCCAGTGTTTAGTTAATAACAGCAGAGGGCAGTATAGAGATGTATAGAGGGCCGGTGTATAGTTAATAACAGCAGAGGGCAGTATAGAGATGTATAGAGGGCCAGTGTTTAGTTAATAACAGCAGAGGGCAGTATAGAGATGTATAGAGGGCCAGTGTTTAGTTAATAACAGCAGAGGGCAGTATAGAGATGTATAGAGGGCCAGTGTTTAGTTAATAACAGCAGAGGGCAGTATAGAGATGTATAGAGGGCCGGTGTATAGTTAATAACAGCAGAGGGCAGTATAGAGATGTATAGAGGGCCGGTGTATAGTTAATAACAGCAGAGGGCAGTATAGAGATGTATAGAGGGCCAGTGTATAGTTAATAACAGCAGAGGGCAGTATAGAGATGTATAGAGGGCCAGTGTTTAGTTAATAACAGCAGAGGGCAGTATAGAGATGTATAGAGGGCCAGTGTTTAGTTAATAACAGCAGAGGGCAGTATAGAGATGTATAGAGGGCCAGTGTGTAGTTAATAACAGCAGAGGGCAGTATAGAGATGTATAGAGGGCCAGTGTATAGTTAATAACAGCAGAGGGCAGTATAGAGATGTATAGAGGGCCAGTGTTTAGTTAATAACAGCAGAGGGCAGTATAGAGATGTATAGAGGGCCGGTGTATAGTTAATAACAGCAGAGGGCAGTATAGAGATGTATAGAGGGCCAGTGTTTAGTTAATAACAGCAGAGGGCAGTATAGAGATGTATAGAGGGCCGGTGTATAGTTAATAACAGCTGAGGGCAGTATAGAGATGTATAGAGGGCCAGTGTATAGTTAATAACAGCAGAGGGCAGTATAGAGATGTATAGAGGGCCAGTGTTTAGTTAATAACAGCAGAGGGCAGTATAGAGATGTATAGAGGGCCAGTGTATAGTTAATAACAGCAGAGGGCAGTATAGAGATGTATAGAGGGCCGGTGTATAGTTAATAACAGCAGAGGGCAGTATAGAGATGTATAGAGGGCCGGTGTATAGTTAATAACAGCAGAGGGCAGTATAGAGATGTATAGAGGGCCGGTGTATAGTTAATAACAGCAGAGGGCAGTATAGAGATGTATAGAGGGCCGGTGTATAGTTATTAACAGCAGAGGGCAGTATAGAGATGTATAGAGGGCCGGTGTATAGTTAATAACAGCAGAGGGCAGTATAGAGATGTATAGAGGGCCGGTGTATAGTTATTAACAGCAGAGGGCAGTATAGAGATGTATAGAGGACCGGTGTATAGTTAATAACAGCAGAGGGCAGTATAGAGATGTATAGAGGGCCAGTGTATAGTTAATAACAGCAGAGGGCAGTATAGAGATGTATAGAGGGCCAGTGTTTAGTTAATAACAGCAGAGGGCAGTATAGAGATGTATAGAGGGCCGGTGTATAGTTAATAACAGCAGAGGGCAGTATAGAGATGTATAGAGGGCCAGTGTTTAGTTAAAGTCGGCATGAAACGGAAGTTGAGATCGTCTTTTTCTCCTTATTGTGACGTATATCCGAGTGAAACGGCTTCTGAAATTAGAAAAAATGTAGGGCGAGGCTTGATTTCGTCCTTCGGGAATTGATTGGATCGTTGGAAGTTGGGCGTTGGGCGTTGCTAACAAAATGGAGGCAGATTTGAAGTTTGCACTCAGTTGTGGAGAAAAACTCAATCTATCTCTTAAATAAATGTATTTTCTTTCTAAATCTTTTCTACATAATGTTACTGAGCATATTTCCTCACTTTTCGCTGGTTTATGCTACAGATTTTACTTATTTTAAGCCTTTTATGGCTTTATTTCTGTAAAGCTTTTTTCTCAGCTCTCCCTTATAAAGGGGGCGCGCCGTAAGCGCGTTCACACGCTGCATTCCTCAGTGCGAGTCGTCACGATAAGCTGTTCGTCCGACTATATTGAGTAATTTTTACATTAAAAAAAAGCTTTTATTTCTCATATATTTCTCTCTTTTTGCCTCAAGTCCTTCTTGAAGAAGGTATTGTGTATACCGAGAAAAATGCACCAAACCACGATCAGTGACAGGTTTCTGAGAGGAGGTGCAGAAACGAGACGGGGCGATAACCCCGCCCTCGCGCCATAGCACATGACCGGGGGAGAAGAGAGGTCGTTTCATGGGGGAGGGAAAGTTAACATATTTGATTAAAGATTATAAGGGTAAATGAATTTTTAAAAAATAATGAAGTGAACAGATAAATCAGTTATAGTAAACACTACAATATTAATATAAAAATACAAATTGTAAAATTTGATTTCATGCCGCCTTTAATAACAGCAGAGGGCAGTATAGAGATGTATAGAGGGCCGGTGTATAGTTAATAACAGCAGAGGGCAGTATAGAGATGTATAGAGGGCCAGTGTTTAGTTAATAACAGCAGAGGGCAGTATAGACATGTATAGAGGGCCAGTGTATAGTTAATAACAGCAGAGGGCAGTATAGAGATGTATAGAGGGCCGGTGTATAGTTAATAACAGCAGAGGGCAGTATAGAGATGTATAGAGGACCGGTGTATAGTTAATAACAGCAGAGGGCAGTATAGAGATGTATAGAGGGCCGGTGTATAGTTAATAACAGCAGAGGGCAGTATAGAGATGTATAGAGGGCCGGTGTATAGTTAATAACAGCAGAGGGCAGTATAGAGATGTATAGAGGGCCGGTGTATAGTTGATAACAGCAGAGGGCAGTATAGAGATGTATAGAGGGCCGGTGTATAGTTAATAACAGCAGAGGGCAGTATAGAGATGTATAGAGGGCCAGTGTTTAGTTAATAACAGCAGAGGGCAGTATAGAGATGTATAGAGGGCCGGTGTATAGTTAATAACAGCAGAGGGCAGTATAGAGATGTATAGAGGGCCGGTGTATAGTTAATAACAGCAGAGGGCAGTATAGAGATGTATAGAGGGCCGGTGTATAGTTAATAACAGCAGAGGGCAGTATAGAGATGTATAGAGGGCCGGTGTATAGTTAATAACAGCAGAGGGCAGTATAGAGATGTATAGAGGGCCGGTGTTTAGTTAATAACAGCAGAGGGCAGTATAGAGATGTATAGAGGGCCAGTGTATAGTTAATAACAGCAGAGGGCAGTATAGAGATGTATAGAGGGCCAGTGTTTAGTTAATAACAGCAGAGGGCAGTATAGAGATGTATAGAGGGCCAGTGTTTAGTTAATAACAGCAGAGGGCAGTATAGAGATGTATAGAGGGCCAGTGTATAGTTAATAACAGCAGAGGGCAGTATAGAGATGTATAGAGGGCCAGTGTTTAGTTAATAACAGCAGAGGGCAGTATAGAGATGTATAGAGGGCCAGTGTATAGTTAATAACAGCAGAGGGCAGTATAGAGATGTATAGAGGGCCAGTGTATAGTTAATAACAGCAGAGGGCAGTATAGAGATGTATAGAGGGCCGGTGTATAGTTAATAACAGCAGAGGGCAGTATAGAGATGTATAGAGGGCCAGTGTTTAGTTAATAACAGCAGAGGGCAGTATAGAGATGTATAGAGGGCCGGTGTATAGTTAATAACAGCAGAGGGCAGTATAGAGATGTATAGAGGGCCAGTGTATAGTTAATAACAGCAGAGGGCAGTATAGAGATGTATAGAGGGCCAGTGTTTAGTTAATAACAGCAGAGGGCAGTATAGAGATGTATAGAGGGCCAGTGTATAGTTAATAACAGCAGAGGGCAGTATAGAGATGTATAGAGGGCCAGTGTTTAGTTAATAACAGCAGAGGGCAGTATAGAGATGTATAGAGGGCCAGTGTTTAGTTAATAACAGCAGAGGGCAGTATAGAGATGTATAGAGGGCCAGTGTATAGTTAATAACAGCAGAGGGCAGTATAGAGATGTATAGAGGGCCAGTGTTTAGTTAATAACAGCAGAGGGCAGTATAGAGATGTATAGAGGGCCGGTGTATAGTTAATAACAGCAGAGGGCAGTATAGAGATGTATAGAGGGCCAGTGTATAGTTAATAACAGCAGAGGGCAGTATAGAGATGTATAGAGGGCCGGTGTATAGTTAATAACAGCAGAGGGCAGTATAGAGATGTATAGAGGGCCAGTGTTTAGTTAATAACAGCAGAGGGCAGTATAGAGATGTATAGAGGGCCAGTGTTTAGTTAATAACAGCAGAGGGCAGTATAGAGATGTATAGAGGGCCAGTGTTTAGTTAATAACAGCAGAGGGCAGTATAGAGATGTATAGAGGGCCAGTGTATAGTTAATAACAGCAGAGGGCAGTATAGAGATGTATAGAGGGCCAGTGTTTAGTTAATAACAGCAGAGGGCAGTATAGAGATGTATAGAGGGCCGGTGTATAGTTAATAACAGCAGAGGGCAGTATAGAGATGTATAGAGGGCCAGTGTTTAGTTAATAACAGCAGAGGGCAGTATAGAGATGTATAGAGGGCCGGTGTATAGTTAATAACAGCTGAGGGCAGTATAGAGATGTATAGAGGGCCAGTGTATAGTTAATAACAGCAGAGGGCAGTATAGAGATGTATAGAGGGCCAGTGTTTAGTTAATAACAGCAGAGGGCAGTATAGAGATGTATAGAGGGCCAGTGTATAGTTAATAACAGCAGAGGGCAGTATAGAGATGTATAGAGGGCCGGTGTATAGTTAATAACAGCAGAGGGCAGTATAGAGATGTATAGAGGGCCGGTGTATAGTTAATAACAGCAGAGGGCAGTATAGAGATGTATAGAGGGCCGGTGTATAGTTAATAACAGCAGAGGGCAGTATAGAGATGTATAGAGGACCGGTGTATAGTTAATAACAGCAGAGGGCAGTATAGAGATGTATAGAGGGCCGGTGTATAGTTAATAACAGCAGAGGGCAGTATAGAGATGTATAGAGGGCCAGTGTATAGTTAATAACAGCAGAGGGCAGTATAGAGATGTATAGAGGGCCGGTGTATAGTTAATAACAGCAGAGGGCAGTATAGAGATGTATAGAGGGCCGGTGTATAGTTATTAACAGCAGAGGGCAGTATAGAGATGTATAGAGGGCCGGTGTATAGTTAATAACAGCAGAGGGCAGTATAGAGATGTATAGAGGGCCGGTGTATAGTTATTAACAGCAGAGGGCAGTATAGAGATGTATAGAGGACCGGTGTATAGTTAATAACAGCAGAGGGCAGTATAGAGATGTATAGAGGGCCAGTGTATAGTTAATAACAGCAGAGGGCAGTATAGAGATGTATAGAGGGCCAGTGTTTAGTTAATAACAGCAGAGGGCAGTATAGAGATGTATAGAGGGCCGGTGTATAGTTAATAACAGCAGAGGGCAGTATAGAGATGTATAGAGGGCCAGTGTTTAGTTAATAACAGCAGAGGGCAGTATAGAGATGTATAGAGGGCCAGTGTTTAGTTAATAACAGCAGAGGGCAGTATAGAGATGTATAGAGGGCCAGTGTATAGTTAATAACAGCAGAGGGCAGTATAGAGATGTATAGAGGGCCGGTGTATAGTTAATAACAGCAGAGGGCAGTATAGAGATGTATAGAGGACCGGTGTATAGTTAATAACAGCAGAGGGCAGTATAGAGATGTATAGAGGGCTGGTGTATAGTTAATAACAGCAGAGGGCAGTATAGACATGTATAGAGGGCCGGTGTATAGTTAATAACAGCAGAGGGCAGTATAGAGATGTATAGAGGGCCAGTGTTTAGTTAATAACAGCAGAGGGCAGTATAGAGATGTATAGAGGGCCGGTGTATAGTTAATAACAGCAGAGGGCAGTATAGAGATGTATAGAGGGCCGGTGTATAGTTAATAACAGCAGAGGGCAGTATAGAGATGTATAGAGGGCCGGTGTATAGTTAATAACAGCAGAGGGCAGTATAGAGATGTATAGAGGGCCGGTGTATAGTTAATAACAGCAGAGGGCAGTATAGAGATGTATAGAGGGCCGGTGTATAGTTAATAACAGCAGAGGGCAGTATAGAGATGTATAGAGGGCCGGTGTATAGTTAATAACAGCAGAGGGCAGTATAGAGATGTATAGAGGGCCAGTGTTTAGTTAATAACAGCAGAGGGCAGTATAGAGATGTATAGAGGGCCGGTGTATAGTTAATAACAGCAGAGGGCAGTATAGAGATGTATAGAGGGCCGGTGTATAGTTAATAACAGCAGAGGGCAGTATAGAGATGTATAGAGGGCCGGTGTATAGTTAATAACAGCAGAGGGCAGTATAGAGATGTATAGAGGGCCGGTGTATAGTTAATAACAGCAGAGGGCAGTATAGAGATGTATAGAGGGCCGGTGTATAGTTAATAACAGCAGAGGGCAGTATAGAGATGTATAGAGGGCCAGTGTGTAGTTAATAACAGCAGAGGGCAGTATAGAGATGTATAGAGGGCCAGTGTATAGTTAATAACAGCAGAGGGCAGTATAGAGATGTATAGAGGGCCGGTGTTTAGTTAATAACAGCAGAGGGCAGTATAGAGATGTATAGAGGGCCGGTGTATAGTTAATAACAGCAGAGGGCAGTATAGAGATGTATAGAGGGCCGGTGTATAGTTAATAACAGCAGAGGGCAGTATAGAGATGTATAGAGGGCCGGTGTATAGTCAATAACAGCAGAGGGCAGTATAGATATGTATAGAGGGCCGGTGTATGTATTCATATTCTATGTCAACAGCAGAGGGCAGTGTAGAATAATTTTGGTGTTGACAGATTCAATATTCAAGATTGAACTAACTTTATTGGCATGTTTAAATTATTTACAATGCCAAACATTTATTAGTTTATAATTCATCACAAGCACTAAAAAAAAGCAGACATCCAAATGCAATGTCTTTCGTGTGATTTCAATGCTGACACTTTTTGGTTTTAAATGAGGTTAATGATAAATACTACCCACAACCCCTACAGTAAGCTTTAGATTTTAATAAAGATGTTATGGCGCTTTTTTCCCTCCCAATGTAGATGATTTTCATCTTTTACTCATCTACACAAAGATACTATAGAATGATATTATTTTCAGATAACGCTATCATGTTTTGAGGGTAAGTTTGGTTGTTTTTTTTGTAAAGGTAAGTAAAAGACTCGACCCATAAAATAATAAATGGCGTTTTACTGTTATTTATGAATAAAATGGAGGTATTGTTTACTTTAGAGGACAATTCTCAGCAGAAGTGTAGCTAGGTTACACACGCGAGCGCGCACACGCCCGTGCGCATGCGCAGTGTCCGCCTGCAGCTCGGTCCGTGGCGGCTGCTGCTGCTGTTTCTGTCCGCCGCACCGAGAATCTCCGTGTTTTTCCGCCGCGTTCTCGCCCCGCCGCGGTTTATGCGTCCGGATCCGACCGCCGAGCCCGTGCTGCTCGGTCCAGACTCCCGGTAAAGGCTCGTCTCCCCTCGGCTCCGGGCGTTATGCGCTCAGATGCGGCCTACATGCTGAAGCTGTCCTCCTCTTCCTCCTGCTCCTCCTCCTCCTCCCATGCATGAATCTCACCGTGATGGCTGATGATCAACAACAACAGCCCGGTGCTCCCGGACCGTCCCTGCAGAGCCTCGAGGCGACGGCGCTGCAGTACAACAAGATCAAGAACTCCATTTGGTAAGAGATCCGATCGCGAAAACACCTTGCGTGCATCTGATGGGTGGCACTGGTAACGGGATGTCTGATTCCAGTGCATGCTCTGTGGGATTGTTTACAGCCTTATCTCGGCTGGACAGTAGGCCTGCGTCTGATTGCATGTGTGATTTCATTGCATGATGTCTGATTTGATCTCATTGATCATCTGGATGTCACTGCACAGCATATCTGATATTTCAGATGCAAGAAATATGTCAGTTCAGTGCATGGGAATGTCTGATTTCAGTGGCATTGGATGCATGATATCATTGACATGCTGATTGTATTGCATTGACTTTTAAAAGCATGCAATGTCTGATTTCAGTTGCAGTGGATGCATGATTGTGGGGATTTTTATCTTGTTGATTTTTCTAATGCCACTGCATGTCAGATGTCATTGCAATATGATTTCAGTGCATGTGATTATTCATATTTTCTGAATGCATTGCATTGGCTTGTCTGATTTCAGTGGCATTGGATTTTATTGCATCTGATGTCATATCTGATTTTATTGCGCATAATTATGTCTGATTTCTAATTGCATTTTGATTTCTGATTTCAGGATGCATGATTTTATTGCATGAGTGCATTGATTTTCTTATGCCATTGCATTGGAATTCTTTGCATAACATTTCTGATTTCACATGCAAGTAATGTGTCATTTAATGCATGTGCATGTCTGATATCATTCCATGGATTGTATGATTTGAGTGTCTGATTGCATTGGCGTGTCTGATTTTATTGCGTGGGTTTTCTGTTTACACACCGCATGGGTTGTCGTTGCGTTGGATGTCTGATTTTAAATGCCAAGTGTATGATCTCAGTGCATGAAACACTGTCAAAGTTAGGGCTGCTCAATATATCAAAATATCGCAAATGTACATATCGCAATATGTTTATCGCAAGGACACGCAATATCTGAATGATTTAAATTTTTGTATGTTTTAGGTCGACGCATATATCAGAGAATAGACTGAGCACACGACTGTTTCTTATGAGACTTGCTTGACGTTAAAAAGAGTTATTAAACGCAATAACTTGCGCAAAACAACTGCTTGCAGTCTCGCGCTGTCTGACACACACACACCGAAACGTGCGCACAAGCCGTTCTTTTTTTCACGTCGTGTTACACACTCGAACTGTCAAATACACACACAGTTATGTCAAAATGGCTGTCTTGATGAGTATTCATATAAACACAGTCACTTATGCTTTAAGTGAAAGAAATCAGTTGGGGAAAGATTTTACTCACTTAAAGCAATATCGTATCGCATATCGAATATCGCATTATTTAACAAGGATATCGCACATCGCATTTTTCTTCAATATCACACAGCCCTAGTCAAAGTCTACTTGTAATTTCATTTGCATGTCTGATTTGTACAGGAAATGAGGTGTAATGGTCTTTCAAAGTCAGTTAGAAGTTCAGTTCAACTCCATGCAATGATATCAGTTAGACTTCATCGCTGTGCAAACAAGCAATGAAGTCAGACATCATCCACATTAGGGCTGGGCCGATTAACAATATCATATCGAATCGCGATTAAATTGATGTCGTTAATGATAAGCTCTGGACATTTTTACTCGATATGGATTACTCTAACACCCACACCGCAGAAATAAACGCCACTACAGCCAGTCAGCGTGCAGCTGTTAAAGGGATAGTTCACCCAAAAATGAAATGTTGACGTTGATCTGCTCACCCCCAGGGCATCCGAGATGTAGGTGTGTTTGTTTCTTCAGTAAAACACAAATGCAGATGTTTAACTTCAGCCACTGCAGTGTGAAAGTCGTATAATGATGTCAATGGGGATATTTTAGAGAGCAATGATAGTAAAAACACACAGACATACGAATCCTTATTAAACCTGCAGCTCGTGGCGACACATTGATGTCTTAAGACACTTTCTTCAAGAAACCCAACATTTTTTATGTTATTTTTTTACCTCTTATCAGTTAAATGTCATCTAGTATTCCCAGCGCCATAACTTCCGGCGAATAAGGTCAAAATACTGGCGCGATCAAAGATATATATATATACGTAGATGCCTCATTCGACTGATTCGCACAGGTACTAATGAGGAATTTATATACAGTGAGGAAAATAAGTATTTGAACACCTGCTATTTTGCAAGTTCTCCCACTTAGAAATCATGGAGGGTCTGAAATTGTCACCGTAGGGTCATGTCCACTGTGAGAGACATAATCTAAAAAAAATCCAGAAATCACAATGTATGATTTTTTTAACTATTAATTTGTATGATACAGCTGCAAATAAGTATTTGAACATCTGAGAAAATCAATGTTAATATTTGGTACAGTAGCCTTTGTTTGGTCAAAGGTTTCCTGTAGTTTTTCAGCAGGTTTGCACTGCAGGAGGGATTTTGGCCCACTCCTCCACACAGATCTTCTCTAGATCAGTCAGGTTTCTGGCCTGAGTTTGAGCTCCTCCAAAGATTCTCTATTGGGTTTAGGTCTGGAGACTGGCTAGGCCACGCCAGAACCTTGATATGCTTCTTCCAGAGCCACTCCTTGGTTCTCCTGGCTGTGCTTCGGGTCATTGACCCAGCCTCGACCCATCTTCAGTGCTCTAACTGAGGGAAGGAGGTTGTTCCCCAAAATCTCGCAATACATGGTCATCCTCTCCTTAATACAGTGCAGTCGCCCTGTCCCATGTGCAGAAAACACCCCCACAGCATGATGCTGCCACCCCCATGCTTCACAGTAGGAATGGTGTTCTTGGGATGGTCCTCATCATTCTTTTTCCTCCAAACACGTTTAGTGTAATTATGACCAAAAAGTTCTATTTCATGACTTTCTCCCATGACTCCTCTGGATCATCCAAATGGTCATTGGCAAACTTAAGCCGGGCTGGACATGTGCTGGTTTAAGCAGGGGAATCTTCTGTGCCATGCATGATTTCAAACCATGACGTCTTAGTGTATTACCAACAGTAACCTTGGAAACGGTGGTCCAGCTCTTTTCAGGTCATTGAGCAGCTCCTCCTGTAGTTCTGGGCTGATTTCTCACCTTTCTTAGGATCATTGAGACCCCACGAGGTGAGATCTTGCATGGAGCCCCAGTCTGAGGGAGATTGACAGTCATGTTTAGCTTCTTCCATTTTCTAATGATTGCTCCAACAGTGGAGCTTTTTTCACCAAGCTGCTTGGCAATTTCCCCGTAGCCCTTTCCAGCCTTATGGAGGTGTACAATTTTGTCTCTAGTGTCTTTGGACAGCTCTTTGGTCTTGGCCATGTTAGTAGTTTGATTCTTACTGATTGTATGGGGTGGACAGGTGTCTTTATGCAGATAACCACCTCAAACAGGGGCATCTAATTTAGGATAATAAATGGAGTGGAGGTGGACATTTTAAAGGCAGACTAACAGGTCTTTGAGGGTCAGAATTCTAGCTGATAGACAGGTGTTCAAATACTTATTTGCAGCTGTATCATACAAATAAATAGTTAAAAAATCATACATTGTGATTTCTGGATTTTTTTTTAGATTATGTCTCTCACAGTGGACATGACCCTACGATGACAATTTCAGACCCTCCATGATTTCTAAGTGGGAGAACTTGCAAAATAGCAGGGTGTTCAAATACTTATTTTCCTCAGTGTATATTAGGGCTGCCTGAATTCTCAATATAATATTGATCCGTTTGGTACGGCATTCACGGTTCAATACGCGCTTGTGAATTGCGTTTTTTTTTTTCGGTTTTGCATTCAATTAATTATTTTTCTACAAATTCTATCATTTGCCTCCATCCCAATACTGAACAACGCGACATACATTCACATCACAGGTTAGTGGTGGAGTTATACTCACGTTATTCACAAATAAGTTATTCACAATCACCAAAGTTTATTATATGCATCCATTTTACATCCTTGCAGTAATAATACTGCAGCCGAAGATATATGCCAAAGTCAGGCCACACAAACCTGTTTCATGACTAGAAACAATATCACCCGATCGCACACGCAGAAACGAAGGCATTCATTTTTTCTATTAAGAAGTACAGTACTGGAAAAGTGTAATTCATAGTCATATTCTGACAATAAAGAGTAGTTTAAAACGATACTCGGTTACTTAATGTAACCTCGGTTCTCTCTAGAAGAGGGAACGAGTATTGCGTAAGTTCCTTACGCTACGGGAAAGTATTCTTTCTTCGAGATTTCTGAAAAACCCAAAATTATCCTTAATTTTGTAACATTGTCAACGCAGTGCGGCAGCCTGGCAGACCATAGCAGGCTATTCCAGCGTGCTATTGGCTGCTCTGCTGGCAACTGCAGCAGCCTATCGGTGAGCCCGCGTGACGTGGCGACCAATGAGGGCGCTTCGCGCCCACCTGGCTTCATTTGCCTACAGGTGGGGCGTGGCCACGTGTATATAAGCAGGGCTCACGGGCTGCATATTCGGTTTTCTTAGTTCTGAAGCGTAAAAGCCAGCGGGGCGCACGGCAAGGAACGCAATACTCGTTCCCTCTTCTAGAGAGAACCGAGGTTACATTAAGTAACCGAGTATCGTTCTCTTACGAGAGGTTCTCTCGTATTGCGTAAGTTCCTTACGCTACGGGAACATATTGTCAACGCCGTGCGCGCCTCGCATACAGCATATGTATCCCAGGGAACCGGGGACCATAACACTGCTCGGGCAGGGTGGCCGGTAAAGAAAAAACGGGCCACCACATATACAGACACTTCATTCGAACTGACGGGTGGTTTACGACGGGTGGTTACAACACCCTGTCCCATGAATGAGGGAACGGCACCTGCCGGTCTCCTTCAAATTCACCACACCTTGTCTCATGAATGAGGGAGCGGCAACGCCGGTCGCCTTCAAATTCACAATATCTTGTTATATGAGTGAGGTAACGGCACCGCCGGTCACCTTCAAACTCACAACAGCTCGTCTCGTAAATGAGGGAACGGCACCGCCGGTCTCCTTCAAATTCACATGAGCCTAGTACCGAACTTACTACCAGTATGTGAGCTATGTCTGCGCAGAATCACTGGGCAGAACCAACGGCCCTATTGAACTGATAACACTTTTGCCTGTAAGGCAGGAACTTCCAGATTGTAAAATCTCACGAACGTAGACGGGGAGGCCCAGCCTGCCGCCATACAGATATCGTGGATGGAAATCCCTCTGGCCCAAGCCCACGAAGAGGCCATGCCTCTGGTGGAGTGTGCTCTGACACCTAGCGGGCACTGCAGGTGTTTGGAAGCGTATGCAGTTGCAATCGCGTCCACTATCCACCTGGACAGGGTCTGTTTCGAGGAGGCGAGACCTTTAGTGCGCCCACCAAACGAAACAAATAGCTGCTCAGAACGCCTGAAGGCGGCGGAGCGTGTGACATAAACCCTCAATGCCCTGACAGGGCAGAGGAAATTGCCACCGTCCCCCTCATCGGATGCTGGCAGAGCCGAGAGGGAGATAATCTGCGCCCTGAAGGGAGTGCCGATCGCTTTGGGGACATAACCATGCCTCGGTCTGAGAATGACCTTAGAGTCATTAGGACCGAACTCCATACACGTCGGGCTCACTGAGAGCGCGTGTAGATCCCCCACGCGTTTCACTGAAGCCAGAGCTATCAGAAACGTGGTTTTCAGCGAAAGGAACCTTGGTTCCACAGTCTCGAGCGGTTCAAAGGGATGAGCCTTCAGGGCCTCTAGGACCAAGGCCAGATCCCATATAGGAACCGACGGGGGCCGCGGGGGATTCATCCGTCTGGCTCCTCTGAGGAAACGGACGATGAGCTCGTTCCTTCCTAGCGTGCTACCTAGCGTCGTCTGAGCGAACGCTGCTATAGCCGCCACATACACTTTGAGCGTGGAAGGGGACCTGCCCAATTCCAAAAGCTCTTGGAGGAAGGAGAGCACCCGCTGGACCCCACATTGCTGTGGGTCCAATCCCTTGGAAACACACCACTCAGTGAACACCGACCACTTAGAACTATATAACCGCCTCGTCGAGGGGGCTCTAGAGTGTGAAATCGTGTTCATAACCCCTTCGGGCAGGTCAACGGGTATCCGTTGGTCACCCATACATGCAGAGACCATCGCTCTGGATGGGGATGCCAAACTGAGCCTCCTGCTTGAGAGAGAAGGTCTGCTCTCAGCGGAACTGGCCAGGGGGGTGAGTGCGACAGCTTCACCAGCTCTGGGTACCAAATCTGGTTCTCCCAGCGCGGTGCTATAAGGAGCACCGGACGGCGCGTTTCCCTGATTTTCGCTATGACCTGGGGCAATAGGGAGATCGGCGGGAAAGCATACAGCGGGAGGCTGGGCCAAGTTTGGGACAGCGCATCCTCGCTTTTGGACAGAAACGTCGGGCAGCGGGCGTTCTCTTTTGTTGCAAAGAGGTCGAGCTCCGCTCTGCCGAACAGGCGCCATACCAGCTGGACTGTCTGGGGGGTGCAGGGACCATTCTCCTGGGAGAATGAGGCCCCTGGACAGCTTGTCCGGGCCCACATTGAGGTGGCCCGGCACGTGCGCAGCTCTCAACGAGCGCAGCGAGCTGTGTGCCCACACGAGCAGGCGTTCTGTCAGATTGCCCAGACCTCTGGACCTGACACCGCCCTGCCGGTTCACGTAGGACACCACTGTGGTGTTCTCCGACCGGACTAACACATGGTGTCCTCGTATAAGCGGGAGAAACTGCTTGAGCGCGTTCTCTACCGCTATCATCTCCAAACAGTTTATGTGTAGGAGTTTTTCCTCGCTCGACCAAAGGCCCGAGGCTGATCTGCCCTCGAAAACGGCGCCCCAACCCGTGGTGGAGGCGTCCGTCGAGATGACCTTGCGGTGTGAGATGGCTCCCATCGTCACTCCCCTCTGGTACCAGTCGGCTACTAACCAGGGCTCTAGGGCTGACACGCAGCCCTGAGTCACTCTGATCCTGAAGCCACCGGACGCCCAGGCCCTGTGAGGCACTCGGGCGTTTAACCAGCATTGCAGCGGGCGCATGCGCATTAAGCCCAGCTGGAGCACAGCTGCAGCTGAGGCCATACGTCCCAGCATCCTCTGAAACAGCTTGAGAGGTGCGATTTTGCCTGGCCGAAAATACGCAGCCATGCGCCGAACTTGGCGCGCGCGATGGGGTGACAGGCGGGCTGACATTGCCACAGTGTCCAGATTCAAACCCAGAAATGAGGTTGATTGCGTGGGCACTAATGAGCTCTTGGTCCAATTGACCGTGAGCCCTAGGCTGTCCAGATGGCTGAGCAGCATTGCCCTGTGGGCGAGGAGCTCGGCCTCCGACTGCGCCAGGATGAGCCAATCGTCCAGATAGTTCAATACTCGCATCCCTCGATTTCTCAGAGGAGCGAGGGCCGCGTCCATGCACTTCGTAAATGTACGGGGTGCTAGTGACAGGCCGAACGGAAGGACGGTGTATTGATAAGCCTGGCCGTCGAAGGCGAATCGTAAGAATGGCCTGTGACGCGGCGTTATCTTGATTTGAAAATATGCATCTTTCAAATCTAGGGAGATTAGCCAGTCTCTCGGGCGAATATGCGCGAGGATCTGCTTGGTCGTGAGCATCTTGAACGATCTTTTCATAAGAGCTTTGTTCAGACGCCTCAGATCCAGAATCGGTCTGAGCGACCCATCCCTTTTTGGCACGAGAAAATACCGGCTGTAAAAGCCTGACTCGCTCATAGAGTGGGGAACCGGTTCTATAGCCCCTTTGCACAGCAGCGTGGCTATTTCTGCTCGAAGTAGATGTGCTACTTCCTCGCTCACTCTCGTCTCTGTACGCGCACAGAAGCGCGGAGGGCGGCGAGCGAACTGCAGAGTGTAGCCGTGCTTCACTGTTTTCAGCACCCATTCTGATACACCTGGAATGGCTTCCCACGCTCTCGCGTGCGCCACACGGGATAGAACGGCCTCCGGGCTCGAAACGCCGCGCTTCGCGGGTTTGACGGCCCGTATAGGAGGGGCGGGCGCAGTGCGCGCGCTCTCTGTGCTGTGGGCCAGCTCACGATCGCGATGTGCTGTGGGCCGCTCGCGATGGCTGGCCGCCCTACACACTGCATCTCTGCCGCTTCGAGCGGGGAGTGGCTTGTGTGCGGCCCTACACTCATCGCTCCGGCCACCCTGGGCGGAAAATAAATGGTGTGTGGCGTGGCGCGTGGCGCCTGAGGCATAATGTTCGCGAAAATGTGTGAGCGCGTTTGAGCGGGCACAACTCTTACGCGTGGAACATGACCGGTTAAGAGTGGCTGTGTGACAGCGCGTGTGGTGGTTAGTCGTGGACGCAAACAAGCGGACACGTGACCTAACTCTAGCACTCGAGCGGCCGGTGGCCGCTTTATGTGAGTGGGGGACACAGGGTTTATAGTGCTTGTGTGCAGGGGTGAACACAGAAAAGTGGGCACATTTACTGCATTTGAAACACATACGGCGCGAGCCGTGCGACCAGAAATAATGCAACTTTTGTGATTTCTCTGGTTCGCCGTAAAAACGGCGGTTGTTGACAGGCGAGAAGGCATTTTTGCCGGCTCGTTGGCTGCGTGAAATCCATCTGCAGCAGCCACAGTGGTGGGGGCTGACAGGAAAAAGAGTTTTGACGGTGGTCCGGCCGCGGCGGGACTTAACCGTCGTTTCTCGCCTCTTGCTAGGAGGACTTTGGAGGCTCGGGCTTCAGCGTGATCCTAGGCCGGGGGCCCCGAGGTGGAGGCGGCTTACCACGGCTGGAAGAGCGCGATCTGGGGCGGCCGCTCGGTCTTCTCTGAGACGAAGGGGGCCGCGCTGGGCGCTGCGCGGAGCTCGTTGCTGGCTGGTCACGAGGACGGCGAGCAGCGGAGCTATTGCTAGCGCCGGGGCGTCGAGGCAGGAAAAGGTTCATGGCCTGCGTCGTTTTCTGCACTTCGGAGAAACGGTCGACGATCCCCTTGACCGCTGGTCCGAAAAGCCCAGACGGAGAGAGCGGGGCGTTTAGGAAGGCCGCGCGCTCTGTTTCTCGCATGTCCGCGAGCGTGAGCCAGAGGTGGCGCTCAGCTACCGTGAGGGA
Organism: Gobio gobio; assembly: GCF_949357685.1. Taxonomy (NCBI): domain Eukaryota; kingdom Metazoa; phylum Chordata; class Actinopteri; order Cypriniformes; family Gobionidae; genus Gobio; species Gobio gobio. The sequence continues at coordinate 2,906,194 of NC_137121.1, forward strand.
GGCCATAGAGCGTCCGAGGGCCTGTGCTGCGGTCTTGGTGGCGCGAAGGGAGAGATCCGTCGCGCTTCGCAAATCCGTGATTAACTCAGCGTCACAGCATTTCTCGTCCATGTCGCGGAGGAGATTAGCTTGGAGGATTTGCAGCACGGCCATAGAGTGCAGAGCGGACGCGGCTTGACCGGAGGCAGCGAAAGCGCGGCCGATCAGCGATGACGTCACTCTGCAGGCCTTAGACGGGAGGGCAGCCTTTGAGCGCCAACCAGAAGGCGGGCAAAGGTGCGCTGCGACCGCCTCTTCCACCGGAGGGATAGCGTTGTAGCCTTTCTCGGCCGCGCCGTCAACTTGTGAGAGCGTCGAAGAAGCCTGAGACGAGACCCTCGCGGAGAATGGCGCATTCCAGGACTTTGCGAGCTCCTCGTGAAGCTCCGGCAAAAAGGGTGCAGTCCTGGAGGTGGGCGCACGGCGGCGACTGTTTAGGAAGCATCCGTCAAGTCGGTTCGGCGCTGCCACCTTGGGCGGGGCCCATTCGAGGCCTAGCTGCTCGACAGCCCGGGTGAGAAGGCGCAAGAGTTCGGCGTCCTCACCCGCTCGAGAGCGTCCGGAGCCCCGGACTGAAGAGGACGCGGAAGACCAGTCCTCGCTGTCGGAAGCCATGATGGAGCAGCTGTCGGCGCGTTCCGCGGCCGCATCCGCCTCATCCCCGGAGGCGGCAACAGAAATGGCGGCCTGGGGTGGGGGCGGGGAAGGCGAGAGTGAAGCGGGCGGGAAAGGTTCCGGCGAGCTTCTCTCTGCGAGCTCCGGAGTCCGCTGCGAGCGGCGCTTCTTCTTGCGCGGCGTGGCAGGGACTGGAGGGATATCATCTTCGAACAGGACGAGTCGAGCCCGCAGGGTCGACATCGTCAGTTCTTCGCACTCTTGGCATCCGCCAGCGTGGAGTGTGGCGGCGGCGTGATCACGGCCCAGGCAGAGAGCGCAGATCACATGGCGGTCCCCGGAGCTGAGCTGCGCGTGACACGAGCCGCAGGTGGAACGAGACATTTGTATCAACGCTCGGCTCTTTTTGTGAAAAGTGTGACGCAGCGGCGACAACACTTTGAGCGTAAAAGGATATGGGGCTGCCGGATAGCAGAGCAGGCACGGAAGGCTGAAGGTGGCGCGATGCTGCCGGCTTCCTCAGGCGCTGTCCTCTGCTTGCTTGTCTGCGCGGTCACGGCGGCGGGTTCCAGATCCAGCGATGCGAAGGGCTTCGCTGAAGAAAAGAAAATCGAATATGCAGCCCGTGAGCCCTGCTTATATACACGTGGCCACGCCCCACCTGTAGGCAAATGAAGCCAGGTGGGCGCGAAGCGCCCTCATTGGTCGCCACGTCACGCGGGCTCACCGATAGGCTGCTGCAGTTGCCAGCAGAGCAGCCAATAGCACGCTGGAATAGCCTGCTATGGTCTGCCAGGCTGCCGCACTGCGTCGACAATGTTACAAAATTAAGGATAATTTTGGGTTTTTCAGAAATCTCGAAGAAAGAATACTTTCCCGTAGCGTAAGGAACTTACGCAATACGAGAGAACCTCTCGTAAGAGAACCACAATTAACAGTCTGGCTTCTACAACCTTCACTTAGGAGCAAAAATCTGCCTTTAAATATGAAAGAAAGAAATATTTGACATTTATCGTGATGATTATCGATTTATCGAGATCCTTTTTTGGCCATATCGCCCAGCCCTAATCCACATGCAATGGAATCATATATTATATGAATATATGAAGATGAGATCCCATGCAATGAAATCAGACATCCACGATTTCCACTTTATTTTCCCCTTAACCTGAGATGTCCATGAAAAGCTTATTTTGTCCAGAACCTGTTGGCAGGTGTAGTAGAAATGACCTTTGACCCCGTCGTTAAGAAAAGCCCTGCTCTTTCTAGGAGTTCGTTTATCTTGAATAAGTGCAGCCACCTCCCAGAAATGCCCTGCCTGTTATCAGGAATTCAACTGCATGTCTTGTTCTTTTCACTGTGTTTATACTTTTTCACACAGGCACATCCGCAACTAATAATCCTCGTTTTTCTTGTTTTGCAGCAAATCTGTACAATCAAAAGTGGAGAGTATATTGGTAAGTCGTTACTTATGAACATTTAGTACTGTCACTGACAGCAAGTTGCAGTGTTGCTTGACAAGCGTAAATATACTGTGTTCTTTAGTGGAAGAATTTATTTTTAAATATTATTTATAAATGTAACATATTATTGAATATTGATATATTCCGGTTGCCAGTGTTTATGAAGGTAATTGGCAGTTTTGGAAGTGTATTGGATAAATATTGCATTAAATTGTGTTATAAACATAATGTCATTTAACCCTTAAAGAACTAGAACATTTTTGGGGCGTCTGACTTGCCTCTACTTTTCTTTGTTTCTTTTACTTTTTCATTTTAAACAGGAGAACATGATGTTTCCAGCCTTACGAAAATTAACCATGGTTTATTGTAGTAAAAATGTAGTAACCATGGTTTTTTGGCTAATTGAATATCATTTATATAACTACACTTTTACCACAAATACCATGGTTAAACTATGGTTAGAGAAGCAAAACCATGGTTAATTTGCGGTTACCATGGTTTTACTACAATAACCATGTTTTTTGGTTTTATTTGTAGTAAAACCATGGTTTATTTTTGTAAGGGCATCCAGCTCATTGGAAGTCCCAATTGTACATTTATATTTAGTCTGAGAATGGATTAAATTAATAGAATTGTAAGTAAAACGCCAGAAAAAATTTGGTGTTTTTCCTGTGAACTCAAACAGAACTTCACGAAGTTTGGATTTTTTCCTTTAGAAAGTTAGACTTGGTTGTTTTAGACTTCCAGATGAAATTTTGTCCACATGTAACAATCCCTCAGCAAGTTATAGCCCTTTATTATAATATTATTCTAGGCGTTTTTGAGTGAAAACAGGTGTATTTTATTTACTGACAATGTAGATGTGTCCAAAAAAGTTCAGGGAGTAAAGTAAATAGAAAGATTGTTATATAATAACAGAACACTGACACGGTGTAAAACACAAACTACATACAAATAGAGAAATATACTGACTTTTGTGTGTCTTTTTTGTCTGCATTTATTTTCATGAACGCAAAGACACACCCACTTTCACGTTGTGAGAAACATGTGATTGGTGGTTCAAAAGAGCAAACCCTATGTTTATTGGTTGATGAGGGTGGGGGTGGGACTAATGATCAATAATCCTTTCTGTTTGGCTCAGGGGAACAACCCACATGTGTTTCCTTGACGAATCAATGCTGCAGATTTTGATGACGCATGAATAATCAATAGTCATCAATTATCCTTCTGAAAAGCTGAGATTCTCCTCTTTACGGCGCATTTTACAGCATACATATTTGATTAGCGGTTTAAAAGTTATTAAACATTTTAGAAGGATAGTTATCTTTAGCCACTGTCTCGGTCTTTAAGGGTTAAAAATACTTTTCCTGATTTTTTTTTTAATCAAATATATTGAAAGAGCTTCTATGATTTGCTGTAGTTTATATAGTTATAAGAAAGTATTTGTATATAATTTTCTTTATCGAAATGCATTTGGAAAAGGTCATTGGCAACATTCAAAACTTTAAAAAATCACATTCACTCATTAATGAGAAGTTACTGATCAGATATGATATGTTTTTATATTAAATTATGTTTTATATGCTTATGTTCCACTGGGTCCACACAGACCCGGGAATGCAATGGGAACGTATACAGCTTTTTTTATGCATTCCAAGGGTTAATTTCTACTAGTTTGCCATGCTGATGTAGTTAAAGAGGGCCCTATAAAAGCCGTTTTATTTTTTCCCAAATTCAGTTTTAATTTTTGCTAATTCCTTTTTTTCCGTTTTAAATTTTGGGAATTCAGTTTTTTTACCCTTAACTGTTATTTTAGTCATAAAAAGAGTGCTTTTAATGTTAATTTAATAGAACGTAAAACATAAAATAGGAATGACCTTACATTTATTAAGGTAACAAACATCACATTTACTCGGTACTTTTCAGGACAAACACTGCTCTCTAAATACTTCAAGTCACAACACAATATTAGTGCTGTGAATTTATAAAAAAAAAATGAATTAATCGCATTTTTTCTGTAATTAATCATGATTAATTGCAATTAAAAAATGTTGGCGTTTTTAATGTTTTGATATTGTAATTCAGCTACTCTCCAAATTAATGAAGAAACAATTTAAAGACAGTATATTTTAAATATGTGTAGCGATGCCGTCTTTTTATGAATGAAGGCCAGTATCACTGATATTAATGTCTATATGAAACATTGATGACGTTACATTACAGTAAAACTGAAAGATACCAATTTCAACATTTATTAGGCTTTAAAAAAACAACTTTTAATTTAATTTAAAACATTCTTTGCATAAACCCATTATAATAAATGTTATATTTACCCGTGGCCTTCCCTGTTAGACATAGCCTACACAGAAATTGAATAAAGTTATCAACACGTTTCTTAACTGCATAAATAATAAATGAAATCTAGATTAATCATCATTAAAGCAATTTTCTCTGTTCCCGTTGTTCTGTGATGAACGTTAATGACAGAAATCATACTCTCAGTGTTTTGAAGGGAGGGGTTGTGTCGCCCAGATCTGCATTTTCCACAGACATTCGTTCTTCTCCCACACAAAACCGCATTTCATTCCAAATATGTCAAATCCCGCGTTAATATGCCAATTCTGCGATTCCGTGAACGAGGAAATTACATGGCCCTAGTTAAAGACGTGATGGCATGAGAAATGAAATGTGCCTTGATCTTGTGACATATAAAAGGTCTACCATTGAAACATCCTGCGAGTTTCAGAGCTTAAAACAACGTCCTCATTATAAACAAAGCATTTATTTAATCACACTCCAAAAACAGCTCGTTTTGATATTGTGGGATCTGTGATGTCACCAGAGATGTATAGTAACGAAGTAGAACTACTTCACTACTGTACTTTAGTACTAAAAGGCAGTATCTGTACTTTACTAGAGTATTATTTTTTTCTCCTACTTCCACTTTTACTTCAGTACATATTTTCGATGAGTTTAATACTTTTACTCCGATATTTTTTTTATGTGCAGCATCGTTACTCGTTACAATTATAAAAATGTTACGAATCATTCCATTCCAAACTCACTTTACCGCGCATGAAAGAGAGAGAGAGAGAGAGCGCGCGCGAGAGTGCAAGAGAGAGAGAGAGAGCGCGCGAGAGAGAGACAGCGCGAGAGAGCCCCGCGAGCGGGAGAGCCCCGCGAGCGCGCATTCACTGTCTTTAAAACAACACGAGCGTCTTGCGCTCAAATTGCTCTCTATTTATTTACATAGTTAATGTGCACTGTGATGTAACATATACAAACAATGAACAGCTGTATTTTTATTAACTAAGATTAACAAAGATTAATAAATACAGTAACAAATGTATTGATCATGGTTAGTTCATGTTAGTTATTAGTCTAATACATTAACTAATGTAATGTTAACAAATCAAACCATATTGTAAAGTGTTAGAAACAAATTATTTTACTCAGAACACCTCTTGAAATGAGAATATAAGTGTGCTTACCCCATTTTTTTTAGTAAGAGTGGTTATAGTAAGATTTAATCTTAATGAACTACAGTATTTTCAGGTTATTTATATGACAATATGTAGAAAAATTACCTACCAACATTGTGATTGTCCTTTAGCTTAATCATTTGAAATAATAAAAACAGTATGATGTTCAAACTTTTGACTACTTTCTTTAATAACTACATAACACAATACTTGTACTTTTACTTTCAGTACTTGAGTAGTACATTTCAAAATAAACTACTTGCAATACTTAAGTACAAAAAATGTTGAATACTTTAGTACTTCTACTTAAGTGTGGTGCTTAAAGAGCACTTCAACTTCTACTCAAGTCACTTTTTTGATAAGGAACTTGTACTTTTACTCAAGTATGTGTCTCTAGTACTTTATACATCTCTGGATGTCACACAGGTAAACACATTTGCATATGCACGAATAGTTCTACATCATCGGCCACTGGCGTTCAGGTGCTTACCGGCTGACATTTGTCCACACTGAATGTGAGCGTTGCTTCAAAAGCAAATAGAATCCATTAGGGGTGGGAGAAAAGGTCGATGCATCGCGATTCGTTATCTAGCGATTCAGAATCGATTCTGTGTTCAATTCAAACGGCCACTTCAAAACGCGCGGTAAACAGAAAAACCTGTTGATAGACAAACGTTCGTATGCTGGGGAGTTGACCGTTCACAAAGCCCCGCCCCTTTAGTTACTGTTGCTATGTCCGACACACAGAGGTGGGTAGTAACGAATTACATTTACTTCGTTACATTTACTTGAGTAAATTTTTTGGGTAACTTGTACTTTTAGAGTAGATTTAAAGATGGGTACTTTTACTCTTACTCAAGTAAATTTCTTGTGAAAAAACTGTACTTTTACTTAGTTACATTCGGTGGCGTTCCTCCGTTACTGTCAAATGGTAATAATTATATTATATATATTAAAATAAGTGAATATGACTTTCGCAAGTCTCGCGAAACTTTGGAGAGGCTGCTTCGCGAGAGGTTGCTACGCATCACCCGCTTATAATTAGCGCGCGTTTAGTCGGAAGATGTGTGTGAGCTACGGGAGGCAGATTGCCCGTGGCCTCAAGTTCAGTCTATGTTTTCACTCCAAGATGTCAAAAAGAATAGTTTCATAATGCGATGCATGTTGTGTGCACCAAAACGAACTGACATCTCTCAGCATACAATAATTCCACCCTGAAAAGAGCGGTAAGTGTCACAATGATGCCTATATTTGAACACTATTAACGGTCATTTGGTAACTATGGGAAATTTCCCCTTATTATAATACTATTTCACACACTGTCCGAGTGTTTTCCTCATATGCGCTCTTGTGCAAGCAATGAATCGTTTGAATCCTCCAAACAACACACGTCCACGAACAAACGTTCACATCTTCACATTTACATATCCTTTTCTTCACAAAACGAAACAAATTGAATAGCCTAATGTGACGTCTTGCATTTATACACAAATCCGGACAGACACCTGTCTGAAGTGTAGAAAATACATACAAATAAAAACGGTATTGTATTTTATTCCTACCTAAAGAATAGCCTATATACTTATAAAAATATAAGAACAAAGTATGTTTTAAGAAGAGCTCTAGTTAGCCCAGCACACCATTAATTTACACTGTTTATCCATTAATCACACACACACACACACACACACACACACACACACACATATATATATATATATATGTGTGTATATGTATATATATATATGTGTATATATATATATATATATATATATATATATATATATATAGCCTATATATATATATGTATGTGTGTATATAAATGTATATGTATATATATGTGTGTATATATATGTATATATATGTATGTATTATGTATGTGTGTGTGTTTTATATATATATATATATATATATATATATATATATATATATATATATATATATATATATATATATATATATATATATATATATATATATATATATATATATGGTTCATTAGCTTACATTAGTTAACATGAACTAATAATGAACTGCACTTATTTATCTTTATGTTAATTTAAACATTTACTAATGCATTATTAAAATATTGTTAACATTAGTCAATGCACTGTGAACTAACATGAATAAACCATGAACAGCTGGATTTTTATGAACTAACGTTGACAAAGATTAACTAATTCTGAACAGAGGTGTTGTTCATGGTTAGTTCATGTTAACTAATACATTAACTAATGTTAACTAATACAACCTTATTGTAAAGTGTTACAGAGAGGTGTGTGAAAGCTCTCCAAGTAGCCTGAAATTCAGGGTTTTCGCTTATCAATCAGATCGAAAGTAACTAGTAACTAACTACTTGAGTAGTTTTCTCATCGAATACTTTTTTACTCTTACTCAAGTAAATATTACGATTGTTACTTTTACTTTTACTTGAGTAAATATTTCAGTAAGTACTTGTACTTTTACTTGAGTACAGATTTTGGCTACTCTACCCACCTCTGCCGACACACCATGGCGTTCTCACACACACACACACACACGTTCTCACGTAGAGAAAACACATCGCGGAGCAAAGAGGACACTGACAACACGCCGACACACAGGAGAGAACAAGTTACTTTTGATATGAAACAAAGTCTCAACTTTAAAATGTTGTCTTTTTTTAAAGAAATGTTTACCACAAATAGCGTTTTGTGTCTCTTTAATGTGTGGTGATCGCTGTAGCGCCTCAGTTAAAGCTGCTCGTGAACCCATTATCTCTTCCTTCTAGTTCAATTAACATGAATGAAAGAAATGTTGTTTCAACCGCAGAAAGACTTAAACACCGTTTTTTAAGTTCAAGTCCACCGATGTTAATCTTCTAACTCTCCTGACTGCTTTGTCGCACAAACCGGCAGATTCTGCGATGTGATTGGTCAGATCGCCTGTCAATCAAACTCGCGGCGAAGGGTGAATTTGAAGTTAAAATGGACAAACTACGACCTCCTTACCTGGCGTAACTGTTGCTTTTAAATGTGCTATATAAATAAAATTTGACTTGACTTGAAAGGGGGGGAAAAATTAGTTTAAAGACATTTTTTGTTAAAATGTTCTAAAGAAACTGAAAAATAGTCACACTTAGTTGTAAATTGAGAGCTGTTTATTCTTAATGGTTGTTCTTTGCAATTGTATGGCTTACTATGTTTCATTCAGAGCTTGTTAATCCTGAATATAACTATGTTAATAGAATAAAAGTATTGAAAGAAATCTTAATAATGATGTTTAATATGGAAATACTGTTAAACAGATATTATAACTATAAACAAAAAGCATAGTAACTCCAATTTTGGTTAAAATGTAAAGTTGATGTATTTGCGCAGCAGGATAATTAATTACCAAAAAAGTATGTCAAGAATCGTTTTGAGAATCGTTAAGTGCCTTAAGATTACCACCCCTAGAGGCCATTATAATGACTGATGCTGTCTACACTGATGCAGATGTGCGTTCAGTTTCTGCCGACAAATGAGTGAAAGATCGTTCGCTTTGATCGTCCAGTTTAAACAGTTCTGTAGGAAGGATCCCAGCGTCAGAAACAAGTGGATGGTTTATTTGAATATGTTCGTTCGGAGCATTTTGTTTTGAAAACGACGCCGTGAAATGGAGAGTTCGCAAGGAAACATTAGTTTAAAGATGAGGCCACGACCATAAGCTAATGATTTTATAATGCTTTGACTGAATATGTGGGTTTTAAGTAGGGTTGGGTATCGTTTGGGTTTTTTTCGATTCCGGTGCCAAACCGATACTTTTAAAACGGTTCCGGTGCCTAAACGGTGCCTGAACCGATACTTTTTTTTTTTTTTAAAGGCCACCAAACGAGGTGGATGACATTAAATGGCTTTTTATTTATTTATTTATTATTTAAATTGAACCATTTATTAAAAGTTTAATGTATACTTAAATGTATGAATATAAATAAATACAAAACACAATTTACTTATTTACAAATTATAATTGACCTATTTACAAATTCACAGTAAAACCTAAGCCACCCAACTACAACAAGCCTAATATAACTCTAAACAGTTACAGTAATAACAGCAGTCGTCTGTATTCTTGCTCTGCTACAAACCAGCTTCGAGCTTCAGCTTTATTTTGAAATATGATCATATTCTCTGGCTAAATATTTTAGAACACATCGCCTTAATGTTTCCATGGCGACGTGTCATGTTTCTCACATGACACACAGCAGCCGCAATAGCGCTGACAGCTCAGCTGTATCGGGTTTATTTCGTTTTTTCTTTTTATTCAAAATATTCACAAACTTCTTAACTGTGTCACGAACTATCTGATGTTCAAATGTGTGAGTGAATGTGTGTTAGTTGATCTATAAAGCGCAATGGGCGGCGCCATGTTAGTTTGCGCCTCAGAATCGGATCTGTCGGATTTACAACACTTGAGTTCATTCTCGTCTTACAAAATACATGAAAGTAAGTGACCAGTGAACTGGAAGAAGAATAGAGTAAACGATATAGTTACTATATAATGTGCATTTATCTGATGTGAATAAAACACGTAACGTTAGTCAAATTATAATCGTCTGAAAGGATTGTCATTGCCGCTTTCATAGACATCAGTGTGTGTTTTTTGCTAGTAGCCTACTTATGAACATTTAAATGTCTGAAACCTGAAATAAACATGATGTCGTTGAAAACACTGAATAGTTGTCATGAGTTGTGATGTGACGAGCGCTGAGCGTCTGTCTCTGGCTCAGCCAAAGCGCGAAAGCACGTTTGAATTTTGGCACCGAAATGAGGAACCGAAATCTGCGTTCTGATTCGGTCCGGTACATACCGGTTATATAAGTACCGGTGCCATATTGGAACCGGATTTCGGTACCCAACCCTAGTTTTAAGTGGAGAATGTTTTCAGTAGCGAGTGGCTGTTGATACTGTTTCCCATGTGACTATAGCCAATCATAACAGTGTTTGTTTACTGACAAGCCTTAAAGGAGCCGCGCCTTTGTTTCAGACAGTTTCGATTGTTTCAGACTCAGAATGAAGGTTGAAAGCAATTGTTTTTCTGCATATGTTTGGCTTTTAAGTTAAAACTTTATTAACATTATAAGTGAACATCAAGGAACATTAAAATCCATGTCACAGTCCCTTTAAATAATAAATATACAAGTTTTATAAATGTCAGCATTATATTGGGCATTTGCCACCCAGCTATCTATTACTGGTATCAGCATCTGATTCATACATGTGTTCATTTTGAGATTATTAGCGCTATTCATTACTTGCAGGAAAGCAAACACTTTAATATGTTTTTAGTAATGTTTTTTATATATATATATATATAGGCCTATAGGCATGCATAATTTTGGACGTACTGGCTGAAATTACTCTAAATTTTTATATATATATATATGCCATTCTTTGTTTTGTTTTTGTCAGTATAACAACATGTTGTAATTATTGTCCTTTTTTCCATATGTTGACAAATATGTGTTAAATATGTTTTGAAACGTCAATTAAGTTAAGGACAGTAACTTGTAAACAATGTCATGTAACGTCACATTTACCTCAGAAAAACCATATCCAGTGTCCATAAACTCGTTAGTCAGCTAGAAAAAATAACTCTAGAGAGGAGCATTTTGATAATTATATGCACCACATTACATCTTGATTGTCATTTTTAATGTTCTTCAATATTTAATGCATGTATGTAGCCTATGAATAAATCTGGCAAGTTTTTATGACAGCCAAATGTTTATATTTCAAAAAACTAATTGGGAGTAGAAATATGATTATGTAATTGTGAAGTTACAATTATAACTTTATTATTATTTTTTTAAACATAATTTAGTGTAATTTAAGTGTTTGTATACAAATCAGTTAATTTTGTACCTTCAATATTAGTAGGCTAATGTAGTACAACTGACTCCCATAGTTTACAACATTAGTTGAAAATTTGTTTTGCGAAAGAAATGTTTTCCTTGTGAAAATTGGCCATGTATTATACCTGATATGTATCTAAAGTAATCTATATTGAATTGAATCGAATCGAATTGAAAATCGAAATCGAATTGTGAAATTTGTGTCAATACTCAGCCCTAATGTGTATGGTAATCATATAAATGTTTATGTTGTTACTATAAACTATACAATGGTACTTTATCAATGTAAATTCTCTGTTTTTGAGCAGAATTGATGTAAACGAGCTTCTTGTCAATGCGTCAAATGATTAACATAATGCTTTACAACTCAAGTACCAAGTCGTTCATTGCACACGTTTTGGGCTGTTTTTTGCTGATTAACAGTTTTTTTACTCCACATTTGTTTGTTGTTAAAGTAGACTTTGTATGGTTTTTTTTTTAGCTGAGAACAGTTTTTTTATGTAATTCCAGTAAAGTTAGGCAAACTAGACAGAAATATCCAACACATTCAACCAATAATGTTCAAGGCAAAGCTGACAAAAATAAAAGTCAAAAGTCAGTCCTTGCAGGCTTTTCTATTTTAAGTAATTTATTGCTTTGTTGTATATATATATATATCTATAAATGTGTGTCATGACTCCAGTAACAAACAGTTGTAGTCATGGAGGCCATTGCCAGGATTATGAAAACAGAGTTCAGACTCACAGGAATCATTTACCTTCATGTACAACAGCCTTTAGGTGCAGTTACTCTACATTTAAAGCAAGCAAAGTTTGGCTCAAGCAAGGTTTGAGTTGATCTTTTTTAGGTTAGCACACATTTAAGTTATATGCCAAAATTTAAAATGGAATGGAATAGAATTGAATAGAATGTTTATCGACATATGGTCTATCTATACAGTCCATTCACAGCTTTTCAACAGTGTGCAAATGTACAAATAAACAGTACAGTAAAGTAATAAGCTACTTCTTACTATGGTTTTACCACAGTTAAGGGGTGTTTGTTAGGGACAACAGGATGCAAAGTGGCCTATTGATTTGATAAAATGTCTTTCAGCAATATGATAAAAGACACAAATGTTCAATTAATAGTTGAATCAGTTTAATAATCAATATGAATGATTCTTTCAGCAGGTAATATACTTAATTAGTGTGACTTATTGTGTCGATGTGTTTGTTGAAGTGTGTTGAAATGTGGTGCATTATTATACAATTTGTAACAGGTTTGTGTTTATCTGTATGTTACAAACTAGGCTTATCCAATCAGAATTTAGGGATGAATCTGTCGGTTTCCAGTCATAATTTGGGGATCAATCTGACTGTTTCCAATCAGAATATAGGGATCAATCTGACTGTTTCCAATCAGAATTTAGGGATCAATCTGACTATTTCCAATCAGAATATAGGGATCAATCTGACTGTTTCAAATCAGAATATAGGGATCAATCTGACTGTTTCCAATCAGAATATAGGAATCAATCTGACTGTTTCCAATCAGAATATAGGGATCAATCTGACTGTTTCCAATCAGAATATAGGGATCAATCTGACTGTTTCCAATCAGAATATAGGGATCAATCTGACTGTTTCCAATCAGAATATAGGGATCAATCTGACTGTTTCCAATCAGAATATATGGATCAATCTGACTGTTTCCAATCAGAATATAGGGATCAATCTGACTGTTTCCAATCAGAATATATGGATCAATCTGACTGTTTCCAATCAGAATATATGGATCAATCTGACTGTTTCCAATCAGAATATAGGGATCAATCTGACTGTTTCCAATCAGAATATAGGGATCAATCTGACTGTTTCCAATCAGAATTTAGGGATCAATCTGACTGTTTCCAATCAGAATATATGGATCAATCTGACTGTTTCCAATCAGAATATAGGGATCAATCTGACTGTTTCCAATCAGAATATAGGGATCAATCTGACTGTTTCCAATCAGAATATAGGGATCAATCTGACTGTTTCCAATCAGAATATATGGATCAATCTGACTGTTTCCAATCAGAATATAGGGATCAATCTGACTGTTTCCAATCAGAATATATGGATCAATCTGACTGTTTCCAATCAGAATTTAGGGATCAATCTGACTGTTTCCAATCAGAATATAGGGATCAATCTGACTGTTTCCAATCAGAATATAGGGATCAATCTGACTGTTTCCAATCAGAATTTAGGGATCAATCTGACTGTTTCCAATCAGAATTTAGGGATCAATCTGACTGTTTCCAATCAGAATATAGGGATCAATCTGACTGTTTCCAATCAGAATATAGGGATCAATCTGACTGTTTCCAATCAGAATATAGGGATCAATCTGACTGTTTCCAATCAGAATATAGGGATCAATCTGACTGTTTCCAATCAGAATATAGGGATCAATCTGACTGTTTCCAATCAGAATATAGGGATCAATCTGACTGTTTCCAATCAGAATTTAGGGATCAATCTGACTGTTTCCAATCAGAATATAGGGATCAATCTGACTGTTTCCAATCAGAATATATGGATCAATCTGACTGTTTCCAATCAGAATATAGGGATCAATCTGACTGTTTCCAATCAGAATTTAGGGCTCAATCTGACTGTTTCCAATCAGAATATAGGGATCAATCTGACTGTTTCCAATCAGAATATATGGATCAATCTGACTGTTTCCAATCAGAATATATGGATCAATCTGACTGTTTCCAATCAGAATATAGGGATCAATCTGACTGTTTCCAATCAGAATATATGGATCAATCTGACTGTTTCCAATCAGAATATAGGGATCAATCTGACTGTTTCCAATCAGAATTTAGGGATCAATCTGACTGTTTCCAATCAGAATATAGGGATCAATCTGACTGTTTCCAATCAGAATTTAGGGATCAATCTGACTGTTTCCAATCAGAATTTAGGGATCAATCTGACTGTTTCCAATCAGAATATATGGATCAATCTGACTGTTTCCAATCAGAATATAGGGATCAATCTGACTGTTTCCAATCAGAATATAGGGATCAATCTGACTGTTTCCAATCAGAATATAGGGATCAATCTGACTGTTTCCAATCAGAATTTAGGGATCAATCTGACTGTTTCCAATCAGAATATAGGGATCAATCTGACTGTTTCCAATCAGAATTTAGGGATCAATCTGACTGTTTCCAATCAGAATTTAGGGATGAATCTGACTGTTTCCAATCAGAATATAGGGATCAATCTGACTGTTTCCAATCAGAATATAGGGATCAATCTGACTGTTTCCAATCAGAATATAGGGATCAATCTGACTGTTTCCAATCAGAATATAGGGATCAATCTGACTGTTTCCAATCAGAATATAGGGATCAATCTGACTGTTTCCAATCAGAATATAGGGATCAATCTGACTGTTTCCAATCAGAATTTAGGGATCAATCTGACTGTTTCCAATCAGAATATAGGGATCAATCTGACTGTTTCCAATCAGAATTTAGGGATCAATCTGACTGTTTCCAATCAGAATATAGGGATCAATCTGACTGTTTCCAATCAGAATTTAGGGATCAATCTGACTGTTTCCAATCAGAATATAGGGATCAATCTGACTGTTTCCAATCAGAATATAGGGATCAATCTGACTGTTTCCAATCAGAATATAGGGATCAATCTGACTGTTTCCAATCAGAATATAGGGATCAATCTGACTGTTTCCAATCAGAATATAGGGATCAATCTGACTGTTTCCAATCAGAATATAGGGATCAATCTGACTGTTTCCAGTCAGAATTTAGGGATCAATCTGACTGTTTCCAATCAGAATTTAGGGATCAATCTGACTGTTTCCTATCTGAATTTAGAGATTAATTTCCTGGTTTGCAATCAGAGTTTAGGGATGAATCTGTGTGTTTTCTATCAGAATTTAGGGATCAATCTGACTGTTTGCAATCAGAATTTGGGGATCAATCTGTCTTGTTTTCTATCAGAATTTGGGGATCAATCTGACTGTTTGCAATCAGAATTTGGGGATCAATCTGTCTTGTTTTCTATCAGAATTTGGGGATCAATCTGTCTGTTTTCTATCAAAATTTGGGGATCAATCTGACTTTTTCCAATCAGATTTTGGAATGAATCTGACTGTTTCCAATCATAATTTAGGGATGAATCTGTCTTTTTGCAATCAGAATTTAGGGATCAATCTGACTGTTTCCAATCAGAATTTGGGATGAATCTGACTGTTTCCAATCATAATTTAGGGATGAATCTGTCTTTTTGCAATCAGAATTTAGGGATCAATCTGACTGTTTCCAATCAGAATATAGAGCTGAATCTGTCTTTTTGCAATCAGAATTTGGGATGAATCTGTCTTTTTGCAATCAGAATTTAGGGATCAATCTGACTGTTTCCAATCAGAATATAGAGTTGAATCTGTCTTTTTGCAATCAGAATTTGGGATGAATCTGTCTGTTTCCAATCAGAATATAGAGTTGAATCTGTCTTTTTGCAATCAGAATTTAGGGATCAATCTGACTGTTTCCAATCATAATTTAGGGATGAATCTGACTGTTTCCAATCATAATTTAGGGATGAATCTGTCTTTTTGCAATCAGAATTTGGGATGAATCTGTCTGTTTCCAATCAGAATATAGAGTTGAATCTGTCTTTTTGCAATCAGAATTTGGGATGAATCTGTCTGTTTCCAATCAGAATATAGAGTTGAATCTGTCTTTTTGCAATCAGAATTTAGGGATCAATCTGACTGTTTCCAATCAGAATATAGAGCTGAATCTGACTGTTTCCAATCATAATTTAGGGATGAATCTGTCTTTTTGCAATCAGAATTTAGGGATCAATCTGACTGTTTCCAATCAGAATATAGAGTTGAATCTGTCTTTTTGCAATCAGAATTTGGGATGAATCTGTCTGTTTCCAATCAGAATATAGAGTTGAATCTGTCTTTTTGCAATCAGAATTTAGGGATGCATTCGACTGTTTCCAATCAGAATTTAGGGATCAATCTGACTGTTTCCAATCAGAATTTAGGGATGAATTCGACTGTTTCCATTCAGAATATAGAGTTGAATCTGTCTTTTTGCAATCAGAATTTAGGGATCAATCTGACTGTTTCCAATCAGAATTTGGGATGAATTCGACTGTTTCCAATCAGAATTTGGGATGAATCTGACTGTTTCCAATCAGAATTTGGGATGAATCTGACTGTTTCCAATCAGAATATAGAGTTGAATCTGTCTGTTTCCAATCAGAATATAGAGTTGAATCTGTTTGCAATCAGAATTTGTAGTTGGATCTATCTGTTTTTGATGTGCACTATAAATATGGTACAAAATACATTATTGTGTGGTAGAATATGATGTACAGTGTTCAATATAGCCACAGTCAAAAAGAGCATGTGCTTTAGTTCAGTGATTGGCCAGTAGCACCTGTTCCTGCTCTACAGCCAATCAGAGCCAAATCCATCATCATAAAACCTTTAACGAGTCAAACAGCTTCCATATTCAGAAAGAATAAGGCTGCACGTTTGTTTTATACAATACCTCATATATCAGTCCTAGCATTGAATGGGTGGATTTATAACGGCTACCTGGTGCATTTACGAAATAACAACAGTGAATTGTCTTTTATTTTTTTATTTACTGTTCATTGGCTGTCAAGCCTCACCCCATTCATGAGCGCCGGTTTCCCCTAGCAACAATGAGGCAAATAGAATAGGAAGAGGTGAGAGGAATTCATTCTCACCAGCCAATTGAAAGCGAGGTGGGAGGAGCCTGTGCTGAAACGATGTGTGTGTCAGCATTGACATGCATGTTTACTGACAAGGTTTACATGGCAACCGGCTAAGAGCAGGACAGGATTGCAGGTTTTCTGGCACTGGTCAAATGCACAGACACGCTCCAGTATTGTGCGCTTTCCGGACTCAAGGGGACCTGGTTTTCCCCTTTGAATACGCCAACCTTGCGGAAATGAATGCAGGAGAAAACGATGATGTCATTGCAGGGGCGAAACCGTTTTTTTGACTACTGTATATCCATAGGGAAGCATTAATCATGACCTTGATCAAGTGTTTTTAGTATAATGGTGTGGTTATATGATTTTGTGCGTAGTTATTATTTTTTGTTTTGGGGAAAAAGTTGTGAAGAAAAACACGTAATATAATAAAAACAAGCAAAATCACATCATAAACATATAGGGTATACAAAAAAATCAGTGCTTAATACAAAAACAAACTTTTTTTCTTAGGTTAGTCACTGATTTAACACATTTAATGACTGTTAACATGCTGGGTTTTGTTCTTTTAGAGCACAAATAATGTCAAACTTTGTGTCCTTCATTCACACAGCAAGATGTTGAGAAGTTTACAGATATCGAAAAGCTCTACCTCTACCTTAAGTTGCCTTCTGGTCCCAGTAGTGGCAATGAAAAAAGGTACATGTTATTTCAAATCTATTTATTCCTTTCCATATCCCCCTCCCTTCCTTTTATGATTTGAACACCTCAAAAACCATTTGTGATTTTGTGCTTTGCGATATCAAATACATACGTCTGATGTTTATTATTCACTCATGTTTACATTCAGTGAAACATGCAAAGATGCATTAATGAAACAAACTGGGGAATTGTACAAGTATCATTTTTCGTTGTGATCTAGCCTAATTTTGTGTTTGTTCTTTTGCATCATGCTGTATCGAGCTAATCATTTCACCATTTGAATAGATTTTGTGTAAATTATGACATTGCGATACCAAGCTTCCTGTGTTTTATCATTTGTTTCCCCTTATCTGTCCATCATGTCAACCCCTCTTTCCCAACATGATGTCCAATAGAACTGAAAATCAGAGGGGCTCTGCAAGTCCTGCAATATGGTACTACAACTTTAACTATATCAACGGGAAAAACATTTGTAACGTGATATATTATACAGGAGCAACATATGTACACACAGCTTTCTCCTGCTACAGCATCGCGGTTTCACTCCTTCCCGTTCCTCTGTTTTTCCCGCAGCGACCAGAACTCCATGTCGTCCAGCCGGACTCAACAGATGTACGCGTTCAACTGGATCCGAAATCACTTGGAAGAGCATCCGGAAACCTCACTGCCAAAACAAGAGGTGTACGACGAATACAAGTGAGTGCGGTTTAAGTGCAGCAACGGACGGAAATTGTGTTTGCTTGTGCTCACCGGGTTTGTGTTTTTCAGGAGTTATTGCGACAATCTGGGTTACCATCCTTTAAGCGCAGCTGATTTCGGGAAGATCATGAAAAACGTTTTTCCCAACATGAAGGCACGTCGTTTGGGCATGAGGGGGAAATCAAAATATCCTTTATTCCGTGGAAGAAATCTGATGTATTTTGAATGTGAAGTATTGTGCATACAGTACAGCTAATGCAATATACCTTTTGTAGGGCCCTATGATTTTTGCGATGCAGAAAACTTGGAATTCAGTCATAAAAATGGAATTTGTCAAATTTTTTGATTAATAAATAAAAAGGTCAGTTCATAATCCTGCATGCTCATTAGTCATTAGGGCTGCACGATATTGGAAAAAAAAACATACATTGCGATATTTTGTTTTTCTGTGATATATATTGAGATTAAGGGTTGCACCATTTGAGGAAAATATCGAATTGCGATTATTCTGGTTAAAATTGCGATTTGCAATTTTTATCTAAAAATGTACAAATGAAAAGTGTGTTTATATATAACATTGTGTGCTTATATATTATGACTAATAATAATTATGAATGTTATTGCTAATATATATATATATATATATATTAGGGCTGAAACGATTCATCGAGTTACTCGATTAACTCGATTACAAAAATTCCTCGAGGCAAAAATTCTGCCTCGAAGCCTCGTTAAATTCCTATGACGCGCGCTATACGCGCAGGGATCCACACGGACCGCTGTTCAATGTTCAGGAAGCACACCATAGCGCGTGATACATTTTGAATTTAGTTTAGATTCTAGATGCCCAGAATAACTATAGTAACTGCATGTTTTACACAGTTTATGTAAGTTGATTACCGTTCTTATAGCTGCCACACACACACACACACGCGGCGCGCGCAAGCAAGCCCCGAAGCCAGATCGCTTTCACTTTCGTCCTCATAAAGTTTGTCAAGTAAAAGCTTTTAAAGCCTTGCCAGTTTGAACATTGAAGCGATTGTGCACTATTCAAAAACAACAATACGGAAAACGTATCCGTTCAGTGCTCAGCTTTTTTCTGTGACACGGAGAGTTGAGCCGTGTCGCGTCTTTGACAACGAGCGCGCGCCCTGAAGGCAGACCTCTTTACGCGTGAAGATCGCGCGCGGAGAGCAGCGCAGAACTGATAGTAGAAAATCAGTAACACACACACGCATGCACCCTCTCTCTCTCTCTCTCTCTCTCTCTCTCTCTCTCTCTCTCTCTCTCTCTCTCTCTCTCTCTCTCTCTCTCTCTCTCTCTCTCTCTCTCTCTCTCGCGCCAGTCAGACCAATCGTGGCAATGCATCACATATGCTTAAACTTTTATGTAGCCACGCAACAATAATTCCAGCATGCGTTCACTGTATACACCGGGACGTGATGTTGTGACGCGATGTTTCGAACGGATGCTTCACCTTAAATGCACCGCTATGCAAGTGCTGCAAGCGTAGCGTTCTATTAAAAATGAATGTATGTATTTCTGCTGTACCAAACTGCAATGAATCCTCACGCACGCGCACACACACACACAGGTTGCTAGGTTACCATAGCAAATAGGCTCACCACATATGATATATTATTTGTTAGTAGCCTAATGGTAAATGCTGCAGGTGTAGAAATCTACATAAAAGATATTTACTTTGATGTCAGCGCTAGATTACAGCATGAAACCTGTTGTGCATATTAATAAATTAAATTGCTTTTCCTCTTCATTTTCGTTATGCATTATTTGTTTTGGTTGTTTAAAAACGGGGGGAAATGTATCCGATTAATCGATCGATGAAGTGATAGATTAATCGATTACAAAAAGAATCGATAGCTGCAGCCCTAATATATATGTGTGTATATATATATATATATATATATATTAGGGCTGGGCAAATTAACGCGTTAACGCGGGCAATTAATTTTTTCAGCTTAACGCATTAAAAATATTTAACGCAAATAACGCAGCGTCCGTTTTTATATCCATTTTTGCTTAGCGTTACATGATCATCACGCTCTTATTCATGTAAATGCTTCCAAGCGCGACAAGACACAAGAGAACGCGCTGTATGCCAATGTCCTGTCTGTGTGTGTGTGTGTGTGTGCAGTTAAGAAAGGTGTTTGATAACTATTACATTTTATTGTATATGTATAACAGGGAAGGCCACGGGTAAATATAACATTTATTATTTTGGGTTTATGTAAAGATTGTTTTAAGTTCACTTAAATTAAAAGTTGTTTTTTTAAAGCCTAATAAATGTTGAAATTGGCAGCGTTCAGTTATACTGTAATGTAACGTCATTAATGTTTCATAGAGACATCAGTGATACTGGCCTTCATTCATAAAAACATGACAATACAACACATATTTAAAATATGCTGTCTTTAAATTGTTTATACATTAATTTGGAGAGTAACTGAAATTATTACAATATCAAAATATTAAAAACTTAAAATATTAAAAACTTGCAATTAATCGCGATTAATTACAGAAAAAAATGTGATTAATTAGTAAAAAAAAATGAATCGATGCCCAGCACTAATATATATATATATATATATATATATATATATATATATATATATATATATATATATATATATATATATATATATATATATATATAATTAACCAAATAAGAAATATTACTATTACAATAACATTTTCATTATTACACATTTTAAATAGAGTATTTAAGAATAAATATAACAATATAATAATAATAATAGTAATAATATATATTTTTTACAAAAAACTGCTCTAAAAATCACAACAAATGTCTAAGGATTTATTATAAAATATAATCTGTGATATCAATTTCTAAATTTTTGTCAGGAGGTATGCAAAATCACGAACTAGTCTATGTCTTTAATATGAAAATATGAGCCTCTTATGTATCCACTGTGGGGAGAAACACTGGAGAAAAACATATGGATTGTCATAAACATATTACTTTTCCTATTTTTTACCCAAAATAGGATGGAGTGAGCAGTGCTGGGCGCTAAACACACTCATGTTTGATTCCTCCTGGAGGCCAGAGGGCGCCCTCGAGCAGAAACGCCACATGCGCCTCAGAGAGAAGTCATATAATGACGTTTGCAGGAAACCGCTAATGTGAAGCTAGCGCTGTAGCTGAATAAAAAGAAGATAGAAACGCTTTGATTAAACATGAAGACAACAAACACACGACTGCGACAATATATGGTGTATTTGAGTTCTTCTCGGGTATTTTCATAATAATAAAGTATACGTAAATTTAATAAGTTTCATAATTTCAATTAATTAGACATGCTTTTTGATTTATGAAATTTAATTTGACCATTTAAATTAGTGCTGGGCAATCGAATAATCCCGATTTACGAATAATTTCACGAATAATCACGATTCAAAGTTCATGTTTACATAATATATGTGTGTGCACTGTGTATAATTATTATGTACATAAATACACACACATGCATGTATACATTTAAGAAATTTTTTATATTTATATACAAGATAAATTATATAAATGTATAGATATTGCAAATATTTCATAAATATATACATGAAGGATTTGTGTATTTATATATATACATAATAATTATACTCAGTACACACATATATATTAATATAAACATGAACTTTTATTTTGGATGCGATTAATCACGATTAATCGATTGCCCAGTACTAACTATGTCCATAAAATTCATAAAAAAATACTGATTTCATAGGGCCCTGCTTTTGAAACATTTCGTATGCATTGATCATAGAAGTGATTGTTTTAACCTTAACGGTGCATCACGTACTGCTACAGCGGTCTGAGGAAAAAAGCATTTGTGCACATGCCATCGCTCCCTAACCTGGACTTGCACAAATCCGGAGATGGGGTGAGTATCCTGATCTCTAACATATGAGTGGTCATGACTGATAAGCGAATGTCATCTGTCTGCTGCTGTAGTGTGAGTTGCTGGAGTCGGCTGGACAGTCTCCCAGCGCTGAGGATGAGATGCGCTCTGCAGCCTGCGGTCTGGTCTGCGAATGGGCTCAGAAGGTTTTGAGTCGCCAGTTTGACAGTGTGGAGGAACTGGCACGCTTTCTTCTGAACAGTCACTATATAGGCACTAAGTCCATGGCAGCTCTTACTGTTATGACTGGAACCCCAACAGGCAAGACTACATTACTTCACATACAAACCTAGATGATGCATGATTAAAGGGTTGGTTCACCCCAAAAAATGAAAACGAGCCCATTTACTCACTTTCAAGTCATCCTAGCTGTGTATGACTTTCTTCTTTCAGACGAACACAATCAGAATTATGTTAATAATATCCTGGCTCTTCCTAGCTTCATAATGGGAGTGAATGGTACCTGGGTTTTTGAAGCCCATAAAAGTGCATCCATCCATCATAAAAGTGCATCCATCCATCAATAAAAAGTGCATCCATCCATCATAAAAATGCATCCCTACATCATAAAAATGCATCTCTACATCATAAAAATGCATACATCCATCATAAAAGTGCATCCATCCATCATAAAAGTGCATCCATCCATCGTAAAAGTGCTTCCATCCATCGTAAAAATGCATACATCCGTCATAAAAGTGCATCTATCCATCATAAAAGTGCATCCATCCATCGTAAAAATGCATCCATCCATCGTAAAAGTGCATCCCTACATCATAAAAATGCATCTCTACATCATAAAAATGCATACATCCATCATAAAAGTGCATCCATACATCATAAAAGTGCATCCATCCATCATAAAAATGCATACATCCGTCATAAAAGTGCATCTATCCATCATAAAAGTGCATCCATCCATCATAAAAGTGCATATATCCATCGTAAAAATGCATCCATCCATCGTAAAAATGCATCTCTACATCATAAAAATGCATACATCCATCATAAAAGTGCATCCATCCATCATAAAAGTGCATCCATCCATCGTAAAAGTGCTTCCATCCATCGTAAAAATGCATACATCCGTCATAAAAGTGCATCTATCCATCATAAAAGTGCATCTATCCATCATAAAAGTGCATCTATCATCATAAAAGTGCATCTATCCATCATAAAAGTGCATCCATCCATCGTAAAAATGCATCCATCCATCGTAAAAGTGCATCCCTACATCATAAAAATGCATCTCTACATCATAAAAATGCATACATCCATCATAAAAGTGCATCCATACATCATAAAAGTGCATCCATCCATCATAAAAATGCATACATCCGTCATAAAAGTGCATCTATCCATCATAAAAGTGCATCCATCCATCATAAAAGTGCATATATCCATCGTAAAAATGCATCCATCCATCGTAAAAATGCATCTCTACATCATAAAAATGCATACATCCATCATAAAAGTGCATCCATCCATCATAAAAGTGCATCCATCCATCGTAAAAGTGCTTCCATCCATCGTAAAAATGCATACATCCGTCATAAAAGTGCATCTATCCATCATAAAAGTGCATCTATCCATCATAAAAGTGCATCTATCATCATAAAAGTGCATCCATCCATCGTAAAAATGCATCCATCCATCGTAAAAGTGCATCCCTACATCATAAAAATGCATCTCTACATCATAAAAATGCATACATCCATCATAAGTGCATCCATACATCATAAAAGTGCATCCATCCATCGTAAAAATGCATACATCCGTCATAAAATTGCATCCATCCATCGTAAAAATGCATACATCCGTCATAAAAGTGCATCTATCCATCATAAAAGTGCATCCCTCCATCATAAAAGTGCATCTATCCGTCATAAAAGTGCATCTATCCATCATAAAAGTGCATCCCTCCATCATAAAAGTGCATCTATCCATCATAAAAGTGCATCCATCCATCATAAAATTGCATCTATCCATCGTAAAAATGCATCCATCCATCATAAAATTGCATCCATCCATCATAAAAGTGCATCCATCCATCATAAAATTGCATCTATCCATCATAAAAGTGCATCTATCCATCATAAAAGTGCATCCATCCATCGTAAAAATGCATCTATCCATCATAAAAGTGCATCTATCCATCATAAAAGTGCATCCCTCCATCATAAAAGTGCATCCATCCATCGTAAAAATGCATCCATCCATCATAAAAGTGCATCCATCCATCGTAAAAATGCATCCATCCATCATAAAATTGCATCTATCCATCATAAAAGTGCATCCCTCCATCATAAAAGTGCATCCATCCATCGTAAAAATGCATCCATCCATCATAAAAGTGCATCCATCCATCGTAAAAATGCATCCATCCATCATAAAATTGCATCTATCCATCATAAAAGTGCATCTATCCATCATAAAAGTGCATCCATCCATCGTAAAAATGCATCCATCCATCATAAAATTGCATCTATCATCATAAAAGTGCATCCATCCATCGTAAAAATGCATCCATCCATCATAAAAGTGCATCTATCCATCATAAAAGTGCATCTATCCATCATAAAAGTGCATCTATCCATCATAAAAGTGCATCCATCCATCGTAAAAATGCATCCATCCATCATAAAATTGCATCTATCCATCGTAAAAATGCATCCATCCATCATAAAATTGCATCTATCCATCATAAAAATGCATCTATCCATCATATAACTGCTCCACACAGCTCCAGGGGGTTAATAAAGGCCTTCTGGCCTCCACGTGTTTATTTCCGGCAGAAGAGTGACCTCAGACCCGACGCGTGACGTATGATGTAGTAGTGTAAGCTGAGGTGAGAGTAGACACCTCTCGACGTTTGTGCGTTCAATCTACAGACTCAAGCTCCTCCCACATTTCCCACACAAAATAAATCTTGTTTTAGACTTCTACTTAAGCCCCGTTTCCACCGAAATTACCTTGAACAATTTGTCCAGGAACTCTATTTCCCCCCCAGTCATGTTGTTGATCATTGTTGATTCGAATATCAAACGCCTCTTACTGCACGCACCACAACAGACTTTTAGGGTGGAATAAAATGCTGCGTGAACCAATCAGCATGTTCAGCGCCCAAGTCCCACCCCTGAAAGTTTCTTAACTTTGAAAAGTACGACCTCGCGAGCAGGGCCGTTTTGAAGGGGAAATTTTTACCCAGAACTTTATTTAGACCCTGCGGTCGAAACACTGAGTACCATCCCAGTTCCTGGGGCTTTAGTTGCTCTATCCTCTGCGCTTCCTCATTCGTCAATACACTGACGACCAGGTCAGAGGTCACTTCCACCGGAACTAGACTAGCATACGGCCATTACAGGAAAACCGTGATTATAGTCAATAAAGTTATAAATATGGATTTTTTTTGCACAAAAACGCATGGCTTTGCTTCAGAGCACTTTTATGATGGATATATGCACTTTTATGATGGACAGATGCACTTTTATGATGATAGATGCACTTTTATGATGGATAGATACACTTTTATGATGATAGATGCACTTTTATGATGGATATATGCACTTTTATGATGGATAGATGCACTTTTATGATGGATAGATACACTTTTATGATGATAGATGCACTTTTATGATGGATAGATACACTTTTATGATGATAGATGCACTTTTATGATGGATATATGCACTTTTATGACGGATAGATGCACTTTTATGATGGATAGATACACTTTTATGATGATAGATGCACTTTTATGATGGATAGATACACTTTTATGATGATAGATGCACTTTTATGATGGATATATGCACTTTTATGATGGATAGATGCACTTTTATGATGATAGATGCACTTTTATGATGGATATATGCACTTTTATGATGGATAGATGCACTTTTATGATGATAGATGCACTTTTATGATGGATATATGCACTTTTATGATGGATAGATACACTTTTATGATGATAGATGCACTTTTATGATGATAGATGCCCTTTTATGATGGACAGATGCACTTTTATGATGGACAGATGCACTTTTATGATGGATAGATGCACTTTTATGATGGATAGATGCACTTTTATGATGGACAGATGCACTTTTATGATGGATTGATGCACTTTTATGATGGATAGATACACTTTTATGATGATAGATGCACTTTTATGATGGATAGATGCACTTTTATGATGGACAGATGCACTTTTATGATGGATTGATGCACTTTTATGATGGATAGATACACTTTTATGATGGATAGATACACTTTTATGATGATAGATGCACTTTTATGATGGACAGATGCACTTTTATGATGATAGATGCACTTTTATGATGGACAGATGCACTTTTATGATGGATAGATGCACTTTTATGATGGATAGATGCACTTTTATGATGGACAGATGCACTTTTATGATGATAGATGCACTTTTATGATGGATGGATGCACTTTTATGATGGATAGATGCACTTTTATGATGATAGATGCACTTTTATGATGGACAGATGCACTTTTATGATGGATAGATGCACTTTTATGATGGACAGATGCACTTTTATGATGGATAGATGCACTTTTATGATGATAGATGCACTTTTATGATGGACAGATGCACTTTTATGATGGACAGATGCACTTTTATGATGGATAGATACACTTTTATGATGATAGATGCACTTTTATGATGATAGATGCACTTTTATGATGATAGATGCACTTTTATGATGGATAGATACACTTTTATGATGGATAGATACACTTTTATGATGGATAGATGCACTTTTATGATGGATAGATGCACTTTTATGATGGACAGATGCACTTTTATGATGGACAGATGCACTTTTATGATGGATAGATACACTTTTATGATGGATAGATGCACTTTTATGATGGACAGATGCACTTTTATGATGGATAGATGCACTTTTATGATGGACAGATGCACTTTTATGATGGACAGATGCACTTTTATGATGGATAGATACACTTTTATGATGATAGATGCACTTTTATGATGGATAGATACACTTTTATGATGATAGATGCACTTTTATGATGGACAGATGCACTTTTATGATGGACAGATGCACTTTTATGATGGACAGATGCACTTTTATGATGATAGATGCACTTTTATGATGGATAGATGCACTTTTATGATGGACAGATGCACTTTTATGATGGACAGATGCACTTTTATGATGGATAGATACACTTTTATGATGATAGATGCACTTTTATGATGGATAGATACACTTTTATGATGATAGATGCACTTTTATGATGGACAGATGCACTTTTATGATGGACAGATGCACTTTTATGATGGACAGATGCACTTTTATGATGATAGATGCACTTTTATGATGGATAGATGCACTTTTATGATGGACAGATGCACTTTTATGATGGACAGATGCACTTTTATGATGGATAGATGCACTTTTATGATGGATAGATGCACTTTTATGATGGACAGATGCACTTTTATGATGGACAGATGCACTTTTATGATGATAGATGCACTTTTATGATGGACAGATGCACTTTTATGATGGACAGATGCACTTTTATGATGGATAGATGCACTTTTATGATGGACAGATGCACTTTTATGATGGATAGATGCACTTTTATGATGGACAGATGCACTTTTATGATGGACAGATGCACTTTTATGATGGATAGATGCACTTTTATGATGGATAGATGCACTTTTATGATGGACAGATTAGGGGTGCACCGATCCGATATTAGGATCGGATATCGGCCGCGATACTGACAAAATAGCTGGATCGGGGATCGGAAAAATTAACAGATCCACAAGCCGATCCGGGTGTTTTTTTCCGTCGCAGCAGAACCGACGTCATTCGTCAGCTTCACGTGTGTCGCATGCTAGAAGGGAGCGAGCCAGAGAGACTCGGCTGTGTGGAGGAGATATTTCACGCTTGCCACGCCAACTAGTTCGTCGCTGTTTCGAGGGTATTACTGCAAAGTCAGGGTCTTTCCTGCATTGACATTTTTTTGACGGCCAAAGCCTAATTTGATGAGTTATTGTGATTTACGAGTGATGTAGAACAGATGCTGCGCTTGTGACTGAGTGACAGAGAGACCGATCTGAGAGCTCCTCCCCCGCGCGCGCTCTCTGGGTCTTCAAAATAATCAGTGTTCGCTCTCATATTTCACATATTAATCCAAATCAAAAGCTCGGAAGACCGAAACCATGTTGCACGTGACACATTCGGACAATTTTGTCCTTGAATTATCACTGGGTGTGAATTGCGCTCAAAAAACATTGACTCTTCTCTGACCAGCTGACATAAAGCATACTTTCAATAAGCGGGAGACAAATTATATCCAGTTATGAAGTGTTTTCTGTGTGTTGACATCTTTCGCGATGTTCTAACAGACGGGATTCGCACACAACGCGTCTGCTAATGTCCGATTCGTGACTTAATGACTCCTTTGAACCGAATCATTTTAACGACTGGCCAGAACAACTGATCCGTCCAACACTGAACTCATGAACTCAGTTTATTAATTTACTCAGAACGCAACTGAAATGAGAACACAAGTGTGCTTACCCATTTTAGCAAGAGTGGGTAGTAAGAATTATTTTTAATTATCAACAGTATTTCAGCTTATTTCTGTTGACAATGTGTAGTAAAATAAATAGGCCTAGCCTACAATCATTTAATCTGGAGTGAGGTGAAACCAGAACAAAGTTGTTATTAGCTAGCTGAACATTTTTATTAAATTGCATATGGTAGAAAATTAGACTATTTGTTAATTTGTAATGCTACTTTTTAATATTGATATGATTATATACCAAAACAATTATCTGTAGTGTAAAAAATGTTTGGTAACTGTCAGATTACTATTGTATGTTTGACCAATACACTGTTTTTTGTTTCCACTGCTACATTTTATTTATTTAAAGAAGTTAGATTACATTCTATTTTAGATTTGAATGCACAATTGTTTTTTAAATAAATAAGAATTCAACACCTTACATACATCTGTTATTTTGTCTTAGTTATGTTTAGTTAGTAAAGTCTGGTGCCTTTAGTCTCTTCAAGGAAGGTATAAGGTGGAAGATATGCAGTTTATTATTAATTCAACAATATATCGGATCGGTATCGGGTATCGACAGATACACAAAGCCCAGGCATCGGTATCGGGACTGAAAAAGTCGGATCGGTGCACCCCTAGGACAGATGCACTTTTATGATGATAGATGCACTTTTATGATGGACAGATGCACTTTTATGATGATAGATGCACTTTTATGATGGATAGATACACTTTTATGATGATAGATGCACTTTTATGATGGACAGATGCACTTTTATGATGGATAGATGCACTTTTATGATGGATAGATGCACTTTTATGATGGATAGATGCACTTTTATGATGGATAGATACACTTTTATGATGATAGATGCACTTTTATGATGGATAGATACACTTTTATGATGATAGATGCACTTTTATGATGGATAGATACACTTTTATGATGGATAGATACACTTTTATGATGATAGATGCACTTTTATGATGGACAGATGCACTTTTATGATGGATAGATGCACTTTTATGATGGATAGATACACTTTTATGATGATAGATGCACTTTTATGATGGATAGATACACTTTTATGATGATAGATGCACTTTTATGATGGACAGATGCACTTTTATGATGGATAGATGCACTTTTATGATGGATAGATACACTTTTATGATGATAGATGCACTTTTATGATGGATAGATACACTTTTATGATGACAGATGCACTTTTATGATGGATAGATACACTTTTATGATGATAGATGCACTTTTATGATGGATAGATGCACTTTTATGATGGATAGATGCACTTTTATGATGATAGATGCACTTTTATGATGGATAGATACACTTTTATGATGGATAGATACACTTTTATGATGATAGATGCACTTTTATGATGGATAGATACACTTTTATGATGGATAGATGCACTTTTATGATGATAGATGCACTTTTATGATGGATAGATGCACTTTTATGATGGATAGATGCACTTTTATGATGGACAGATGCACTTTTATGATGGACAGATGCACTTTTATGATGGATAGATGCACTTTTATGATGGACAGATGCACTTTTATGATGGATAGATGCACTTTTATGATGGATAGATGCACTTTTATGATGGACAGATGCACTTTTATGATGGATAGATGCACTTTTATGATGATAGATACACTTTTATGATGATAGATGCACTTTTATGATGGACAGATGCACTTTTATGATGATAGATGCACTTTTATGATGGATAGATGCACTTTTATGATGGATAGATACACTTTTATGATGATAGATGCACTTTTATGATGGATAGATGCACTTTTATGATGGATAGATGCACTTTTATGATGGACAGATGCACTTTTATGATGGATAGATACACTTTTATGATGATAGATGCACTTTTATGATGATAGATGCACTTTTATGATGGATAGATGCACTTTTATGATGATAGATACACTTTTATGATGATAGATGCACTTTTATGATGATAGATGCACTTTTATGATGATAGATGCACTTTTATGATGGATAGATACACTTTTATGATGATAGATGCACTTTTATGATGGACAGATGCACTTTTATGATGGATAGATACACTTTTATGATGATAGATGCACTTTTATGATGATAGATGCACTTTTATGATGGACAGATGCACTTTTATGATGGATAGATACACTTTTATGATGATAGATGCACTTTTATGATGGATAGATACACTTTTATGATGGACAGATGCACTTTTATGATGGATAGATACACTTTTATGATGATAGATGCACTTTTATGATGGACAGATGCACTTTTATGGTGATAGATGCACTTTTATGATGATAGATGCACTTTTATGATGGATAGATACACTTTTATGATGATAGATGCACTTTTATGATGGATAGATGCACTTTTATGATGATAGATACACTTTTATGATGATAGATGCACTTTTATGATGGATAGATACACTTTTATGATGATAGATGCACTTTTATGATGGATAGATACACTTTTATGATGGATAGATACACTTTTATGATGGACAGATGCACTTTTATGATGATAGATGCACTTTTATGATGGATAGATACACTTTTATGATGATAGATGCACTTTTATGATGATAGATGCACTTTATGACACTTTTATGATGGATAGATGCACTTTTATGATGATAGATGCACTTTTATGATGGACAGATGCACTTTTATGATGGATAGATACACTTTTATGATGATAGATGCACTTTTATGATGGACAGATGCACTTTTATGATGATAGATGCACTTTTATGATGGATAGATGCACTTTTATGATGGACAGATGCACTTTTATGATGGATAGA
Organism: Gobio gobio; assembly: GCF_949357685.1. NCBI lineage: Eukaryota > Metazoa > Chordata > Actinopteri > Cypriniformes > Gobionidae > Gobio > Gobio gobio. The sequence goes on from NC_137121.1 coordinate 2,938,221, forward strand.
TGCACTTTTATGATGGATAGATGCACTTTTATGATGGACAGATGCACTTTTATGATGGACAGATGCACTTTTATGATGATAGATGCACTTTTATGATGGACAGATGCACTTTTATGATGGATAGATGCACTTTTATGATGATAGATACACTTTTATGATGATAGATGCACTTTTATGATGATAGATGCACTTTTATGATGGACAGATGCACTTTTATGATGGACAGATGCACTTTTATGATGGACAGATGCACTTTTATGATGATAGATGCACTTTTATGATGGACAGATGCACTTTTATGATGATAGATGCACTTTTATGATGGACAGATGCACTTTTATGATGGACAGATGCACTTTTATGATGATAGATGCACTTTTATGATGGATAGATGCACTTTTATGATGGACAGATGCACTTTTATGATGCATGGATGCACTTTTATGATGATAGATGCACTTTTATGATGGATAGATACACTTTTATGATGGATAGATGCACTTTTATGATGGATTGATGCACTTTTATGATGGATAGATGCACTTTTATAATGGAGGGATGCACTTTTATGATGGACAGATGCACTTTTATGATGGATGGATGCACTTTTATGATGGATAGATGCACTTTTATGATGGATTGATGCACTTTTATGATGGATAGATGCACTTTTATGATGGAGGGATGCACTTTTATGACGGATAGATGCACTTATGATGGATGGATGCACTTTTATGATGATAGATGCACTTTTATGATGATAGATGCACTTTTATGATGGATAGATGCACTTTTATGATGGAAGGATGCACTTTTATGATGGAGGGATGCACTTTTATGATGGATAGATGCACTTCTATGATGTAGGGATGCACTTTTATGATGGATAGATGCACTTTTATGATGATAGATGCACTTTTATGATGATAGATGCACTTTTATGATGATAGATGCACTTTTATGATGGATAGATGCACTTTTATGATGGAAGGATGCACTTTTATGATGGAGGGATGCACTTTTATGATGGATAGATGCACTTCTATGATGTAGGGATGCACTTTTATGATGGATAGATGCACTTTTATGATGGAGGGATGCACTTTTATGATGGAGGGATGCACTTTTATGACGGATAGATGCACTTATGATGGATGGATGCACTTTTATGATGGAGGGATGCACTTTTATGATGGAGGGATGCACTTTTATGATGGAGGGATGCACTTTTATGATGGATAGATGCACTTTTATGATGGATAGATGCACTTTTATGATGGAGGGATGCACTTTTATGATGGAGGGATGCACTTTTATGACGGATAGATGCACTTATGATGGATGGATGCACTTTTATGATGGAGGGATGCACTTTTATGATGGAGGGATGCACTTTTATGACGGATAGATGCACTTATGATGGAGGGATGCACTTTTATGACGGATAGATGCACTTATGATGGAGGGATGCACTTTTATGATGGAGGGATGCACTTTTATGATGGAGGGATGCACTTTTATGACGGATAGATGCACTTTTATGATGGAGGGATGCACTTATGATGGAGGGATGCACTTATGATGGAGGGATGCACTTTTTTGGGCTTCAAAATCTCAGGTACCATTTACTCCCATTATAAAGCTTGGTAGAGCCAGAGTATTATTAATATAACTCTGATTGCGTTGGGCTGAGAAAAAAAAAGTCATACACACCAAGGATGGCTTGAGGGTGAGTAAATTCTAGGACCATTTTCATTTTTGGGTGAACTATCCCTGTAAACTGTTTGGAAATGTGGGAAATCTGTCGTTGGTTGAGCAGCTTCTGGTTGTGTCATACTTGTGTGGCATTCTGTCCATTTCTGTTTTTAACATGAACCTATTTCATTTAATAAAAATGGCAGGTATGAAAACCCCTACGCCAGCCTCTGCGTTTGTGCCAACTGGTGAAGCCAACTCATTCCAGCCCCAAGTGAAGACCCTCCCTTCGCCTTCTGTAGACGCCAAACAGCAGCTGCAGCGGAAGATCCAGAAGAAACAGCAGGAGCAGAAGCTCACCTCTCCTTTGCCCATCGATGCCCAGGCTAGAAGGGCAGAGGCGGGCACACCTGTCCCTGGATCCAGCCTGACCTCTGGAAGTCCTGCATTGCTGTCCCCTCAACCAACAATAGGCATTGTGGTCACTGCTGTCCCAAGTCCCATCACAGTAAGGACATTTTGGTTGCTAACAGAGCATCAGTGTTGGGGAGTAGTTAACTACAAGTAGCTAAGCTACTAACTTAACTACATTTTTCAGTAGCTTGTCAGTAGCTCAGTTACTTTTAAAACAATGTAGCTTTTCCAGTAGCTAACTACTTTTTCCAGCAAGTAGCGGTGTAGCGCGATCAAAAGCTACACTCCATTTTGTGTTTTGTTTTGATGAGCCTGCAATGCATTGAAGCAACACAGTGTTTTCTTCTTATTTGATTTTAAAATCGTGCGTTACCGCCATCTATTGTTTCATCGCGCATCTTGTGGTTCACAGAGAAGAGATTGACTGATGATTATGTAAAGGACGTACAGGAGTGGGTTGAAAACCGAATCGACTAGTAATGGTTATACTTGATACAAACAAAAGATTAAAACGCTATCTGCGTCGAAGATTTCAAGCATATACAGATTAATAATAGCCTTTTTAAATTGATTATCCTGCTATATATATATATATATATATATATATATATATATATATATATATATATATATATATATATATATATATATATATATATATATATATATATATATATATATATATAGCAGGATAATCAAAGTTGTATCAAAGTTGCTTATATTTTGTTCTTGCATTGATGGAACATGACATTTGTAGCGATTTTGCACTTTGACAATCTACATTTGACTACATTTGAGTATTGTATATTTAGATAGTTAACGAAATAGAACTTTACTCTTATCATAATTGTATTGCATTGTGTTGTTTTAAACCCCCAAACATTTAACTTAAAACATTCGTCATTAACGATTATTCAGTTATTTGTAAATATGCAATTTAATTGTAAAAAATCAAAGTAGTTTTGATGTAGCTAGCTACATTTTGGTAGTAACTTGTAGTGTATCTAACTACTTTTTCAGAAGGGTAGCTTGACTGTAGTTTAACTACTTTCATGAATAAGTAGCTTGTCAAACTACTGTTTCAGAGTAGCTTCCCCAACACTGCAGAGTATTTATGATTTGACATTTCTAGATGGACAATTGCTTCATCTATTGTTTTGTTTGCAGGTTCAGAGAAACCGGCAACTAATGACCTCTCCAAGTCCTGTCGGGGCAGCAGAGGGAAAAGTTGTACCGGTTAACTTCCAGGTCGTGACACAACCTGTTAAGCAGTCTCCAAAAACACCCCAGAATATCTCTGCGAGCCCTGTTGGAGACAGGTTGGCCAGACACCGATACGCCCAGATTTTACCTAAACCTTCCGCCACAAGCGCCATTTCACTTCGCTCACCCCCAACGCTCCTCATCACCAACAGCCCCCTCAAGACAGTGATGCCCACGCCCCATGTTAGCTCTGTAAATGTGGTCAAGATGACTGCAATATCGCTAGCGCCCAACAGTAGCAGTAATAGTAGTACTCCTACCCCATTACGACCTGCATCAGCGGGCATGGGTAGCACAGCTTCCCAGGACGAATCTAACCAAACCCAGCAATCTCAGAACGGGACCTCTCTTCAGATATCTGGATTTGGGAAAGCTGGACGTCCTTCCACGACCCCAACCCCATTAGTGTCCACCATTACCAATGAAGTGAAAGTGACATTCGAAGCTGTGAATGACAGTAACTCAGCTACTGCTGTTGATAAACAAAGCACTGCGTCAGGGGCAAGTACAGGACAAAAGAACGAAAGAGCCACTAAATACAGGGCTTCCAGTGAACCCTCTCTGCTTATTAAGGCGTCCCCTGTGCCTGAGAGAGTGATAAGGGCCAAGAGTGACTCCACAGCCCCTTCAAGTACAATCATGGAGGCTCTTGCCCCAAGCAGCAATAACAACGATCAACCAGAAAGTACTTTGTATTTAACTGTTACTAGCCAGAATGTAGACGCCGAGTTGTCATCCATTTGTGCGGTGGCAACTGCAAGCACTTCTTCTAAAGATGCTGGTCTCTGTCTAAAAAGCCCTCGGAAACGCTCGGCATCTGTTTTAGAAACCCATACAATCCCAGTTAAAAGAGTATTCATTTCCCAGCAACCTTTGGATGTTGGCAGCCATGCCAGGCCTGGTCTTGTAATAGCAGCTAAGAAGATCCAGAGACCTGGCACCCCAGCAAGACCAGAGAGCGCTCCATGCAAAGTTACGCTAAAACAGAGTAGCTCTCTCCCGACTCAAATCTTGGCTCTTTCCGACACGCCCATTGGACTCTCTCAGACTGTTAATCATCAAATCGAGAGTGAAGTTGCTGATATCAGCCTGGATGAAACGGCTTCTGGCAACAGCGCAGCTTTGTTGCAACAAATCCCAAGTCACCAACAAATCAGCAGTGGTGTTTCTCAGGAGGTGTCTGCTGTAAGTGAGCTCAAGAGCTCGCTGCAAGACTACTCGCAACAGATGCAAGCAGAACACAAGCAGAACACAGCTAATACCTTACCGTTGATGGCCCAGGCAACTGAGACCTCTCTTCAGCAGGACATTGTTGATTTCACAGGAGCCCAAACTAGCATTGACTATTTCCCCTTCAATGATGATGATATGACCCAGGATAGTATTGTAGAAGAGCTTGTACAGATGGAGGAGCAAATGAAGCTGAATAGCAGCTTGCAATCCTACCTAAGTTGTGTGGATATATCCCTACAAGGTCAAGCCTCAGTTGGACAAGGAACGATCCTGTCGCCCCATCAGACAAGTACACAGTTCTATCATTCCTCCCACAGTAGCGCCACGCCAGCCCACACGCCAACTCCTACGCCTACGCCAACACCAACGCCTACTCCAACTCCTACCTCTGAGATGCTTCCAGGGGGGCATAGCTTGACCAGAGAAAGCCCTTGCTCCCGAATGGCACCTATTACCCCGGTGGATAGCATCTTAGGTGGGCGCCATACACCCATCAGCACTCCTCTATCAAACTGCAGTAGCAGTGTTCCTCCAAGTCCCATCGAATGCCGCAATCCCTTTGCATTCACTCCTATCAACTCCAGTATAACTGGTTATCATGATGGTAGCGTTGTGTCTAGCAGTCCAGTGAAACCCATGCAAAGGCCTATGGCCACCCACCCAGATAAAGCCAAGCTGGAGTGGATCACCAACCGGTACAACAGCACCGCAGGGTCTCCGGTTATCTCCACCAACTCCACCATTGGCATCCTTCCCAGTTACCAGGATCTGGTCGAGGACCACTTCCGTAAACCACACGCCTTCGCCATCCCAGGCCAATCCCTCCAGTCTCAGTCGAGGCATCAGGATGGAAACTTGGGACGGTTAACCGTTTCTCCAGTGCAACAAGGACAGCAAACCACCCTCAGTGGAAAGCAGGAAAGTTTCGCCGTCCCAGCTCCATTGGACAATAAAGGGGCAGGAAGCACATCTGGAGGGGGAACGTTTCGGTGTCGCAGCGTTAGCCCGGCCATTCGCCAGCGCAACCTAAGTGGCACCACTGCACAAACAGTCACCTTACGGTCTGTTGTTTCTCCCTTTAATTGCCCCCTGACATCTGAGGTCCTGAACATCCTGTCCAACAACCAGTCGGTGGTCAATGCCAGCAGCTTGGCCCAGAGGAGCCAATCAGTGCCACTAAACATCATGATGCAGTCTGAGCTGCTGCCCATCAGTCACCAGGCGCAGCAAAGCAATAGCGCCAAGATCACCACCGTCCTCCTCAGCAAGATGGACACGGATGGAGATGATGCAGTGCGAGGGCTGGGTGTGAATAACCTACCCGCCAATTACACCGCACGGATGAACTTAACCCAAATCTTGGAGACGACACAGGGCTTCCCCGGAGGCCCCAACCCTCAGAACCAGCAGCTGCCTCTGGACTCAAGCCCTTCGCCATTTGACTTCCAGAAGACGGCGTACCTCATGAGCACGGGCGAGGAACAAGTCACCTTCTCCAGTGGTGACAGTCAAGCACAATCAGGCCCAGGACTGCAACAACCGGAAGAGCAGCTGGAGCTTCAGGAAGAGCTGCAAGATCAACACCTACAAC
>NC_137121.1:2951916-2961916 GCF_949357685.1 Gobio gobio
TTATAGTAATTCTATTTTAAGCTTATTATTTGTCAATTATTAGTCATTTTTCTGCATAATTATTTTTCTTCAATTCATTTGTTGTTTGCTAACCCTATAAATCAGTTGTTGACCAAAAAATGGGATGAACAATATTTTACTTAGGCTATATATTCATATTTTTGCTCAGAGAAAATTATAGATGTTATGTTAATGTGAACTTTCATGGTCTGTGGACACTTTTCAACTCATTTATACATTTTCACTAATTATTCCTTATATTTTACATGTACTATATTTACACATGATAAATATGACGTTTGCTGTTGATTCATCACGAGTCTGTTGGAGCTGTGTAACTTATTGTTATCAAATCAAATATGGAGAGATGATATAATAAGTGGACACTGGAAACAAGAGGACCTCATGAATATATAATGAGGGGTGTGGTCACGTGTTCACGGGGGGCGGGGGCAGCGCGCTCAGCAGCAGCGCGAGCGCGAGCTTCAGTCAGTCAACGGATCTCTGGAGAGTCATGACGCGTTCCGGTCGCGCGCGGGTTTAACGCACGGAATGATTGGGAATTGTCGATAAATGGGGTCCGTGAAATGGAAAACACATCAGCGTCTGCTGATTTTACTCTGGCTGTTGTCGTTTCCAGGTAAGAGATGTTTTATCCACGCGTGTTTTGACCGGAATCTCGTGCGTAAAGGCTGAAGGTCTCCAAGTTCACAATGAAAGATGCTGACCGTTTGTTTACCACCGCTGGACAACACCTAAACTTCATCCAGATCACATCTTTACACTGCTTTAGGTCCGTGTTAGATTATTTAGATGACTGAATGTCTGATCAGAAGTGCTGCTTATTAATCCAGTCATTAGGAAAATTACCCATGATTTTACAAAACTAGCCATAGTTTACCCATTATATCTGTGGTAAAACTGATCAATATGACAAAAGAACATGGTTACTACACTTTTGCTATAGTAAAAAACATGGTTATTATAGATGAACAATGATAACCACAAATTAACCATGGGTTTACCATTGTTTAACCTTGATATTTGTGGTAAAACTGGGATCAATATGACAAAAACCTTGGTTACTACACTTTTACTATAATAAAACCGTGTTTATTGTGGTTAAACCCTGGTAATCACTTATTAACCATGTTTTTACCATAGTTTAACTATGGTATTTGTAGTAAAACTGTGATCAATATGACAAAAAACACAGTTACTACACTTTTACTATAGTAAAACCATTTTTATTATAGTTACACCATGGCAATCTCAAATTAGCCATGTTTTTACCATAGTTTAACCATGGTATTTGTTGTAAAACTGGGATCAAACCACCAAAAAAGCATGGTTACTACACTTTTACTATAATAAAACCATGGTTATTATGGTTAAACCATGGTAACCACCCATTAACCATGGTTTTGCCATAGTTTAACCTTGATATTTGTGGTAAAACTGTGATCAATATGACAAAAGAACATGGTTACTACACTTTTACTATAGTAAAACCATGGTTATTATAGTTAAACCATGGTAAACATTCATTACCGCATGGTATTTGTGATAAAACTGGGATCAAACCACCAAAAGAACATGGTTACTACACTTTTACCATAGTAAAACCATTTTTATTATAGTTAGACCATGGCAATCTCACAAATTAACCATAGTTTAACCAAGGTATTTGTAGTTAAATAATGGTAACCACTCATTAAGCATGGTTTTACTACAATAACCATAGTTTAACCATGGTATTTATGGTAAAACTGTGAGCAATATGACAAAAGAGCATGGTTACTACACTTTTACTATTGTAAAATCACGGTTATTGTGGTTAAACCATGGTAATTACTCATTAACCATGGGTTTACCATAGTTTAAGAATGGTATTTGTGGTAAAACTGGGATCAAACCACAAAAAAAACATAGTTACTACACTTTTACCATAGTAAAAACATTTTTATTATAGTTACACCATGGCAATCTCAAATTAACCATGTTTTTACCATAGTTTAACCTAGTATTTGTAGTAAAACTGGGATCAAACCACCAAAAAAGCATGGTTACTACACTTTTACTATAATAAAAACATGGTTATTATAGATAAACAATGGCAACCACAAATTAACCATGTTTTTACCATAGTTTAACCTAGTATTTGTAGTAAAACTGGGATCAAACCACCAAAAAAGCATGGTTACTACACTTTTACTATAATAAAAACATGGTTATTATAGATAAACAATGGCAACCACAAATTAACCATGGGTTTACCATAGTTTAACCTAGTATTTGTAGTAAAACTGGGATCAAACCACCAAAAAAGCATGGTTACTACACTTTTACTATAATAAAAACATGGTTATTATAGATAAACAATGGCAACCACAAATTAACCATGGGTTTACCATAGTTTAACCTTGATATTTGTGGTAAAACTGTGATCAATATGACAAAAGAACATGGTTATTATGTTCTTTTACCAAGGTTAATTTTCATTAAGAGAGTTTGAATACGAGTAAATATTGCGTTTTAAACTAAAATATTTAGGTTCTCGGGTGTTTCATGATGTTCTGGTATGTTTACTATAACATCTGAATCACCGTTTTCATGCATGAAATTATTATTTTATCAACAAGAATATGTCTTTTCATCATTAGAAATCATTTATATGGTAACCTCACACCTTAAAATGGCTTTTAAAGATGTGTTGCAGTGGACGCCATGAATCAAACCAGTCAGAAATATTGTTTTACTAACTTATATGACTGAACTAATCTGACTATATTAAAGGGTTAGTTCACCCAAAAATGTAAATTGTGTCATTAATGACTGAGCCTCATGTGGTTGGACACCCGTCAGACCTCCGTTCATCTTCAGACACAAATGAAGATATTTTAGTGTAAATCTGATGCTCTGAAAGGCCTCCATTGGCTCAACTTTACACTCTCAAGACCCTTAAAAGACACTAAAGACTAAAGTTACAAAGTCCATCTCACTACAGCGGCTCTACAATAACTTTATGAAGACGAGAATAGTTTTTGTGCGCAAAAAAACCCTAAATAACGACTTATATAGTGATGACGATTTCAAAACACGGCATCATGAAGCTTCGAAGCGTTATGAATCAGTGAGTCGATTCATGATTCGGATCGCGTGTCAAACTGCTGAAATTTGGCAGTTCAAACTGCTGAATCGACTCACTGATTCATAACGCTTCAAACCGCTGAATCGACTCACTGATTCATAACGCTCCAAACTGCTGAATCGACTCACTGATTCATAACGCTTCAAACCGCTGAATCGACTCACTGATTCATAACGCTTCAAACCGCTGAATCGACTCACTGATTCATAACGCTCCAAACTGCTGAATCGACTCACTGATTCATAACGCTTCAAACCGCTGAATCGACTCACTGATTCATAACGCTTCAAACTGCTGAATCGACTCACTGATTCATAACGCTTCAAACTGCTGAATCGTCTCACTGATTCATAACGCTTCAAACCGCTGAATCGACTCACTGATTCATAACGCTTCAAACTGCTGAATCGTCTCACTGATTCATAACGCTTCAAACTGCTGAATCGACTCACTGATTCATAACGCTTCAAACCGCTGAATCGACTCACTGATTCATAACGCTTCAAACTGCTGAATCTTATCACTGATTCATAACGCTTCAAACTGCTGAATCGACTCACTGATTCATAATGCTTCAAACTGCTGAATCGTCTCACTGATTCATAATGCTTCAAACTGCTGAATCGACTCACTGATTCATAATGCTTCAAACTGCTGAATCGACTCACTGATTCATAATGCTTCAAACTGCTGAATCGACTCACTGATTCATAACGCTCCAAACCGCTGAATCGACTCACTGATTCATAACGCTTCAAACTGCTGAATCGACTCACTGATTCATAATGCTTCAAACTGCTGAATCGACTCACTGATTCATAATGCTTCAAACTGCTGAATCGACTCACTGATTCATAACGCTTCGAAGCTTCATGAGGCCGTGTTTTGAAATCGTCATCACTATTTAAGTCGTTATTTGGGGTTTTTTTGCGCACAAAAACTATTCTCGCCGATTCATAAAGTTATTGTAGAACCACTGTAGTGAGATGGACTTTGTAACTTTAGTCTTTAGTGTCTTTTAAGGGTCTTGAGAGTGTAAAGTTGAGCCAATGGAGGCCTTTCAGAGCATCAGATTTACACTAAAATATCTTCATTTGTGTCTGAAGATGAACGGAGGTCTGACGGGTGTCCAACCACATGAGGCTCAGTCATTAATGACACAATTTACATTTTTGGGTGAACTAACACTTTAAGATGCAGCAACTAAGTCATGACGATTCGAGTGGAAATGCATGAATGTCCAGCATTGATTCTTCTGGCTCGGTTGACTGAGACTAAATAGATTAGGCTGGTTCTTTCATATGCAAGTCTTGTTTCGCTGGAATCGTGATTTGAATGTTTTAACGTTTATAATGCCTTCTCATCTGCAGGGGTTTTTGGCTTCAGCGAGTTGTCTTTCAGCGTCCAGCCCAAGGACGTGTCTTCTTCTCGAGGCGGGCGTGTGGTTTTGGACTGTCAGGCTCAAGGCGAGTCTCCTATCACTGTGAGATGGAGGAAGAACGGCCTCCATCTTCAGGAGAGCGGCCGCGGGCTCATCCTGTCCAATGGGTCGCTGAGCATCTCAGACCTGAGGAGTTCAGCTGACCAATCAGACGAGGGCTTCTATCAGTGTCTCGTCCAGAACAAATACGGAGCCATCCTGAGCCAAAGAGCCCGCGTTACAATCTCAGGTGCGTATATGGAGATCAGGGTTCATTTCCACAGCAAATTTAGATTTAGTTTTAGTCATAGTCTTTTGACTAAAATGCCATTTAGTTTGAGTCATATTTTAGTCACCTGAATTGTTTCTAGTTTTAGTCGACTAAATATCATAAGATTTTAGTCGACTAATTCTACAGTAGATTAAGTCTCCTAAAATCTAATGAGTTTAGTTCAATTGTAATACATTAAGCATTTAAGCGTCACATAACCGACATCATTTTGTTTTTGACATTAAAAATACACGAAAGAGCTCAATTCACTTTTTTAAAAACATCTATATAGTTTTTAAACTTTGTATTTCTGTTTTAGTTAGTATATCATGTTAAGCGAAAGCTTCAATTAAGTTTATTTTTTTAATTTCAGTTAACATTTATTTAATTTCAAGTAACGAAGATTTTTGGTTTTAGTGAACTATTATAACGCTGATACTTTATTTAATATGTGTCAAATACTGCTCTTTCCTCTTGACTATGAATTAAACAGGAATTAAATTAAATATAGTTTATTATGTAAGCAAAAACGAATATATAATGCGTGACTTTTAATTATAAACAAGCTGGAAATACACCAGGACTCTTATTTTGAAATCTCGGCTTACTATTGCAGTTGCAGGAGCTCATTCAAGTTCAGGAGATCAAATATGCATCGCTACAACCGTCTAAAACACATTACTATATAAACATCGCAAAGTGAACATTGTCATTATTCATCAGCATTAGTTCATAAACAATAGCCTGACATAAATGTGTGTTATTGATTGATTTAGCCGCTCTGGAGCTCTTTAATCGTTTTTATTTGTTGACGAAAATGAGTTGATTTTCGTTATAGTTTTTGTCATCCAACACTAGTTTTTATTTAGTTATCGTCTTGTTTTCGTCAGTGAAAAAAGGTTGTTGACGATAATTATTCGTCAACGAAATGAACACTGATGAAGCGGGTGTAGGCCATCATCTGGGCCGGCACAAAGAGAAGAATCGCAGGACTTCCAGATCCATTTAACATCCAAAATCAGTCAGAGATGTGGAAAAAGGCCACACGCTCTATCATATCAACATCTGAGTTGTGGAAGCGATTCAACGATGGTTCTGTGTAAATGAGGCGGACACTTTTCAACTCATTTATGTATTGTAATGAGGCGGCTATAGTAAGTTTTAATACATTATAGGTGGACAAAAATCAGTGTAAGCGAATGTAAATGAGTTGTGGAAGTGATTCAATGATCTAATATGGCAGCTGTAATATTGAATTCATCAGCATCAACTGGTAACTATAATATAATATAGTGTTGATATTACATATTATTGTTAGATATTATTCAGTTATTAGATGGGCTAATAAATCAGCCAGTGCAATTAATCTGGTGTTATTATTTTGAAATGATCATTAATATATTATTACAAGCATAACCGCTAACTAAAATAAGATAAAATCAATGTTGAAAAAGGTCACACGGTCTATAGATGTTTTAAATATAAGTGTTTGAATTGAAAATGAGTTGATTTTTATGTAAGGAGGCGACTATAATATAACATTTTTATATGTTAAACGTGAGAAAAATATGAAATAATCTTCATAAAGTCTCAGTAAATGAGCTCGAGATGTGCTTTGACACATGCACAATGTTGAACAATTGTATTGAAAGGATTTTATATCATTAAAATTCAATAAAACTTAATATTTTTCAGCCAAAATCAATTTAGAAAAAGTTGAAAAATGCCACAGACTTTATGTTTGAATTGTAAATGAGTTGTGGAAGTGATTCAATGATTGTTATGTAATGAGGCGACTATAATATAACATTTTAATACGTTAAACGTGGGTAAAATATGAAATAATCTTCATAAAGTCTCAGTAAATGAGCTTGAGATGTGCTCTGATACATGCACACAATGTTGAAAAATCATATTAAAATTATTCTGTATTATTTACGTGTATAAAATTCTATAAAATTAATATTTTTCTCCCAAATTCAGTGTTGAAAAAGGCCACAAGCTTTATCTGGATGTTTTAAATGTAAGCGTTTGAATTGAAAATGAGTTGTGGAAGTGATTTTTATGTAAGGAGGCGACTATAATATAACATTTTAATATGTTATACGTGAGCAAAATATGAAATAATCTTCATAAAGTCTCAGTAAATGAGCTCGAGATGTGCTTTGACACATGCACAATTTTGAAAATTTGTATTGAAAGGATTTTATATAATTAAAATTCAACAAAACTAATATTTTTCAGCCAAAATCAATTTAGAGAAAGTAAAGAAAAGCCACAGACTTTATGTTTGAATTGAAAATGAGTTGTGGAAGTGATTCAATGATTGTTATGTAATGAGGCGACTATAATATAACATTTTAATATGTAAAACGTGGGTAAAATATGAAATAATCTTCATAAAGTCTCAGTAAATGAGTTTGAGATGTGCTTTGACACATGCTCAATGTTGAAAAATCATATTGAAAGGATTTTATATAATTAAAATTCAACAAAACTAATATTTTTCAGCCAAAATCAATTTAGAGAAAGTAAAGAAAAGCCACAGAGTTGATGTTTGAAGTATAAATGAGTATGTGTTCAGTGATGTTTTGGTCCAGTTTAAGGGGTAAAGTGTGGACTAATGTGTGTCTCTGACAGCAGCAGATGTTGCTGTGATTGAGGAATCTGTGAAAGGCCATTGGTGGTCTTTAGTCCGGCCCCTGAGCAGTAAAGAGCTGAGGGCCGTTTGTTCCCCATGACCCCGTGGGCAGAGAAACAGCTGTGGCTATTGAACTCTCTCCGGCCTGAGCTCAAGCTCTGCTCCATACGGCTGATGGGATGGACATCACTCTCTACAATAGCCTAGATGTGGAGATGCAAGGACAATCAGCAGCATCAACTCATAACTGTCATTATAGAATCTTAGATACATTAGATATATAATAATATCTCATCTGAAATATTATTATTACACTCTAAAAAATGCTGGGTTAAAATGACCCAAGTTGGGTTGAAAATGGACTAACCCAGCAATTGGGTTGTTTTAAGCAAACATTTAACTCAACCGCTGGGTTAAAACAACCCAATTGTTGGGTTGGTCCATTTTCAACCCAACTTGGGTTATTTTTAACCCAGCATTTTTAGAGTGCATTAAAAATGAAATCCAGAAAACTAAAAACAGATAATAAAAAAGAGATATTATTAAAAAAAAAACGTGTTTCATAAGGCCCTAAACATGTAATGTTTGTTGTAACATGTAAACTTTTAATAAATTCTTGTTAATAAAAAGTTTCACTCTAAAAAATGCTGGGTTAAAAATAACCCAAGTTGGGTTGAAAATGGACTAACCCAACAATTGGGTAGTTTTAACCCAGCATTTGGGTTGTTTTAACCCAGCTGTTGGGTTAAATGTTTGCTTAAAACAACCCAATTGCTGGGTTAAAACAACCCAATCACTGGGTTAAAACAACCCAATTGCTGGGTTAAAACAACCCAATTGCTGGGTTAAAACAACCCAATTGCTGGGTTAAAACAACCCAATCACTGGGTTAAAACAACCCAATTGCTGGGTTAAAACAACCCAATCACTGGGTTAAAACAACCCAATCACTGGGTTAAAACAACCCAATTGCTGGGTTAAAACAACCCAATTGCTGGGTTAAAACAACCCAATTGCTGGGTTAAAACAACCCAATCACTGGGTTAAAACAACCCAATCACTGGGTTAAAACAACCCAATTGCTGGGTTAAAACAACCCAATTGCTGGGTTAAAACAACCCAATTGCTGGGTTAAAACAACCCAATTGCTGGGTTAAAACTACACAATTGCTGGGTTAAAACTACACAATTGCTGAGTTAGTCCATTTTCAACCCAACTTGGGTTATTTTTAACCCAGCATTTTTTAGAGTGTTCATTTAAATTAATTAGACATGCTTTTTGATTATTAAAATGTATTAAACCATTGAAAATGAAATCCAGAAAACTAAAAACAAATAATATAAGAGATATTATAAATAGAACGAATTTCATAAGGCCCTAAAAATGTAATTTTTGTTAAACTTTTAATAAATTCTTGTTAATAAAAAGTTTCATTTAAATGAACTAGACATGCTTTTTAAATAACTATTTAAATGAAGTCCAAAAATGAAAATTTTAATGCAATTTGGGAAAAAATAATATTTCATAGAGCCCATATTCACTGCATTATGGCAGCATAACACACACTGGCAGCCCTGCTGTTGTTTTGCATGTTTGTTTAAGGGTTTAATAGTAAATGCTGGGTTAAAAATAACCCAAGGTGGGTTGAAAATGGACTAACCCAGCGATTGGGTTGTTTCAAGCAAACATTTAACCCAACCGCTGGGTTAAAAAAAACCAATTGCTGGGTTAGTCCATTTTCAACCCAACTTGGGTTATTTTTTACCCAGCATTTTTTAGATATTAGATATTATCCATCTATAACGCATTAAAATGTTATATTATAGCCGTCTCATTACACAACAATCATTGAATCACTTCCACAACTCATTTACAATTCAAACGCTTACATGTATGTCAAATAAAATCAATAACATTACTATTGTAATTAGCTGATGTTAGATATTATTATTAGATATTAATTTGATGAGCAATAAGATTAATTGGGCAATATTCGTTTTAAATGGTTATTATTACAAGCATAACCCAGTAATTATTTTATTTATTTATTATTTTATTTAAATATACTCATTATATTTATATATTAATATTGCAATTAGCTGATGTTAGATATTATTATTATTAGATATTCATTTATTGACCAATAAGATTAAATGGGCATTATTATTTTTAAAAGATTGTTATTATTACAAGCATAAATCAGTAAATATTTGATTTATTTATTTAATTTAAATATACTCATTATATATTAATATTGCAATTAGCTGATGTTAGATATTATTATTAGATATTATTAATTTATTAGATGGGCTAATTCATTGACCAATAATAATAATTAATTGGGCATTATTATTTTTAAATGATTGTTATTATTCCAAGCATAAACCAGTAATTATTTTATTTATTTATTTATTTTATTTAATTTAAATATACTCATTATATTTATATATTAATATTGCAATTAGCTGATGTTAGATATTATTATTATTAGATATTCATTTATTGACCAATAAGAT
>NC_137121.1:2969416-2999416 GCF_949357685.1 Gobio gobio
ATGTTACTAGTTTCGGAATGTTCCGAGAATATTCAAAATGTTAAAATGCTACTAGTTTTGGAATGTTCTGAGAATATAAAATGTTAAAATGTTACTAGTTTTGGAATGTTCTGAGAATATAAAATGTTAAAATGTTACTAGTTTCGGAATGTTCTGAGAATATAAAATGTTAAAATGTTACTAGTTTCGGAATGTTCTGAGAATATAAAATGTTAAAATGTTACTAGTTTCGGAATGTTCTGAGAATATAAAATGTTAAAATGTTACTAGTTTCGGAATGTTCTGAGAATATAAAATGTTAAAATGTTACTAGTTTCGGAATGTTCTGAGAATATAAAATGTTAAAATGTTACTAGTTTCGGAATGTTCTGAGAATATAAAATGTTAAAATGTTACTAGTTTCGGAATGTTCTGAGAATATAAAATGTTAAAATGTTACTAGTTTCGGAATGTTCTGAGAATATAAAAATTTTAAAATGTTTCTAGTTTCGGAATGTTCAGAGAACATAAAATGTTAAAATGTTACTAGTTTCGGAATGTTCTGAGAATATAAAATGTTAAAATGTTACTAGTTTCGGAATGTTCTGAGAATATAAAAATTTAAAATGTTACTAGTTTTGGAATGTTCAGAGAACATAAAATATTAAAATGTTACTAGTTTTGGAATGTTCAGAGAACATAAAAACTGTAAAATGTTACTAGTTTCGGAATGTTCAGAGAACATAAAATGTTTTAAATGTTACTAGTTTCGGAATGTTCAGAGAACATAAAATGTTAAAATGTTACTAGTTTCGGAATGTTCAGAGAACATAAAAAACATTTAAATGTTACTAGTTTTGGAATGTTCAGAGAACCTAAAATGTTTTAAATGTTACTAGTTTCGGAATGTTCAGAGAACATAAAATGTTTAAATGTTACTAGTTTCGGAATGTTCAGAGAACATAAAATGTTTTAAATGTTACTAGTTTCGGAATGTTCAGAGAACATAAAATGTTAAAATGTTACTAGTTTCGGAATGTTCCGAGAATATTCAAAATGTTAAAATGCTACTAGTTTTGGAATGTTCTGAGAATATAAAATGTTAAAATGTTACTAGTTTTGGAATGTTCTGAGAATATAAAATGTTAAAATGCTACTAGTTTTGGAATGTTCTGAGAATATAAAATGTTAAAATGTTACTAGTTTCGGAATGTTCTGAGAATATAAAATGTTAAAATGTTACTAGTTTCGGAATGTTCTGAGAATATAAAATGTTAAAATGTTACTAGTTTCGGAATGTTCTGAGAATATAAAATGTTAAAATGTTACTAGTTTCGGAATGTTCTGAGAATATAAAATGTTAAAATGTTACTAGTTTCGGAATGTTCTGAGAATATAAAATGTTAAAATGTTACTAGTTTCGGAATGTTCTGAGAATATAAAATGTTAAAATGTTACTAGTTTCGGAATGTTCTGAGAATATAAAATGTTAAAATGTTACTAGTTTCGGAATGTTCTGAGAATATAAAAATTTAAAATGTTACTAGTTTTGGAATGTTCAGAGAACATAAAATATTAAAATGTTACTAGTTTTGGAATGTTCAGAGAACATAAAAACTGTAAAATGTTACTAGTTTCGGAATGTTCAGAGAACATAAAATGTTTTAAATGTTACTAGTTTCGGAATGTTCAGAGAACATAAAATGTTAAAATGTTACTAGTTTCGGAATGTTCAGAGAACATAAAAAACATTTAAATGTTACTAGTTTTGGAATGTTCAGAGAACCTAAAATGTTTTAAATGTTACTAGTTTCGGAATGTTCAGAGAACATAAAATGTTTAAATGTTACTAGTTTCGGAATATTCAGAGAACATAATTTTTTTTTAAATGTTACTAGTTTTGGAATGTTCCGAGAACATAAAATGTTTTAAATGTTACTAGTTTCGGAATGTTCCGAGAACATAAAATGTTTTAAATGTAACCAGTTTCGGAATGGTCAGAGAACATAAAATGTTTTAAATGTAACTAGTTTCGGAATGTTCCGAGAACATAAAATGTTTTAAATGTAACTAGTTTCGGAATGGTCAGAGGACATAAAATGTTAAAATGTTGCTAGTTTCGGAATGTTCCGAGAATATAAACATTTTATAATGTTACTAATTTTGGAATGTTCAAAGAACATAAAAATGTTAAAATGTTACTAGTTTCGGAATGTTCAGAGAATATTACATTTTTTTCAATTGTACTAGTTTCGGAATGTTCCGAGAATATTCAAAAGTTTAAAATGTTACTAATTTTGGAATGTTCCGAGAATATTCAAAGTTTAAAATGTTACTAGTTTCGGAATGTTCAGAGAATATTCAAAATGTTAAAATGTTACTAGTTTCGGAATGTTCAGAGAATATTACTTTTTTTTTTTTTTTTGGAATTGGAATATTCTGCTAACATTCCGAAACTAGTAACATTTTAAAATTTGAATATTCTCTGAACATTCCGAAACTAGTAACAGTTTAAAATTTGAATATTCTCTGAACATTCCGAAACTAGTAACAGTTTAAAATTTGAATATTCTCTGAACATTCCGAAACTAGTAACAGTTTAAAATTTGAATATTCTCTGAACATTCCGAAACTAGTAACATTTATTCCAATTTTAAAATGTTACTAGGTTCGGAATGTTCAGAGAATATTCAAATTTTAAAATGTTACTAGTGAATATTCAGAACGTTTTCATAACTTGGGAACATTAGCAAACGCTTCAGAGCATGTTTCTGTTAGCTGGGGGTGGTTTTAAAGCGTGAGTTATTTGACTGTCGGTCAGTAGTAATTAAGCTTCTCATGTAAATAAAGGAGCTTCTTAATTCGCGTCGTCTGCATTGAACTCGACTGACAGGGATTTATCAGGAGATGGACGGGCATTGATTGCCTTTAGAGGATTTTGGCTGGACTCAGCAGGAACAAGAGGGGGAGGGAACAAAACCCCAGTGGCTTATGGGTAAAATCAGGGGCTGGTCCTTATGTTATTGTTTTGAAAGTGCAGAAATGTCCTGCTCCTCTCCTAGCGCCGTTTGTAATAATGAAGCAGACATTGTTATATCACCTTTTGCATGTGATATTTCAGTGCCAGTAGCTGGTTATTTGCTGCTTTATAAGCCTGTTCATTGCCTACAGTAACAAGCACATATTGACACACTCAAATGGGAGCATCATTGATTCACTCGGATCAATAAAGGCTCGTTATTCACTGTCATTGGCCAATTGATTCATTGATTAGAGCAGCTGTTTATTATTGGCTGCTGTGCACTCTGGCCCTAAACAGACAACCAATCACTGTTAAGATTGAAACGGGCTTTTATGCTTTAGGCTTCATATAAAGCTGAAACTATTTGATCGTGTGTCTGATTTCATGGCCTAAACCTTTAGTGTGTGTTTTGAGCGAGTTATGATGGAGTTTACTGGCGACTGGATCTTGACTTCATTACTGATTATGGCAGATTTGTCTGTGTCAACTTGATTCATTTTAAAAGGAATTATATTGATTTTGTGAAAGAAAGCCAAGAACTTTCACCATTTGCTATTGATGTGGGTCCAAAACAACTACGTCGTCTCTTAATAAACCATAAATATAATACACATTTTAATTACATTTAGCTTTATAGATGTTTGTTACCCAGTGCTGTTTTAGTATCATTAGATACTATTGTAGGGTTAATAATATTTTGAATTATTTTAGTTTTCATTCTAATTTTAGTCATTTTGTTGTGTGTTTCTTATTATTTTACTGTTTTTTTTTTTGTCTATATATTTTTTATTAGTATACTATGTTAAACTAAATTTAAACTAAACTAAAGTGCTGCCTTGGAAACTAGCTAAACTACGTTTCTAGTAACGGAATTTCAATATTTTTTTTTTGTTTAACTATAATAATAATTAAAAATAATAATAACACTGATGTTCTTTATATTTGATTTGATTTGATTAAGTAACAAAAAAAATTTATTGACTATTTATATGTATAATATAATAATTATAATAAAAAACGTATAATAACCCTAGAGTTTTTTTTATTTTACTTTATTTTAGTTAAAGTTTATTTTATTTCAAGTAACACACATGTTTTTTATGGGTTGAACTATAACTATAATTTATATTATTTTTATATATTTTATTTTATTTCAATTAATATTTTTTTATGGTTTTACTATAAATATGTATATTTTTAAAAAAACCTATAATAACCCTGGTGCGTTTTATATTTTATTTTATTTCAGTTCAAGTTTATTTTATTTCAAGTAACAAAAAATCATATGTTATTTTTTTATGGTTGTTATGGTTTTAACAACAACAACAACAAAAAATTATATATATATATATATATAATACTACTTTTGAGTTTTTATATTTTATTTTATTTTATTTCAATTTATTTTTATTTATTTCAATCAATAATGTTTTTTTACGGTTTTAACTTTAATAAATATAATTAAAAAACCTATAATAACCCTGGTGCGTTTTATATTTTATTTTATTTCTTTATTTCAGTTAAAGTTTATTTTATTTCAAGTAACAAAAAAACTTGTAATTTTTTTTATGGTTATGGTTTTAATTAATAATTATATATATATATATATATATATATATATATATATATATATATATATATATATATATATATATATATATATATATATATATATATATATATATATATATATATATATATATATATTTATTTATTTAAATTATTAATGTTTTTTTATGGTTTTAACTTTAAAAAATATCATTAAAAAACCTATAATAACCGTTTTGTTTTTATATTTTATTTAATTTCAGTTAAAGTTTATATTATTTCAAGTAGTGAAAATGTTTTTTATGGTTTTAGTTTACTATATTAAGTTTAATCCTGTTGTTGAACCATTTCTATCTTTTTTTCACTCAGAAATACTGACGTAAAGTGGGATGTGAATGTGGTTTGATGTCGACTTCAAACATATAATTTCATATAACATATTCTCTCTCTCTCTCTCTCTCTCTCTCTCTCTCTCAGATGTGTTGGTGTTTGTGACCCACCCTGTCCCAGTGGAGGTTATTCTGGGCTCGGTGGCCAGATTCTCCTGCGCTGTCCGCGGATCACCAGCGCTCATCAGCTGGGAACTCAACCAAAGATCTCTTCCTCTGGATTCAGACAGGTGCGCAATCAAACAACACAATCTTTTTAAATATATATATATATATAAAAAATATTTAATAATAATAGTAGCCGGTTACCGGTTCAACACTCAAAATTCACCTTCTGAAAACTTACCATGAAAATGCTGCTTTAAATCCATTTACCAGCTCAATTTTTGTGATATCAACTCCAAATTTGGAACACGACTTGGTTGGACATACGGCTTTGATTCCACCAATTTTAGAGTCCATATTATTTTCGAACATACACATTTTGTATACAATAAAAATTGTAAAGGTCATAGTGTACTAGCATACAGAAAGCCCTCGGGTTGAGTTGCTCATTAAATGTGCTTTTGTTTGTTTCAGAATCACCATTTTGCCAAATGGAGTGCTGCAGATTCGCGACGTGACAATGAGGGATTCTGGGAATTATCGCTGCTTTGCAACAAACACAGCGAGTCGAGTCAAGAGCCGAGAGGCCGAGCTGTCCGTCATCCCAGGTGTGTGTTTGTGTGAGGATGAACACTGGTCATTATACACTCTACAAAAAAAAGGTTCTATATGGCACCAAAAATGGTTCTTGGCTCGTAATCATAGGGGAACCTTTTTTAGTGCTATATAGCACCAATTTTGGTGCTTCAGCGGTTCTTCAGAGGTGCTATATAGCACCTTAGTCAAAGAACCGGTGAAGAACCTCTGAAGAACCTCTGAAGAACCGGTGAAGAACCGCTGAAGAACCTCTGAAGAACCTCTGAAGTACCGGTGAAGAACCTCTGAAGAACCGGTGAAGAACTACTGAAGAACCGGTGAAGAACCACTGAAGAACCGGTGAAGAACCTCTGAAGAACCGGTGAAGAACCTCTGAAGAACCGGTGAAGAACCTCTGAAGAACCGGTGAAGAACCTCTGAAGAACCGGTGAAGAACCGGTGAAGAACCTCTGAAGAACCGGTGAAGAACCTCTGAAGAACCGGTGAAGAACCACTGAAGAACCTCTGAAGAACCGGTGAAGAACCTCTGAAGAACCTCTGAAGAACCGGTGAAGAACCGCTGAAGAACCTCTGAAGAACCGGTGAAGAACCTCTGAAGAACCTCTGAAGAACCTCTGAAGAACCACTGAAGAACCACTGAAGAACCACTGAAGAACCGGTGAAGAACCGCTGAAGAACCTCTGAAGAACCTCTGAAGCACCACTGAAGAACCGCTGAAGAACCACTGAAGAACCGCTGAAGAACCTCTGAAGAACCGGTGAAGAACCGCTGAAGAACCTCTGAAGAACCGGTGAAGAACCTCTGAAGAACCTCTGAAGAACCGGTGAAGAACCGCTGAAGAACCTCTGAAGAACCGGTGAAGAACCTCTGAAGAACCTCTGAAGAACCACTGAAGAACCGCTGAAGAACCTCTGAAGAACCGGTGAAGAACCGCTGAAGAACCTCTGAAGAACTGCTGAAGAACCTCTGAAGAACCTCTGAAGAACCTCTGAAGAACCTCTGAAGAACCGCTGAAGCACCAAAATTGGCATATAGCACTTAAAAAGGTTCCCCTATGATTACGAGCCAAGAAACATTTTTGGTGCCATATAGAACCTTTTTTTTTTTTGAGTGTATAGGAATAAAGCATTATAATCTCTGTGTTCTCTGTCCAGTGTCGGGTCCCAGGCCGCTCATGAACCCACTCATCATAGCTGGCCCTCAGAACATCAGCGCGGGTCTGCATCAGTCTGCGGTTCTGGAGTGTTTGGCGGAGGGCAACCCTCGGCCGCTGGTGTCCTGGAGCCGGGCCGACTCTAAACCCATAGACGTGTTCGGAGCCAGGGTGCTGGGAAACGGGAACCTGATTATCTCAGCCGTTAAAGCCCAGCACAGCGGCACGTACCTGTGTCGCGCAACCACACCGGGAACACGCAACTACACCATAGCGGCCGGCAACCTCACCGTACTCGGTACGAGATGTTCGATGGAACGGTTGCGTCATAAACACTTCTAACGATAACTAACGATAACCATATTAGCGTTCACACCAAGAACGATAACTTTATCAATAACTATATTAGCATTCACACCAAGAACGATAACTTATCAATAACTATATTAGCATTCACACCAAGAACGATAACTTTATCGATAACTATATTAGCGCTCACACCAAGAACGATAACTTTATCAATAACTATATTAGCATTCACACCAAGAACGATAACTTATCAATAACTATATTAGCATTCACACCAAGAACGATAACTTTATCGATAACTATATTAGCATTCACAACAAGAACAATAACTGTATCAATAACTTTATTAGCATTCACACCAAGAACGATAACTTTATCAATAACTATATCAGCATTCACACCAAGAACGATAACTTTATCGATAACTATATTAGCATTCACACCAAGAACGATAACTATAATAACTATATCAGCAGTCACACCAAGAACGATAACTATAATAACTATATTAGCGTTCACACCAAGAACGATAACTTTATCAATAACTATATCAGCATTCACACCAAGAACGATAACTATAATAACTATATCAGCAGTCACACCAAGAACGATAACTATAATAACTATATTAGCATTCACACCAAGAACGATAACTTTATCAATAACTATATCAGCATTCACACCAAGAACGATAACTATAATAACTATATCAGCAGTCACACCAAGAACGATAACTATAATAACTATATTAGCGTTCACACCAAGAACGATAACTTTATCAATAACTATATTAGTATTCACACCAAGAACGATAACTTTATCGATAACTATATTAGCGCTCACACCAAGAACGATAACTTTATCGATAACTATATTAGCATTTACACCGATAACGGTAACTATAATAACTATATTAGCGTTCACACCGATAATGATAACTATATTAGCGTTCACACCGATAATGATAACTATATTAGCGTTCACACCGATAATGATAACTATATTAGCGTTCACACCGATAATGATAACTATATTAGCGTTCACACCGATAATGATAACTATATTAGCGTTCACACCGATAATGATAACTATATTAGCGTTCACACCGATAATGATAACTATATTAGCGTTCACACCGATAATGATAACTATATTAGCGTTCACACCGATAATGATAACTATATTAGCGTTCACACCGATAATGATAACTATATTAGCGTTCACACCGACGGACGATATCGTTATGTTTTATTGTCTGCATCTTTAAATGCTCGAGCTCTTTAAAGCAGAATGGATTCTGATTGGCTGTCAATGCTTTTATCGTTCGGTGATGAACGATAAAAGCATTGACAGCCAATCAGAGTTGATTCCAGCGATATCATTCCTTTGTCATTTCCGTTATAGCTCTGGTCTGGACTTTGCTATTCTCTGCTACAGCTCACAGTTTCCACTCATGTTTTGCAGTTCCTCCGTCTCTGGTGGAGAAACCAGAGAGCCAGACCCGACCCAGAGCTGGCACGGTCCGTTTCAGCTGCCAGGCTGAAGGCACACCTGCGCCCCGCATCACCTGGTTTAAGAACGGGCAGGTGATCCTCTCCAACGGACGCACCAAGATGTACAACAGGTGTGTGCAGACAGACACCTGAGTGAAGGCCGTAATCTCTTCTGGTCCTGACATGTTTCTCTTCGTCAGTAAACTGGTGATAACTCAGATCATTCCGGAAGACGACGCCTTTTACCAGTGCCAGGCGGAGAACTCTCAAGGCTCCGTTGTGTCCACGTCCCGCCTCATCGTGGTTCTGTCGGAGGACCGTCCCAGCGCGCCGCGCAACGTCCATGCGGAAACCATCTCCAGCTCGGCCATCTTACTGGCGTGGGAGAGGCCCCAGTACAACACGGTCAAAGTCATCGCTTACTCCATACACTACATGAAGTCTGAGGGTGAGCGCTTGAAACCGGCATCACCAAACAAACGTCGCATATTGAGAAAATGTCCCGCATTTTCATCAGTCTGTTGGTTTTGAATTATCATATTAAGAAAACATGCATGCGTTCTTTTGGCTTTTTAAGAAAGCATTTCATTTATTCTTTTTGCGGCATCGTTTTTCACCTAGACTTATTTAACCTCCTGGGACCCGGAAAAAAAGGTGTTTTGAATTTAGTATTTTTTATATGTCATTACATTGATTAGAGCATAAGAAACAAATGGAAAAAAGTAGGTTGTGACGGCTGTCAATCAAAATGTGGAGCGGTGATTCGTTCCATGTAGAAAACGAATGGATAATTCGGTAAATTATTCGGTAAAGAACTCAGAATTCAGTTTTTTGTAAACTCAGAATTCCGTTTTTTGTAAACTCAGAATTCCGTTTTTTGTAAACTCAGAATTCCGTTTTTGTAAACTCAGAATTCCGTTTTTTGTAAACTCAGAATTCCGTTTTTGTAAACTCAGAATTCCGTTTTTGTAAACTCAGAATTCCGTTTTTTGTAAACTCAGAATTCCGTTTTTTGTAAACTCAGAATTCCGTTTTTGTAAACTCAGAATTCCGTTCAATATTTTCCTATTGACTTTGAACATGAAGACACAACAGTATTCAAACTGACTAGATCGGGAAAGTTTATTGCTTTAAATTTGCAGAATATTGAGTTTGTCTGTTCATTATACGGTGAATGATTGACTATCCTTATGGCATTTTTTTGTAAAATAAAAATAGGTTTTGTGTTTGTGGTGTAAGCATGCCCCTATATTTCAACACAGTAAGAAAATTATGGAACAATAAGAGAACAATACAGAATATACAAAGAACATGGTTGTACTTGGTTTCTAAAAACTAAAAAAAACGTTTGGTTTCTGTTCAGTTAGCTCTCAGGATGAAGCTCAGATCTAATCTGAATGTTGCAAAAAATTATGTTCTTCCTCATTATATTTGACTTGTAAAAATGTCAAAACGTTCTGAAATCAAGATGCATATATTTGAGAATGCCTTACTGTACACTCAGGTCTAAACAACGAGGAGTATCAGGCCGTGATCGGGAACGACACCACCAGCCACATCGTGGACGATCTGGAGCCAGCGCGAAACTACACCTTTTATATTGTGGCCTACATGCCGATGGGCGCCAGTCGCATGTCGGAGCAGGTCACGCAGCACACGCTGGAGGATGGTCAGTCCCACAATGCACTACAGCACATCTGCAGCATAAGATAAGCTGGGATTCATTTCCCGGAGGAAAAAAAGGCTCATTAATAAGATTTGGCTGAAATCGGTGCTACATAGACAAAAATATGGAAGCTTGTTTCTGCCACAGAATACAAAAAATTACAAGGTAATTCGGACTTTATCATTTTTTTTTTTTTAAAGTCAGAATTGGGAGATATAAATTTGCAATAGCACGAAAAAAGTAAAAATTGTGAGATGAACAGTCGCAACAGTTGCTTTTATTTTTTTAAACTCAGAATTCTGAGGAAAAAAAATTCAAATTACGACCTGTACATTTTAGAATTCTGAAAAAAGTCAGAATTGTGAGATAAAAAGTAAATAAAAAATTACTTTTGACAATTTCTCAGAATTAGTTTTTTTTAAAACTCAAAATTCAGTTTTTGTAAACTCAGAATTCCGTTTTGTAAACTCAGAATTCCGTTTTTGTAAACTCAGAATTCCATTTTTTGTAAACTCAGAATTCCGTTTTTGTAAACTCAGAATTCCGTTTTTGTAAACTCAGAATTCCGTTTTTGTAAACTCAGAATTCCGTTTTTGTAAACTCAGAATTCCGTTTTTGTAAACTCAGAATTCCGTTTTTGTAAACTCAGAATTCCGTTTTTGTAAACTCAGAATTCCGTTTTTGTAAACTCAGAATTCCGTTTTGTAAACTCAGAATTCCGTTTTGTAAACTCATAATTCCATTTTTATTAACTCAGAATTCCATTTTTGTAAACTCATAATTCCATTTTTATTAACTCAGAATTCCATTTTTGTAAACTCAGAATTCCATTTTTGTAAACTCAGAATTCAGTTTTTGTAAACTCATAATTCCGTTTTTGTAAACTCATAATTCAATTTTTGTAAACTCAGAATTCAATTTTTGTAAACTCAGAATTCCATTTTTGTAAACTCATAATTCCGTTTTTGTAAACTCATAATTCAATTTTTGTAAACTCAGAATTCCATTTTTGTAAACTCAGAATTCCGACAAAAAAAGTTGAAATTGCGAGTTGTAAACAGAATTCTGAGGAAAAAAAGTCAGAATAGTGTGATAAAAAGTCGCAATTAATTTTACGTTTTTGTAAACTCAGAATTCCGACAGAAAAAGTAAAAGTTGTGAATGTAAATTCAGAATTCTGAGGGGTTTCAGGAGAAACATCTGAGAGAATCAAATCATCTCATTATTGCAATAATTCTAGACCATTCCCAGTGTTTGGAAATCACTTTATTTAACCCAACTCTAACCTTGCAGTCTACTTGTACTCTAATGAGTGTTAGTTGACATGTAGCTGCACGGTTACTTATAGTTTCTAGAATGTCTAAAGTCGTCTATGGAAATAAAGTGTAGCCTCAAATCTTTCCCGTAAAGTGTTTTTGATCTCTGTGTTTGTCCCTAGTTCCCCTCCGTACCCCTGAGCTGAGCCTGACGAGCCGCAGTCCGACCGATATCCTGGTGTCCTGGCAGCCGCTTCCCCCCAAACTGAGCCGCGGTCGCGTGTCTGCGTACCGTCTGTCCTACCGCACGGCCACCGATGAGCAGGAGACCTCCATCCAGCTGCCCGTCCCGGGGGAGAACTGCACCCAGCACCTTCTGCAGGGTCTGCAGCCCGACACCATCTATCTGATCCGCATGTCCGCCTCCACCCGAGTGGGCTGGAGCCAACCGTCCGCCTGGAGCTCCCATCGCACGCCCAAAACATCCAGCGCCACAGGTCAGAGCAGAAACACCCTTACTTTGGCCCATAGCCATCTGCTTTGTGTTTACACGCTTACAAATAAAGGATCCAAAAAAGTGTTTTTGGAATGTGTGAAACCTTAAAAAAAACGGTTCCCAAAAGTTGTTTTTGGAATGTGATGTCATAAGAGAACCAAAATAAAGGTTCCAAAAAGTGTTTTTGGAATGTGTGAAACCTTAAAAAAAAAAAAGGATCCAAAAAGTGTTTTTGGAATGTGTGAAACTTTAAAAAAACGGTTCCCAAAAGTTGTTTTTGGAATGTGATGTCATAAGACAACCAAAATAAAGGTTCCAAAAAGTGTTTTTGGAATGTGGGAAACCTTACAAAAAAAGGTTCCAATAGTTGTTTTTGGAATGTGATGCCATAGAAGAACCAAAATAAAGGTTCCAAAAAGTGTTTTTGGAATGTGTAAAACCTTCCAAAAAAAGGTTCCAAAAAGTGTTTTTGGAATGTGGGAAACCTTCCAAAATGGGTTCCAAAAAATCCAAAAAAAGGTTCCAAAAGTTGTTTTTGGAATGTGTTGTCATAAGAGAACAAAACAAAGGTTCCAAAAAGTGTTTTTGGAATGTTTAAAACTTCCAAAAAAGGTTCCAAAAAGTCCAAAAAAAGGTTCCAAAAGTTGTTTTTGGAATGTGATGACATAGAAGAACCAAAATAAAGGTTCCAAAAAGTGTTTTTGGAATGTGTAAAACCTTCCAAAAAAAGGATCCAATAGTTGTTTTTGGAATGTGATTACATAGAAGAACCAAAATAAGGGTTCCAAAAGGAGTTTTTGGAATTTTTAAAACCTTCCAAAAAAAAGTTCCAAAAAGTGTTTTTGGAATGTAATATCATAGAAGAACCAAAATAAAGGTTCCAAAAAAGTGTTTTTGGAATGTGTGAAACCTTCCAAAAAAAAGAAAAGTTCCAAAAAGTGTTTTTGGAATGTGGGAAACCTTCCAAAATGGGTTCCAAAAAGTCCAAAAAAAGGTTCCAAAGGTTGTTTTTGGAATGTGATGCCATAGAAGAACCAAAATAAAGGTTCCAAAAAGTGTTTTTGGAATTTTTAAAACCTTCCAAAAAAAAGTTCCAAAAAGTGTTTTTGGAATGTAATATCATAGAAGAACCAAAATAAAGGTTCCAAAAAAGTGTTTTTGGAATGTGTGAAACCTTCCAAAAAAAAGAAAAGTTCCAAAAAGTGTTTTTGGAATGTGGGAAACCTTCCAAAATGGGTTCCAAAAAGTCCAAAAAAAGGTTCCAAAAGTTGTTTTTGGAATGTGATGTCATAGGAGAACCAAAATAAAGGTTCCAAAAAGTGTTTTTGGAATGGATGAAACCTTCCAAAAACGGTTCCAAACGTTGTTTTTGGAATGTGATGTCATAGGAGAACCAAAATAAAGGTTCCAAAAAGTGTTTTTGGAATGTGTAAAACTTCCAAAAAAAGGTTCCAAACGTTGTTTTTGGATTGTGATGACATAGAAGAACCAAAAAAAGGTTCCAGAAGTTGTTTTTGGAATGTGATGTCATAGGAGAACCAAAAAAAGGTTCCAGAAGTTGTTTTTGGAATGTGATTACATAGAAGAACCAAAATAAGGGTTTCAAAATGAGTTTTTGGAATTTTTAAAACCTTCCAAAAAAAGTTCCAAAAAGTATTTTTAACCCTATTTAGCCCTAGTTAGACTCTGATTAGCTGGTTGAGGTGTGTTTAATTGAGGTTGGAGCTAAACTCTGCAGGACAGCGGCCCTCCAGGACCAAGTTCAGAGACCCCTGCCATACATGAACAAAATAAAGGTGATCTGAACATGAATCATCAGAGTCCGAGTCCATTGTTGCACAGTCGTCAACTCTTCGTGTGTGCCAACACTTTTCTTTTTCTTAAAGATATGTAACAGCGCCCCCTACCGTATGACAGGGAAAACACGTATTGCTGGAATAACTCATCAATCTTTCTCAGTGTGAAGAGCAATTTAAAAGCCTAAAGAATCTTTTTCCTTGGAAAGATCCCATGGATGCTAAAGGTTTTCCACTGAGCCATTGATGCCCATAAAGAACCTTTATTTTCAATCCCATACGGAAAACCCTAGCAACTGCATATTGATCCTTTAAAAGTTTAAAGCGCGCGCATCACCTTTGCAGCCGCGTCTCCTCTTCTTCAGCAGAGATGTGGCTTCTCTGAGCGCTGCTTTCAGACTCTCCGTAAAGCTGCTGAAGGGGTCAGCTCAGACCGTGACGGATGCCTTTAGCTTCCAAACCTGGCTTTGTTCCGGCATTACGTTTGTTACTCCATGACCCTTGACCCCGGCTGTCAGTTAGGAGCTGAGGGACGGCTCAGTTTCGGGTCATAAAGGGAAGGCTTCAGGCAGTCTAAAGAATAGACCTAAGGTGACGGGCCCCAGAATGCCTTTATTTCCCCCTCAGACTCTTTTCTGGTGCTTATTCGCTTTTTGTTATGCTGAGTTAGACAGACTGAGAGTGATTTCCACCCTGGACAAACTCATCATGAACTTGTTGAACGTTTCGGTGTGGGAAACAGGCATTAAGGCGACAAACGTGGAGGGAAACTGCACCCAGCATCATTATTACTAGTCATTTTTGCCATAGACTTTGCAGTAAATGTATTTATGATGTATTTAAGTTGATTTATTGTGTGTTCTTCAGTGCCGCCTGCCCCAGACCTTGAGCTTGAGCCTCTGAACTGCACATCTGTGATGATCCGCTGGCATCCGGCTCCCAGTGATGCTGTTATCCTGGGATACAAGCTCTGCTTTCACCCTGACGGCCAATCAGAGGACTCCATTCTCCAGCTGCCCACTCAAGACCACCAGCACACCATCACTGGCCTCAGTGAGTCACTTTCAGGCTTTTAGCTGCGAAACCAGTATATTTTATAATTTACTCAATTATTATTATTATCAGAAAATTTCACTTTTTTCTTACAGGTTTTCTTAGAAACGTTCTAATTTATTCAATTGGATAAAAGTTAATTTACTTAAGAAAATGCACCAAATAACACTTTTGCCTTAATTAAACTCTTAACTAATTTGTTTATGATTTCCATTTATATATATATATATATATATAGGTTTTACCTTTCTAACTTTTACTGGGAAAATAAATAAATTTTCTTATTTTCACTATATATAAATGTGAAATAAATCTGTATTTAATGCTATTTTTTTTAGTTAATTTTAAGTAGCCTCCAACTAATATAAAAAATTTAATACACTTAAAACATTATATTTTTTAAAGAAAAGTTATAAATAATTTGATTAGTATTTCCATATAGATATAAATGTTTCACCTTATTAATTTTTACTGGGAAAATAAATACATTTTCTTAGAAAATTTCGAATTTATTAAATGTGAAATAAATATTAATACAATGCATTTTTTTAAATTAGTTTTAAGTAGCCTCCATTTAATATAAAAACGTAATACACTTAAAACATTATATTTTTTAAAGAAAACGTATGAATAATTTGATTAGTATTTCTATTAGATATAAATGTTTCACCTTATTAATTTTTACTGGGAAAATAAATAAATTTTCTTAGAA
Organism: Gobio gobio; assembly: GCF_949357685.1. Taxonomy (NCBI): domain Eukaryota; kingdom Metazoa; phylum Chordata; class Actinopteri; order Cypriniformes; family Gobionidae; genus Gobio; species Gobio gobio. Next base: position 2,984,991 of record NC_137121.1, read on the forward strand.
AATTTCTAATTTATTAAATGTGAAATAAATAATAATACAATGCACATTTTTTTTTATTAATTTTAAGTAGCCTCCAACTAATATAAAAACGTAATACACTTAAAACGTAATATTTTTTAAAGAAAAGTTATGAATAATTTGATTAATATTTCCCTATAGATATAAATGTTTCACCTTATTCATTTTAACTGGGAAAATAAATACATTTTCTTAGAAAATTTCAAATGTATTAAATGTGAAATAAATATTAATACAATGCAAACATTTTTTTATTAATTTTAAGTAGCCTCCAGCTAATATAAAAGCTTAATACACTTAAAACATTATATTTTTTTAAAGAAAAGTTATAAATAATTTAATTAGTATTTCCATATAGATATAAATGTTTCACCTTATTAATTTTTACTGGGAAAATAAATACATTTTCTTAGAAAATTTCTAATTTATTAAATGTGAAATAAATATTAATACAATGCACATTTTTTTTAATTAATTTTAAGTAGCCTCCAACTAATATAAAACGTAATACACTTAAAACGTAATATTTTTTAAAGAAAAGTTATGAATAATTTGATTAATATTTCCCTATAGATATAAATGTTTCACCTTATTCATTTTTACTGGGAAAATAAATACATTTTCTTAGAAAATTTCAAATGTATTAAATGTGAAATAAATATTAATACAATGCAAACATTTTTTTATTAATTTTAAGTGGCCTCCAGCTAATATAAAAGCTTAATACACTTAAAACATTATATTTTTTTAAAGAAAAGTTATAAATAATTTAATTAGTATTTCCATATTGATATAAATGTTTCACCTTATTAATTTTTACTGGGAAAATAAATACATTTTCTTAGAAAATTTCTAATTTATTAAATGTGAAATAAATATTAATTCAATGCAAAAAAAGTGATTTTAAGTAGCCTCCAACATATATAAAAAAACTTAATACACCAAGAACATTTGTGAATAATTGATTAGGATTCCCAGAGAGAACGTTTTGTCTTTCTAATTTTTACTGGGAAAATAAATACATAAACACATTTTTTAAATGTTAAATTAATCTTAATTCAATGCAACAACAAAAAAACACTTTTGCTTAATAAGAGCAAAGTGACCTGCAACTTAAAACTTAATTCACTTAAAACTTAATATTTTTTAAATAAATTAAATAGGTTTTCCTTATAGAACGTTTTACCTTTCTATTTTTTTAGGAAATAAATACATTTTCTAATTTTTAACCTACATTTTTTTTCTCATAAGCTCGGATATGAAAATGTAAAGTGTATTTTGCCTGAAACTAATTTCAAAAACATATCAGGTCATTAAAACTGGGAAGGAAATGTTCCACAGGATCTTTGAGCATCTTTCCCATGTTTGATCGTCAGAGAATCCCAGTTTCCTCTCTGATGGATAATTACGCTTCTTCTGTTCGGACTTAAGCACGGTTGTCCTGTCCATCCAGGGCTTTGTGTCCCGTAATATCCCCTCAGGGTCAAAGGCCACACCCCAGATGGCTCCTTCCCGTTTTCCCATGGTTCTGCACTGCTTCTCCAGGCCCGTCTATTGTTCCTGGGTTTAAGGAGACCCAGCCTCCCCCAGCACCTCTACAGCTGGACACTCCAGCTCCAGCAAAGGATGCTGGGATTGCCCTCAACTGGGCCCAAGTGACCCAAGAGCAAAGAACTTGTGCGGGTTTTAGAGTCCATGCAAATTTAAGTTCAATGTCCCGATGGACTCAATTCAGTGTGAATTGGCTTAACTAATCAATATAATAATGTGTAGCGCCTTTCAGGACCTCAAGTTTGCTTTACAAGAAAGAGAAAGATCAAAGACCAGAACAAAAATACAGATATATTAAAGGAAACGTCTCAGGTTACGAATGTAACCATTGTTCCCTGAGAACAGGGAACGAGACGCTGCGTCAGCTTGACGCTACGGGGAACGCCTCCAGCGTGACTGGTGCCTGAAATCACAATGAAAAAACTTCAATCCTATTGACCGGCGACAGCCTATGATGTCATCAAGGTGCGACCAGGAAGTATATAAGGGCGCCTTGCCAGCATGACAGTATCTAATCGTCTGAAGGGACTGTTTTCGGCAGGCAGGCCCTGCGGCATGGCACAGCGACGCAGCGTCTCGTTCCCTGTTCTCAGGGAACAATGGTTACATTCGTAACCTGAGACGTTCCCTTTCGAAAGGGAACTCGCGCTGCGTCAGCTTGACGCTACGGGGAACGATATACCAACGCCGCCATGCCGACGGGAGTGCATGCCCACTGGCAGTGACAACTGTCAAGACAAGCAAATTCTACTGAGATGCCTGAACCACTCCCCTTCTGGTCACATTAGGCTGTCAGTGACAGCGCTCCCTACGGTCATAGCCCAAGCTATCGCCCAAGAAGGAACCTTCACACACATGAGGTCCTTCCCAGGCCCTGCTCGAAGGCCTGGAACCAGCCCATTCGACTTAGAAGGGGTTCCTTTAAGGGAACGTGGCGAGGGAACTACGAGGGAACCCTATGCCAGTCACTATTCGGGAGGTTCTCACCGAATGCCACCAGGGAGACCTGACCAGGTGACCCAGTCTGTTATGGGACACGTAATACGGTCAACCCTGTCTGTACAGTACAGAGCCTCTGGTACTCGCCTCCGAAGAGGCATCCCGCTAGGGTGCTGCAAAAAAGGCAGTGACATCCACTAGCCAGATCTCAGAGACGGGTTATCCCGGAGAGCAGCTCTCAGCGAAGTGCTATATAACCCTTGCTAGCGAGGGGAGTTTAGCCGCTCGATCCTCGGATCTACCAAGCACCTACTTTAAAACGTGCTTAGGAGGCCAGAGGCCTTACAGGCTGATTATGCCAGGGAGGCCCCGAGGGGCCTACAACCCGTAAACCAGCGCCAAGCGGCCGTAAGCTCATAGTAGACCCTCATTCGAGAGGAGCTCATAAGCCTGCCTGGTAGGTAACCATGCAGTAGGCAAACTATGAAAGTCCCCTCCCGTGGGGACCGCATAGCAGCAGTAAGTTTCGTCGTGCTAGGGTAAGAACACCGCCTCCAGGTCTCGCGAACGGCCAGAGACCGGCGCCTGATAGCGGGTGACCACTAGCTGTCAGCGTAAAGCCAGTTGTGCGTTCCCGCCAGGGGAACTCATTCCCCATGGAGGCCGAGAGGAGCCTCCACCTGGTAACCCTTGCCGACTGCTCGCGTGTCCAACAGCGGAGCTCGCCCTCAGGAAGGCCAAACGGGCCTGAAACCTGATCGCAGTCGTGCTAGCCCTCGAGGTAGCAGGGAAGATAGGGACTCGCATCATCAGGGAGGCCTAACGGGCCTACCACCTGCAACAATGCCGGGCATTTCTCCATCACAGCCCTCTGCTCAGTGACTGGACCTATCCAGAGACCACGAGACAGGAGCGTGCCCTCAGAGGAGGCCACGTGGGGCCTACTACTCCAAGCGAATCCCACAGGGAAGCCCCGTGCAGCTTTGCCTGATAGCATCCCGTGCTACGATCCGTTACCAAACCTGGGGACCGGGGAACGATTTCAGGGAGGCGCAATGCCTCCACCTGATAGCAGAGCGAGCCGCCCAAGCCAGAATGTGCTACTCATGGCACTTCATGGTCACCGCCCCAGCGGCTGCATTAGGGGAGGCCGGTTGAGGCCTACTACCTACTAGCACTCGTGCTAGCCATACAGCGCCTACTAGCAGCTTATACCAGCCATCGAGGGACTCAATGCCAGTCGTGCCCCCTCGGGGGAGACCAGGCAGCGCCTGCTGACCACAGCAGGCCCTCAGGGAGGCCAATCGGGCCTACCATCTGAGTAAAGGTAAACCAAACCGGGAGCCTACCCCTCAGGGCGGCCTTAAGAAGGCTGGCTGCTGCGCCTGGGCTGGCGGCAGCTGTCTGCTGCTGACAAAGCCTGGAAATCCAGTTCACACCTGGGAACTCATCCCCAAGGAGAGTAGCTGACGAGGTTACTGCTGACGTCGACACCAGTGGAAAAGAGCCTCCAGGGCCCACTCGTGGGCCACGGCGTCGAGACTTCCTTGCAGGGAGGCCGGTTGATGCCTACTACCTGTTCTGAAGTCCAACTGCCCAGACTGCCGAGGCTGGCTACTAACAACCAGCTGGCTCCTATGCCCACACCTGGGCTGGCTCCATCCCAGAGGCAGCTAGGGACAACTTGCATCGCCGTGTCCTAGGGCCCCTAGGACGGCGCAGTCTCTCGGGCAGCGCCTACAAACATGGACCTAATCACATTGCCAACAGCAGTGTACTCAGCGAAAGTGCTTAAACAAAGACCCTCTAAAGCGAGGGGAGTACAACTTACGTCACCTGCCTCGGGGCGGCTGTCTTACTTTCCATGCAGCGGCCAACCATAAGTGCGAGGGCGTCAGCCATTGGTAATGCTCGGGCCTCAGGGGAGCATCCGACCAGAACCTTCACAGAGGTTTATCCGATGTTCAGTTCAACCCGAGCCCTAAAGGAGGTGGAGCAGAGACATAGAGCAAGGGTGAAACAATAACTTTTCTTTTAGAAAATATAGAACCCACCGGCCGAACATCCTCCAGGAAGAGGCCGGGGGCCGCCAAAAGATGGCGACCACCAAGCTCTGAAAGGCGGAAACGGCAGATAAAGTCTGATCGCAAAACCAGCGAAAGACGCTTCACTCCGCCCCACGACCACTGGCAAAGTCGCTGTCTGCTGCAACACCCCGACTGCGTTACTCGTAACCCCAGAACGCAGAGAAGGGGGCGGGCCTTGGCCGGACGACTCTGTAACAAGAGGAGGCTGAAACAAGGATGCATAAACCAAGCCATGTTCTCATATCAAAGGACAGGCCAGGGGCGAACAACCTTCATTAAAAGGGAACGCCCCCATCCTTGAAAAAGCCTAGGCCAAGTGGTGCGGCATACCGCATTAGATCTACTCAGGGCTCGGGAAAGAAATATTATTACCTCTAATATAACACACTGAGGCCCCGAAACCCCTTTTCCCAAAGCCCCGCAGAGCTGGGCGCAGATCTTACTACAGCTCGCGCATTAGCGCGTACCCGGTCTTCAGCTACTTCCCACTTTTACGCTAGGAAAACACAGCTAGCCCTCTACACTACAAGCCCTTGGGCAAGAGCGCAAATTAAACACCCACATAGTGGGAAAAATAACACGGAGAGGCAGCAAGACTCTACTAGCAAAAGTGAGGCATTCACAGACAACCACATAATGTTGCAAAGAAGATCGTTCTTAGCTTACTCACGGGGAGCTGCAGGCCCTGCGAAATCCCTCGATGATCCAAAATTTCCCCAAGCAACCCCTCAGGGGAGCGACGGTCAAAAAGTCCTGAAAAACATAGTTTTGAAAATGTTTCGCCCTCATAGAGGGGGACTTACCAATCGCTCCTCGCGGTGCTTCAACCCAGCCATCGAGCTAGTATCCGCCCGCCATCCTGAGGGGGGCGCTTTCACCAAACTAGCCAGGCGAGCCGGCAGAATCTTACATTTTCTGCTCATCATAGGCCACCGGCCTGATGTAAAAGCGCCCGGGGGAAAACCAGAGGAAGGGAAAAAAGGCAGCGTTCATCTCCGCGCTCCTCGGGGGGTGGAGTCTGCTGCCTGCGCTGGTTCCGGTTACCAGCCCCGGCTTCCTTCCTCTTCCTGTCGCGGGTGTCCCGCCTCCCCTGCGCCCCCAGTCCTCCGCGGCGGGGCGCACGAGAGGCGACGCTGGCTCGCTATTCCCGTCTCCAGCCCTCAGACTGGGACGGGCCGGGGACACCCGACTGCCTGGGCACGGTCCTGGACCTCAGCGGAATGCATGTCCTGAATGCCGCCGAGCGCGCCTTCGCCTCTCCGAACTTTCCCACCACCGCCTCTACGGAGGTGCCGAAAAGTTCAGATGGCGAAACCGGGGCATCAGGGAGAAAGGATTTTTTCCTTCTCCCTGATGTCCAAACGGTTTAACCACAGATGTCTCTCCGTGGCCACCCTCGCCGCATCGGCGCTATTTGTACGGTGGCCCGGAGAGCAAAAACCGCGGTCCGGCGCGACTCGACTACCGCCTCAGGGGGTCCCTCCCCCCTGATCGAGGTCCCTCAGCAGGTCCGCCTGCAACACAGCTGTGGTGTGCAAAGCCGCTGCAGCGCGACCCACTGACATGTACGCCCTGCCATTCAGGCGTTTAGACCGGCAGGGTGGGAGCCACAGTGTCGCCGGCCGCCCAGAGGCGAGATAAACATAACATCTCGTCCACGGGCGGCATCGACATATACCCAGCCAGGCAGTCCCTCGACATCAGCGACATCTAGCTCGCCGATGTCGACAGATGCGGGGCTGAGTATGGTTTCTTCCATTCCCTCGAGATCTGTTGATGGAGATCTGGAAAGAATGGAAGACTCCCAGGAGTTGGGAGGTCATGGGCGGAGAGAAACCGATCGTCCGAACTGTTTGGACGCTCAGCCTTTCTCCTCACGCGCCGCAAGGCAGCTGCAGTCTACCCGCAGCGCGTTCCATGACTTCCAACAACTCCCCGTACATGGGACAGGATGGTTTGAAAAGCTTCAGCATCTTTAACTGACTCACCCATCCTCTGCTCGAGCCTCTCGCGATCTGGATCGTCCTCAAGAACCATAACTGTCTCCAAGCGACGAGCCAGATCCATCTGGGAAGCGCATTTCAGACGCCGCTCAGCCTCAGCTTGAGCGTGGTCTTTCCCAGATGCTGAAACCTCTCCCCTCGAGAAGAGGTCCCACCGAGAGCGGAGCGTTTCCAGAGGACAACGCTCACAAATACTTTCACAAGAGGTTCGCAAACCTCTCATGCATGCTCTTCTCCCAGACAGTAAACGCAAAGTGTGTGTGTATCCAAAGCGCAAGATACACATTCAAAACACACCTACAGAAGTGGCGTTCTCAGCACACTTCATTGTTATCCTTCTTGTAGACGTTTCACGTGAAGACAGGCAAAACAGTCCCTGAAGACGAAGAGATACTGTCATGCTGGCAAGGCGCCCTTATATACTTCCTGGTCGCACCTTGATGACATCATAGGCTGTCGCCGGTCAATAGGATTGAAGTTTTTTCATTGTGATTTCAGGCACCAGTCACGCTGGAGGCGTTCCCCGTAGCGTCAAGCTGACGCAGCGCGAGTTCCCTTTCGAAAGGGAACCACATTATAGAGTTAAAGATCAGAAACAGAGTTAAAAAAAAAAAGTTTTATGGTCTAAAAGTTCAGGCTAATATTTGCAGGGAAATGCATCTTTATTGACTTAAAACTTCACTTCATGAGTAATTTGATTAGTATTATATTCTATATAAATAGAAATGTTTTGTATTTCAATTTTTACTGGGAAATACATTGAGTAATTTTATTTTTTAAATGTAAACTTTTTAAAGTGAAAGTCAATCTTAATTGACTTAACTTAATTTTTTAAAATTTGATTAGATTTCCATATCAATAGAAATGTTTAAGCTTTCTAAGTTTTTCTAAGAATATTCTTAGAACATTTCTACTTTTTAAAAGCTGATCTTAATTCACTTAACTTTTTTTTTTAAAGAAAATTCATGAGTAATTTGATTAAGATTTATAGCTTTCTAATTTACTCTGGCAAATACATTGTCATTTTATTAAAAAATATTGAATTTGTAAAGGTTTCTACTTTTTAAATGTTATTTGATTCACATTATATTCTATATAAATAGAAATGTTTTGTATTTCAAAAATTAGTATTTTCTAAAGGGAAAGTCAATCTTAATTCACTTAATTTTTAAAGAAAATTCGTAAGTAGCTTGATTAAGATTTCCATATAGAGAGAAATGTTTTTACTGGGAAATAAATACATTTTCAAATTTTCTTAGAAAAATTCCAAGTTTTTAGATGGAAATAAAATGTCAATGTTCATCTTCATTTAGAAATGTTTTACCTTTCTATTTTTTTCTGGGAAATACATGGTGTAATTTGATTAGAAAATTTCTACTTTTTAAAGGTTTCTACTTTTAAAAGTCCATCTTAATTAACTTAAAACATATTTTTTTGAAGAAAATTAATGAGAGATTTCCATATAGATGGACATGTTTTTCCTTTCTCATTTTTTACTGATGGAAAACAATTTGGAATGATATAATATTTTATTTTATTTCTCGTTTTTAAAGATCTAAGCATCATTATCTCTAGGCCTGTTTCTTCCTAACTAGTTGAGCGTAAAGTTTTATCCCGGTCCGGCCCCCGACCTCGGGTCATAAAGCTCTCGTCCCAGGAGACGGGCCGTTTCGGCAGCTGAGACCTCCGACCTCTGACCTCTCGACCTTTAGAGGCTTAAAAACTCAACCTCCCCCCAGGACTTCACACACTGATCAAACTCACTCTTTACATTCACTGTTTACTGATGTGAAACATAGATAAGTGTCTAAATCTGTGCTTTCAGTCCTGAATGTTTTAGCCAAACATTGCAGATGAAAATCCACACATAGGATAAACGTTAGCATGCTTTCAACATAAACAGTTGACTTGTTTAGGCACTGTAGTAAAACCACGGTAAACTCTTCAGAAATCATATGAGTGCTTTAATAATTGTATTGTGCTTTGTTGTTTTTCAGACCCCAGAGTGAAGTACCATGTGAAACTGTTAGCGTTCAGTGCTAATGGAGATGGCTATCAGGCCCATCAAACGGTCAACACTCCAGGATGTCCTTGTAAGTGTTCAAAAAACATGAATTTGTGAATTTAATCTTCATAAATTGAATGCTGAATCACGTGGGATTTGTATTAAATGGATATTTAACTAGAAAAGCAATGTTTGTTAAGCCAATCTTTCATTGTTAGCATGAAAAGCTAACCTATAAGCATAATATTTAGTGCACTTGTAGTGTACATCAAATCTTCAAAGTGTACTAAGGATGAATGCCATTTACTTCGGATAATATAACATTAATGAAATAAAAAGCCACTTAAGTGGCCTTTTAAAAATTATTTTAAATAATATTTTGTCGTACACTTATTTTGATGTGTAAAGTAAATGTAAAGTATTTGATTATAATTTTAACTAGTGTGTTATTCAATATTACATTTAAAGTTCCCTTACGAAAAAGAAGTATGTGTCAAGTTCATTTTATTAAGTATACTTAAGTAATGTTCAAGTATATAGTAGTAAGTACTAATATCTATATACTAGCAGTATACTTGTGTACTATTTTAATACTGCTTGGGACTAAATTGGCCTACTTTTAGTATATAAAAGTATACTTTTAAGTGTACTTTAAGTGTAACAGTAGTAAACTTTGAATACACAACTAGTTTACATCTATGTTTTTAGTTTGTACTGCAACTATACTAGAAGTGAACTTATAGGTATACTGACAGTTTACTAGATAAATACTTGTAGCGCATTTTTTAGTTCATGAAAGTACACTTTAATGTTTGTAGTTTAATACTGCAAGTATACTTAAGTTTTTATTATTTAACATCATACTTTAAGTATTCATTTTTATACATGAAATATACCTTTACCTGTACTTTAACTCTTTCCCTGCCAGCGTTTTTAAAAACTTGCCAGTCAGCGCCAGCATTTTTGATATTTTTACCTCTTTATGGGTCGACATTTCATTTCATAATGTTAAACAGTGTTGTGTGCAAGCAATTCTTCTGTTTTGTTTCTGCTTCTTCTTCGCCTGTGTATTCTCTCAGTATAAGTCAAGTAAAAGGCCACTTAAGTGCACTTAAAAACTATGCACAATTAAGTGGCCTTTTAAAATTCATTTGAATAATCTTTTGTCGTACGTTATTTTGATGTGTAAAGTAAATGTAAAGTATTTGATTATAATTTTAACTAAAGACTACAGTGCACTTAAAAGAGTACACACAGTTAAGTGGCCTTTTAAAAAGGGTCATTTCAATAATCCTTTGTCGTACACTTAATTTGATGTGTAAAGTAAATGTAAAATATTTGATTATAATTATAATTTTAACTAAAGACTACACACACTTAAGTGCACTTAAAATACTAATCACAAGTAGTCTTAAGTGGTCTTTTAAAAAGGTTCATTTGAATAATCCTTTGTCATACACTTAATTTGATGTGTACAGTAAATGCAACGTATTTGATTATAATTTTAACTAAAGACTACACACTTAAGTGCACTTAAAAGAGTACACACACTTAAGTGGCCTTTTAAAAATTCATTTAACCACTTAAAGTCTGCAGACCCTGTACAGCCAATCTTTGGTTGTACACTTATTTTGATATGTAAAGTAAATGTAAAGTATTTGATTATAACTTTAACTAGTGTGTTATTTACAATTACATTTAAAGTTCCCTTACGAAAAAGAAGCAAGCGTCAAGTTCAAGTATACTTAAGTAATGTTCAAGTATATTTTTAAGTATACTTTATGTAGTAAGTACTAATATCGATATACTAGCAGTATACTTGTAAGTGTACTATTTCAATACTGCTTGGGACTAAAAGGGCCCACTTTTAGTATATAAACGTATACTTATAAGTATAATTAAATGTAATTTTAAGTATATTTTTGAGAAGTACATAAAAAGTAGACTGAAACAAGTATACTAATAGCACACTTGAATAAACTTCTTTATCGTAAGGGTTAATAGAGTGCAAATGTACTAAATTGCAGGTTTATCATTAAAAAATGCGTAGTTATAAATACATGACATACATGCATTACATTAAAGTTTATTTTAGTACCATAAACACTTGTCATTCTGTAGTACACGGTTACCATATTTCAGAGATATAATTATGAAATTGCATATAAAGATACTTAAAGGGTTAGTTCACCCAAAAATGTAAATTGTGTCATTAATGACTGAGCCTCATGTGGTTGGACACCCGTCAGACCTCCGTTCATCTTCAGACACAAATGAAGATATTTTAGTGTAAATCTGATGCTCTGAAAGGCCTCCATTGGCTCAATGGCACTTTACACTCTCAAGACCCTTAAAAGACACTAAAGACGTCTTTACAAAGTCCATCTCACTACAGCGGCTCTACAATAACTTTATGAATCGGCGATAATAGTTTTTGTGCGCAAAAAATCCTAAATAACGACTTACATAGTGATGACGATTTCAAAACACGGCCTCATGAAGCTTCGAAGCGTTATGAATCAGTGAGTCGATTCAGCAGTTTGAATCACCAAATTTCAGCAGTTTGGCGGTTTGACACGCGATCCGAATCATGATTTGACTCACTGATTCATAACGCTTCGAAGCTTCATGATGCCGTGTTTTGAAATCCTCATCACTATATAAGTCGTTATTTAGGGTTTTTTTGCGCACAAAAACTATTCTCGTCTTCATAAAGTTATTGTAGAGCCGCTGTAGTGAGATGGACTTTGTAACTTTAGTCTTTAGTGTCTTTTAAGGGTCTTGAGAGTGTAAAGTTGAGCCAATGGAGGCCTTTCAGAGCATCAGATTTACACTAAAATATCTTCATTTGTGTCTGAAGATGAACGGAGGTCTGACGGGTGTCCAACCACATGAGGCTCAGTCATTAATGACACAATTTACATTTTTGGGTGAACTAACCCTTTAAGTAAGCACTCTTAAGTTCAAATAATTGCATGTAATATAAATTTAAACTACTACATTTTCATGTAATGGTAAATAACATGTAATCATAAGTCTGAAAACATTACATTAAGTGCTTTTTTTAAAAGTATGCTGAAGTGTATTAAGTTGAAATGCTTTATTGTAAACTCTTTTAAGCATTTGTCTACTAAACTAAAGCTAACGAGTGTAAACTGTGTGTGTCAGCCGCACCGAACCGGCGTTTGGCCGCCCTGCCGCCGCCCGACCACATCCAGGCCAAAGCCAACAGCTCCTCTGCGGTGAGTCTGAGTTGGGGCCGTCCTGCTTTCAGTTCTGGGAAAGCCATCAGCTACTCCATCCGCTTCGGGCCCGTGAGTCCGCCTGACGCCTCCGCCGTACGCTACGTCCAAACGTGAGTCCCGGGGCCTTAAAGGGTTAGTTCACCCAAAAATGTAAATTCTGTCATTAATGACTGAGCCTCATGTGGTTGGACACCCGTCAGACCTCCGTTCATCTTCAGACACAAATGAAGATATTTTAGTGTAAAGCTGATGCTGAGAAAGGCTTCAGATAGGCCTCCATTGGCATTCAGTACATTTACACTCTCAAGACCCATTAAAGGCACTAAAAACGTTGTTACAAAGTCCATCTCACCACAGTGACTCTACAATAATCTTACGATGCGACGACAATAGTTTTTGTGCGCAAAAAAAAATCTAAATAACGACTTTATCCAGCTTGTTCTTGTCTTCCGTGTGTGTCTCCACGACGCATGCGTGAGAATATGAGCAGATCCGGCGTTCGGGAATCCATGAAATGCCACTTTAACCCCATTTTGAGAACTACACCGAGACCTAAAGCACGATCAATGTAGAATTCAACAGCTGAGACACGCGCGTCTTCCTCTGCTCGTAAACAAATCTCTTCTGGGTCATGTGTCCGAACGCCGGATCTGCTCATATTCTCACGCATGCGTCGTGGAGACACACATAGAAGACAAGAACAAGTTGGATAAAGCCGTTATTTAGATTTTTTTTGCACAAAAACTATTGTCGTCGCATCGTAAGATTATTGTAGAGTCACTGTGGTGAGATGGACTTTGTAACGATGTTTTTAGTGCCTTTTATGGGTCTTGTGAGTGTAAATGTACTGAATGCCAATGGAGGCCTATCTGAAGCCTTTCTCAGCATCAGCTTTACACTAAAATATCTTCATTTGTGTCTGAAGATGAACGGAGGTCTGACGGGTGTCCAACCACATGAGGGTGAGGAATTAATGACACAATTTTCATTTTTGGGTGAACTAACCCTTTAACTCAGGCCTGACATGGATAGCACTTCAGCTTCTGGGTTCAGATGACAGATTTGTTTCCTCTCTCTTCAGCACTGAGCAGACCGTAACAGTAGCAGGTCTCCGGCCAAACACTCGCTATGAGTTTGCGGTGCGTCTTCACATGGATCAGATGTCCAGTCCCTGGAGCGCGGCCGCCTATCAGAGGACTCTCCTGGAAGGTAGCGAGATATTTCATGATACGTTCGTTAAAGCAAATACCAAAGAGATAAATAATGGACTGTCCCTGTGCACTCGAAATTAAGATTTATGTATTTGGGAAATTTTGGAGAACAAATACACAAAAGTCTGAAATATATATACACTCACCTAAAGGATTATTAGGAACACCTGTTCAATTTCTCATTAATGCAAATATCTAATCAACCAATCACATGCCAGTTGCTTCAATGCATTTAGGGGTGTGGTCCTGGTCAAGACAATCTCCTGAACTCCACACTGAACGTCAGAATGGGAAAGAAAGGGGATTTAAGACATTTTGAGCGTGGCATGGTTGTTGGTGCCAGACGGGCCGGTCTGAGTATTTCACAATCTGCTCAGTTACTGGGATTTTCACACACAACCATTTCTAGGGTTTACAAAGAATGGTGTGAAAAGGGAAAAACATCCAGTATGCGGCAGTCCTGTGGGAGAAAATGCCTTGTTGATGCTAGAGGTCAGAGGTCATGGGCCGACTGATTCAAGCTGATAGAAGAGCAACTTTGACTGAAATAACCACTCGTTACAACCGAGGTCTGCAGCAAAGCATTTGTGAAGCCACAACACACACAACCTTGAGGCGGATGGGCTACAACAGCAGAAGACCCCACCGGGTACCACTCATCTCCACTACAAAGAGGAAAAAGAGGCGACAATTTGCACAAGCTCACCAAAATTGGACAGTTGAAGACTGGAAAAATGTTGCCTGGTCTGATGAGTCTGGATTTCTGTTGAGACATTCAGATGGTAGAGTCAGAATTTGGCATAAACAGAATGAGAACATGGATCCATCATGCCTTGTTCCCACTGTGCAGGCCGGTGGTGGTGGTGTAATGGTGTGGGGGATGTTTTCTTGGCACACTTTAGGCCCCTTAGTGCCAATTGGGCATGGCTTAAATGCCACGGCCTACCTGAGCATTGTTTCTGCCCATGTCCATCCCTTTATGAGCACCATGTCCCCATCCTCTGATGGCTACTTCCAGCAGGATAATGCACCGTCACAAAGCTCCAATCATTTCAAACTGGTTTCTTGAACGGGAGCTTCGAGCCCTGGATGTGCAGCCCACAAATCTCCATCAACTGCAGATGCTCTCCTATCAATATGGGCCAACATTTCTAAAGAACGCTTTCAGCAGCTTGTGGAATCAATGCCACGTAGAATTAAGGCAGTTCTGAAGGTGAAAGGGGGTCAAACACAGTATTAGTGTGTGTTCCTAATAATCCTTTAGGTGAGTGTGTATATTTAATATTGTATAATATTATACATTACTAATATTTCATTTCATTATCAACTTTATCCCAGACGTTTTTGCCCTCAAAATGTATTTTGAG
>NC_137121.1:3006916-3011916 GCF_949357685.1 Gobio gobio
GTGGGCGGTGTCAGGTTTCATATTACAAAATGTATTTTAACTACTTTTTAATCAAAACCTTTTCTAATCTTGACAAAACGTATATCGTCGGAAATGTCTGAGTCTCAAGGTTCCATATTTCGTGATAAAAGTGAGAGAAAATATGTTAGAGAAAAGATTCAATGGAATGTGTGACGCCCGGTGGCTATTTGTGGTACAGCGCCTAAACAAAATGTCATGGGAACTTACATTTTTGTGATATCAACTTCAAATTTGGAACACAACTTAGTTAAACACATGGTTTTGATTTTATAGTAGTTTCAGTTAGTTAGTAAAATATAAATTTTTATATCAAATAAAATATATTTACAGTACTATTTGATTTACAGTAAATTCAAACTTCCATAACTTTTTCGTACTTTCATTTTCATTTTTAATTTTATCGTTCAATAATCTGTCGAGTGTATTATTTAAAACAAGACCATATGCAGGTCTATAGTCCAAAGCATTTTTGAATTACCGCCATTAAAGTTTGGATACTGCATTTTCACGTCCATTCTCAAAAATCAAAAGTTAACATTAGTGAACTAACGCGCAAACAATAACTCATTTCTTTTAACAACGATTAATAAATGCTTTTAAAAATTGTTAGTTCAAGGTAAGCTAATGCTTTAACTGATGAGAACAAATGAGACGGTAACATTTAATGAGGTTTCATTTCTTACCGTTAGTTAACTAAATTAGTGAACAAGCTAACAATGCACAGCATTTATTAATCTTAGTTAATATTCATCTCCGCATTTACTGATACATAATGGATATATTGCTTATTGTTAGCTAATGCTAGTTAATAACTGATGCTAACTAATGAGACCTAATTGTAAAGTGTTACCTAAAACGTTTTTCATTCTTTTCTAGTAAATTGTGAGAAATTCTGATTTCTGTTTTGGCTATTTTCACCTGAAAATAGTGCCGATTCGGAAATATTTTTTACTTTTACATCAAAATCCTAAAACTATCCAGGCGTAAATGTTTTTCAATGAGATCTCTGACTTTTAAGCCTCACCGTACATATTTATTTTTTACTTGAAGATGAAAGTAACCATTTAAGGTGCCTCAGGTTATGAATGCTGCTTTATGAGTCGTCGAGTTCGGATGCGGATGGATCCGGATCATCAGACGAGTGAACCGTTTACCTCAGTTTATTTCATTCGGTTCGTCACTCTTGTGTTGTTCTACCTCCTGTTTATTGCGTGTAGCGTATGAATGTTTTACGTTTACCAAACCAGATCAGGTTGTTGATCCATTATTTTATGGTTTTAAGCGTGTTTTTTGTCGAGTTAGCTGTGATATTAAGCAGTTTGCGTTGTGGAGGATTCAGTTTTGATTGTATAATTTAGCCCTTGCTTTAAGGAATATTCTGGGTTCAGTCGAATTAAATCTTATTTGATCACAGAAATGCTGAAAATATAACAGAAAATAATGCTGCGTTCACGCCATGTCTTAATTACCGTAAAATAAAAAACGCTTTGTATGCTTTTGGGCGCAACGGTCACGTGATGCAGTTCAAAATCATTACGGTAATTACGAACCCAAGCTCAATCTTGTCCCTCAGATTTTCTGTTTACGGTAAGCAACCGTTATATTAGTCATTTTGTGGTGCATTTGAAATCATCAGATGCTGTTTTGTTGCTTAATAAAAAAGTTGCGCTCCGATGTCGGTTCATCAAACTAAAAGCTTTATCTTAATTATCGTAAATAAAAAGCTCAGAACGCTTTCACACAGTGGTCAGGTGGTACAGCGCTCACGTGGTGCAGTTCAGAATTGTTACGGTAGTTACGACATTTAGTTTACGGTAAGCAACCGTTATATTAGTAATTTTTTGCCGCATTTGAAATCATCAGAGGCCTTTTTTGTTGGTTTATACAAACCGAGAAACGACTTGAAACTTTCAGGTTTGTTTTTGTACCTTTTTTCTGCAGGATTTCTGTGGAAAAATAACCACAAAAAAGTTATGCCTGATGTCGGTTCATCAAACTAAAAGCTTTATCTTAATAAAAACCGTAACTTAACCGTAAATAAAAAGCTCTGAAAGCTTTTGCGCGCAGTGGTCAGGTGATGCGATTCAGAATCGTAACGGTAATTACAACATTGCATGAACCCAAACTCAATCCAGTCCCTCAGATTTTTCGTTTACGGTAAGCAACCGTTATGTCATTTTGTGGCGGATTTGAAATTATCAGCTTTTTTGTTGGTTTATACGAAACTAGGAACTACTTGAAACTTTCAGGTTTGTTTTTGTACCTTTTTTCTGCAAGATTTCTGTGAAAAAATAACCACAAAAAAGTTGCGCGCTGTTATCGGTTCATCAAACTAAAAGCTTTATCTTAATTACTGTAAATAAAAAGCTCAGAACACTTTTGCGCAGTGGTCAGGTGGTACAGTGGTCACGGTTTCGTTACGGTAATTACGACAATGCATGAACCCAAACTCAATCTAAACCCTCAGATTTTTCATTTACGGTAAGCAACTGTTATATGTCACTTTGCAGCGCATTTGAAATTATCAGCATTTTTGTTGGTTTATATGAACCGAGGAACTACTTTCAGTTTCGTTTATTTTGTTAAAACCTTTTTTCGGCAAGATTTCTTAAAAAAAAAAAACACACACAAAAAAGCCAATCTCTGTTCTTTTTGTTTTTTTTTAAAGGCTTTTCTTAATCTTAATTAATGTAAATAAAAAGCTCAGAACGCGGTCACGTGATGCAGTTCATAATCATTACGGTAATTACAACATGGCGTGAATCTACTCAATGCAGTCCCTCAGATTTTCCGTTTTACAGTAAGCAACTGTTATTAGTTATTTTGTGGTGCATTTGAAATCATCAGCGTTGGTTTATACGAGCTGAGGAACGACCTGAAACGTACAGGTTTGTTTTAATACCTTTTTTCTGCAAGATTTATGTGAAAAAAAATAACCAAAAAAAAAAGTGATGTCGGTTCATCAAACTGAAAGCTTTATAAAATGGCGACGGCCTTATGATGGGAGGATCGTTTGCAATATAAAAGATGTCTGATCCAAAGAGTGAAATGGAGAAATTATACAAAGGTGTGGAATGATTATGTTACCTCCAAAGATAGATACTATATATTTCTGTATATTTGAAAGTGCCAAATGAAACGCTTTTCAGCTTTACGTTCGTTTTCTCATACTAGCGCTCGCGCTCGGTTTTTGTGGAGCGCGGGATTTTCTTTGCTAGACCTCCATTTTAGATGATGGTAGAGACGCGGCGGGTGTAACGGACGCTAGAATCCAAAGAGTTGTTTGCTTCTTTCACTGGGTTGGACCGACGGTTTCAACGTCGAGTATGATTGTGATTGTGTGATTTTGAGTGTTTGTATGAAGTGTGGCTGAACTACATTCGCAGTAAGTGAACAATATTTTATAACGAGACTTGAGGAAAAATGTAATCAGAGTTTTTGGAACAACCCTTTAGATCGAAGTGACACAAAATCATCATTTCAGAAAGCAAATAAAATCTATACCAAAGATTGATACGGTCGCCCCTGTGTAGATTTCACTAGACTTTTGCTTTTGTAAGGTTGCATCCTGTTTTGACTACGATCACATAATAAACCGTTTTTAACGTATATTGAACATGTTGTGCCGATCTCAAACAATGTGAATTTACTCCTGAATGTAAACCTATCACAAAAACGTTGAATTAGGGGTGTAAATGCTCGGTATTTTTCCTTTTTTTTTAAATATTAATAGTGATTTTGAACTTGTCATTGTGTTTTATGTTTTGCTCGAAGGGTTTTGCTCATTGAATGTCCCTGAACAGCCAAAGAAACTGAATCTGTCAGGACTTTTAGTTTCATTTGATCATAATATGCCGGTTGATTTATTATAATTTGTATTATTATTATTTAAGGCCCTCATGTTGAGCGTGTTTGATTCCATTACATGCCAAAAAAGTGGTCAGAACAATGCACATTATAATAAAATACTTCTCAAAAATAACTGTTTGGCTCATTATCTTTCTTTATAGTTATGTGTCACGCTCTTTGTTAATGAGTTTAATAACTGTGATGTTTCGTGTGAATTGTAGGCTATTATTATATTTAATTACGTTAAAATATTTGATTTCTTTCCGTTGGTGAATTAAACGAAGCTTTTCGCAATGAATCAATCGAACCGATTCCTTCAAACGACTCACTGTTCGGGGCGCTCGGGAAACGCCACACGCTGGTGACCCCTGCTGGTCAAAATAATGTAAATGCATTGAAAACTCAGCCCAAGCGTTTTACAAACCAAATGTTTTATTGAACAAATAATCTAATAATATTACAAATGAAGTCCGTATGTTATTGAATTACATTAGTTCTTGTTTTATGGAGAGCTTGATGCCAATTAAGAGACTATTAAATAAAACTCTTCCTTTTATTATACGCCTACAATTACCTCATTAAAAATGAATTAAATAATAATAATTAAAAAAACAAAACAAAGCGAAACTTTGAAATGTCGAAACGGTTATGATGACGTAACGAAGCCTCTGAAATCACGTGACTCATTTTGATCGAATCACTGATTCGAAACAAATGATTCGCTCCAATGATTTTATACAAAACCACGTAATAAAATAATCAAAACAATTTGTAAATAAAGTATCTATCTGACTGTTTGTCTAAAGTTTGAATAATTCAAACAGAAGTAAAATAAGCGTTCAGTACTACCTTATTTATTTATTTATTTCAAATGTATCATTGGGCTTACAAGTAATTTCAACTACTATTTTTATTTTGTCTAGTTGAACCTCATATAACTTAAAGAAAAAAGTTTTTGAAAAGGGTTGAATTATTTGGTATTTCGTATCTTGTGCGGTGTGAATGCGCGGTAATGACACTCCGGGCCTGTCGGCGGCGCTACAGCCTGAGGTCTGCGTGATGACGTCATGTGGCGGAAGTGGAAACACGCGTCCTCTTTTCCGCCTGTGTTCGCAGCGTCGCGGCACATG
>NC_137121.1:3016916-3086916 GCF_949357685.1 Gobio gobio
ATGATGGGAATCACCAGAGGCCCCACGATACCATATGTGATACTTAAGCCACTGTACGATATTGCCATATGCTGAGTTTTGCAATAATACGGCCATTATGAATGTGCATTTTACTTTCACTTTAGAATTAGCGCTAGTTTCGGGGCAGCAGCTTCTTGAATGGTGGGTTTGTTATTCTTAATTAAAAATACAACAGCTAAACAGTACAATTACAAACTCTCTTAAATTGAAACCTGATGTGTTGACGTCCAGCTGGTCATACCGTGAGAGAAAAGATGAAAGTGTTTTGACTAGGAATGGCGTGAGAGAGACAGGAGTCACAAAACATTCCTAAGAAGAAAATTATTCTTAACTGCCTATTTTGTATTCCCAAAAACTTCTCAATGTTCTTATCTTTTTTCGTATGATTGTTCTTAAGATATAATGTAAGAAGTATTCATATTCAAGGAAAGAATGTTCTTAAAAATGAGCGTAAATAACTTCTTAAAGATAGGTTGGAGGTTATCTTAAATATTCAAATGTAAGGGGTTTAATTAATTTGTTGGGTTGTTTAAAATATTAACCATTATAACATAACAGTAGCTGGCTACTAAAAATAATATTTATAACTAATCGTACCATATGGACGAGTATAAAACCAGCATGTGTCAATAGCGGATGAGAAACTCCACGTCATTTAAAAATACTCCTGTTAATGTGTGACAAATTGTAGTTGTAAGACTTTCAGGTGAGAATGTACTGGTTTAAAGATGAAATGTGTGGTTTATTTATAAAGAGAGCGCCTATTTTACAATTTGATCTGGCGTTTTTCACAGTTGAGATCCAGGCGATCATTCAGCGAGTCTTCAGTTATAGAAAATAACACCTTTTATTTTCTTCTTAAGTAAAAAATTAAGATGTTCTTAAGAAAATATTTGAGAACTAAAAAATTTTTCAAGATTTTCACTTAGGAACATTCTTACAAACTATTAAGAATTTTCTTAACTTCTTAAGATTTTGGCAGTGCGGAGAGATGTGTTGATGTGTGCGTGTGTGTTGGTAGATGTGTAGGAGAGGTGTGTGTGTGTGTGTGTGTGTGTGTGTGTGTGTGTGTGTGTGTGTGTGTGTGTGTGTGTGTGTTGGTAGAAGGTGTGAGGTGATGGTTGTGTGATTTGTGGGTACCTGTGGTGATGAGATGAAATGGCCAAAGACTACGAGTGGTCAGAGAATGAGGACAGAAGCACATCCAGCTCCGATTGACCTCAGGGGGGAGAAATGACTGCAATATGGACATTAACAGGAGTTATAACTGTAATAGTGTGATCATCATATGAGAGGAGTGGAGTATTTCCCATGGTTATAATGAGGAGATCTGTGGCTGCACCTCCTCTCACCCCTCACCAGTCTGGGAGGAGTTGTTAGCGAGGGCAGTGGTTTCTGAGTGTGTGAGATGCTCCCTAGTTCAGTAGTCAGGGCACTGATCAGGGATCAGCCCATTGTCTTGTCCTGATCAGTGCCCTGACCACTGAACCAGGACCTGATTGAGACACACAACAGGTGTCAAGCCTTGTTTCCTCTCACCTGGCTTCAGCGCGAGCTTCCTCTCCAACCCGACAGAGGGCGACGTGGAGTAAGAGTTCAATAAACCATCAGGAAACACAGGTGAGTAGTAGTAGTAAGGTACAGGTGACACCATAGTTATCCATAATAAAGGCTAGATGTCTTACGTCTGTAACGTCATCACCGGCGGCCATCTTGTCACAGGCAGGGCTCTGTGGCTCCTGATGTAAGGCGAGTGATCTGAACACAAATACTGTCATCTCGCTGAAATCTTGACGAATTTACAAATGGTTTGGTTTCTTACAAACGTTATTTACGTGGCTATAATTCTGGATGCTTGAACAAATTATGAATAATTTTTCATAAGTATGCAGTGTCATAACTACATCTCTGATGTTTATAACAAACCAAACAGTTTGAAAATCGGTAGAAAATTTAGCAAGTTATGGTTATTTAAAAAGTTCACCATGAAAACACAATGTTACGAGTGAGCGAGCTGACTGTGACAAGATGGCCGCCAGGTGGGGACGAGACATCTAGCCTTTATTATGGATATCTATGGTTGACACTGGCTGAATCCGAGATCGCCCCACCATACCCTTAAATATATCATTATTTGAGGGGACAGCCATTTGTAGAGTGTCCGAAACCACTCATTCAATCCCACAATGCACCGCAATAACGAGTGTACAGCTGATGTACACACAACGGCTGTCCGACCTCACACTCGTTTTCATTGACTTATTAGTGGACTAACGTAGTGTTTAGGGGGCGATTTCGGATTCAGCCATTGTTTACTTTAGTACACTTCACCAAAACGACAAAATAATCGTGTAAAACCCAGTAAACCGTCATATTACGTGTGACATGACAACAAAGTATGTACACACACACACACGTACATTAACGATGTGTTAAATATTGTGTACTAAAGCTTGTCGTGAAGTGTTTTCCGCGCGCGTCCGAAGATGCACGAGTTCGACGCGAATCCAGCCGAGCATGACGTGTCATCAACCGGCACCGAGTTGCTTATATTATTAACAAAACGACCTTATAATATCATAAGGGCTTTTGAAGGAACATAAAGGTCAATGTTTAATCATAACACTTGACGAAAGTACATGGAAAGGTCTAGTGAAAGTACGCAATATGTAAGAGTTGGATACATGTTGTGGTATATTTGTTTGTAATGTCAGAAGTAATAATGTGAAGATAATGTAAAATAGTAAGGTGTACCTTAGCGATGTTCCTGATGGCGAATTACTCCAAGTGTGTGTGGTTTTAGAAGTGTAGTAAACTGGCGCGCGCGTGGAGTACGAGCACCTGGCGCGCGCAATCAGCGGAGGCTCGCGCTGCGGGTCAGAGGAAAGTGTAAAGAAGGCTTGTAGGGAATGTACAGAAAGAGAAGAGAAGAGTGAGGGCGTTACCGGTGTCGTTTCTCGGTGGAGTCGCAGGTAGAGTCGCCGTCTTTACCCGACTTGGTCTTCACACGAGGAGGTCAAACACGAGGCCTGACCGCTCCCGCTGGCCGCTCACGCGCCAGCTCGCACACCATTCATTAATACACGCGCGCGCACACCTGCGCATGCGCCAATCATACACAGGTGCAGCGTCCCAATTTGCCCACTTACACTAAGAGCAAAAAATATGTACTCTTTTGGTAAAGAAAAAGTACATACTTTTGACTGTGTAGCAGAAGAGCAAGCTTAGGGACGCTGACGGTATTCAACGGTATATCGATATCGATTTCAGTATCAATTCATAGCCTACTGTACATATAAGGACATGTACGTTAATAACATTTTAAAATGTCACCGTTACAGATATCTAGTGTTTGATCATATCTAAATATTGCAATACTTTTTTGACCAACTACATTACATACATGTATATTGATTAAAGAGCCATAAAGCCACCGGTGGGTAATGGCATTACAAATGGAAATTATTATTTTTCAACCCACAAAATGACTCTGATTTGCCTCTTTGAATAAGAACTATCTATTTTAACCTTGCTTACTTCACTAATTGTAATATAAATAATACAAATATTACAAGTAAAATATTTTAAGTGGTCATTAATGGACCATAATTATTGCACAAATACTATTTAGTACGGATAGTATGCGAATTGCAACATTAACCCCTGACTGCCTGCAATGCGTTTGCTCCTTATCACAGCACTTAAAGGTGCAGTGTGTGAGTTTTAACACCACCTCTCATTACACTACACATTACTATGAAAAGCCCCGTTTCAACCCTAACTATCCAGAACAAAACAGCGGAAAACTGATACTAAAGCATATTCTGAAAGTTTGTAAAACGTATGTTATTATCAGCTATTACGGACATTGACCGTGCGATGGCTGAGACGAACGCGCGCCATCAGACAGACAGAGCAAGACTGATATTTACTGAACGCAGAACAAACCTCGCAAGACTTTTAAAAATGCCAGTTGAAATGAAATTGCAACCAATCAGCATGTTCAGCGCCCAAGTCCCACCCCCAAAAGTTCCCGAACTTTGAAAAAGTGCAACCGCGCGAGCAGGGCCGTTTGGAGCCAGAGGATAATCCAGCACCCAGAAGCCAACCTTCCACAGGGGCGGCCATTGCTAATCAAGCCATCACCCGCTGTTAGCATCACATTGACTCAAATTCATTTTGGCATCAGCGAATAACTTTACATCTGAGGTGTTTAAAGACTCAATTTGTCCATTGTTTATTTCTAAACAAACACAACAATGTATAAAAGGCTCCATTATCTTGTATCTTACACTATCACCCCATAGAAGCCGTTTTAGTAAAAATAGGCTAACGCTTGCGTCACAACCACGCGACTGAGCAGACAGAGCAACCATTGACTACCATAGTACTGTTTTTCCCTACTATGGTAGTCAATAGTTGCTCTCTCTGCTTGGTTACAAACATTCTTCACTCTTTCTTCTTTCGTGTTCAGCAGAACAAAGAATCTCATACCGGTTTGGAACAACTTGAGGGCCACTAAATGATGACAGAATTTACATTTTTGGCTGAACCTTTAACCCTCTGGTCCTCTTCGGTCAAAAAACTCACACTTGGTGACTTTTGTTGCATTAGCTATGTGAACACACAAAAACATCAAGGAGATGATTTAGATATGTTAAAGGGTCATAAAAAAAACAGTCACACTTGTCTCCTTCACGATCAAAAATGACCCACATTGGAAATTAACGGGAAATACACAAAAATACGAAAACTCAAGAGAAACTTTTGATGGTAAAAACTACAAATCAGCCACTGTGCAGAGAAAAAGTGCACAGCAAAGAAGGGGTGACACTCTAAAATGTCAAGAGTGTAAATTAGACACCCACACACACACACACACACACACACACACACACACACACACACACACACACACACACTGCCCCTGCCCCTAAACCTACCCATCACACACACACACACACACACACACACACACTGCCCCTGCCCCTAAACCTACCATCACACACACACACACACACACACACACACACACACACACACACACACACACACACACACACACACACACACACACACACACACACACACACACTGCCCCTACCCATCATAGGAGACATTCTGCATTTTTAAATTTTCAAAAAACATCACTTACTCTGATTTATAAGATGTTTTCGGATATTGCCATCTTTGTGGGGACATTTTGTCCCCATAACGTAGGGATTACCAGTCCACACACACACACACACTCTCTCACACACACTCTCACACTCTCTCTCACACACACACACACACACACACACACACACACACACACACACTCTCTCTCACACACACACACACACACACACACACACACACTCTCACACTCTCTCTCACACACACACACACACACACACACACACACACACACACACACACACACACACACACACACACACACTATATAATGACCACTCTGCACAAATATGAAGAGAAAACATCAGTCAACTTTAATAAACTCCAATCAACACAAACATAATTATATACTTTTCCAGCATAATTTCCACTCGGTACCAAACGAAGCTTCATAAATGGTTATTATTTAACGCTTCCTGTTACTAAATCAACCGCCACAATGGAGAAATGAAATGTGCACACCTGCGATAAGAAAGGGAAGCAAAACTTCTTTCTAACTTTCTAACATTATGCCATAATTCACACATCAATGTCGACATTACTATGAAATAAGGTTTCAGTTATTAGTGCAAAAATTCAATAATACACACACATACAAAACTCAGAGCATGAGAATGATGCGAACCATAATTCTTCCAGTATGAAATGGTCAGTCTTGCTGTGGGTTTAGTCGTCACAGGCTGATCTTGTGCCTCCTCAGGATCTGCTCAGAGGGTCTCCAGACGCGGTACAGATCCTGCAGGGTCCGCACGTCCTCCGAGGCATCATGAGCGCCGTACTCCTCCCGCAGGAAGTGCTCCACCAGGAAGGGCTGAGAGTACTTCTGCAGCTGGAACATCTCCCTGCTCAGGGTCAGCGTGTCCAGGCATCCGGACACCGCGCGCTCGAACTCCTCCAGCAGCCTGAACTCCGCCAGCACGCGCCTCAGGATGGGCCAGTCGAAGCGGCTGCTGTTGTGTCCCACCAGGAAGGGCCTGTGGAAGGTCTGGAGGAAGGACAGGAAGTCCCCGAGGGCCCGTCTGTGGGGGACGGTGGGCACGGGCCGGCGGTTGAAGAGCAGGGATTGGCCCTCCAGCGTGAGCCCCGTGACCCGAGACGCGCCGTCCGTCATGCTGCAGCGCGGCAGGAGATACGCGTTAAACGTCCGGTTACCGCTGATCGCAGACAGCTGCACGATATCACACGCAGACGTGTCTACGGCAGGACAAACACACGGGTTATTACATTATGGGATGGCATCTATTTATACCTAACGCATGTCAATCGGACGTTTTCATATCATGTATAGACGGTTTCAACGGCAAACATTACTGCGCATGCGCACTTTTGTGGCCCAAACTTAAAGGGTTAGTTCACCCAAAAATGAAAATTGTGTCATTAATTCCTCACCCTCATGTGGTTGGACACCCGTCAGACCTCCGTTCATCTTCAGACACAAATGAAGATATTTTAGTGTAAAGCTGATGCTGAGAAAGGCTTCAGATAGGCCTCCATTGGCATTCAGTACATTTACACTCACAAGACCCATAAAAGGCACTAAAAACATCGTCACAAAGTCCATCTCACCACAGTGACTCTACAATAATTTTACGATGCGACGACAATAGTTTTTGTGCAAAAAAAATCAAAATAACGCCTTTATCCAGCTTGTTCTTGTCTTCCGTGTGTGTCTCCACGACGCATGCGTGAGAATATGAGCAGATCCGGCGTTCGGACACATGACCCAGAAGAGATTTGTTTACGAGCAGAGGAAGACGCGCGTGTCTCAGCTGATGAATTCTACACTGATCGTGCTTTAGGTCTCGGCGTAGTTCTCAAAATGGGGTTAAAGTGGCATTTCATGGATTCCCGAACGCCGGATCTGCTCATATTCTCGCGCATGCGTCGTGGAGACACACACGGAAGACAAGAACAAGCTGGATAAAGCCGTTATTTAGATTTTTTTTGCGCACAAAAACTATTGTCGTCGCATCGTAAGATTATTGTAGAGTCACTGTGGTGAGATGGACTTTGTAACGACGCTTTTAGTGCCTTTTATGGGTCTTGTGAGTGTAAATGTACTGAATGCCAATGGAGGCCTATCTGAAGCCTTTCTCAGCATCAGCTTTACACTAAAATATCTTCATTTGTGTCTGAAGATGAACAGAGGACTGACGGGTGTCCAACCACATGAGGGTGAGGAATTAATGACAGAATTTACATTTTTGGGTGAACTAACCCTTTAACTTCCGGTACAGAGGCTGCGTTATCTTTCTTATGCGCCATCATCTTTCATTTTAAATGGGCAACATTATCTTAATTTACATGTTTTTATTGTTTCAGCATGTTTATTATAAATAATCTCCCATTTCTGTCTGAGTGGGGGAAACGCCCCCTTAAAGGGTTAGGTCACCCAAAAACGTAAATTCATACATTAATTACTGACCCTCATGTCGACCCCAACCCGTAAGACCGCAGACAAGAAAAAAATATCTTAAGTTGTGTTCCCAAGATGAACGAAGGTCTTCCAGGTTTGGAACGGCATGAGGGAGAGTAATAATGACAGAATTAAACATTTTTGGGTGAACTAATCCTTTAAAGACCGTGTAATGCCGTTTTCTGTAACGGTACAGTATCTATAAATGCTTGCGCGCTCGCCTTCAATCATGCAATGCATCGAAATAACATGTTTCTTTGTTTCATAACATAAGATTAATGTTGGGAAAGTTAACTTGTAGATAAAGTTCCCTATTTGAGATTGATTGTATGTATGCATCACAAAAAACCCTGTGCTCTATTGCCATTAATAGAGGACAAAGCGAAAGTGGTTTTGCACTCCGTGATAAAGGCACATTTAAATATTTTGCGGGAAACATAAATGCGATCAGTTCTCCAGATGGCGACCACTCGATGTGAACAAATGTAAACTCGCCCTGATTGGCTGATGATCACGGTGATCACATGTTAATGCCGAGTGTAAACGCAGCCAGAAAAAGTTAATCTAGAGTAGATTATTTCTGATAACAAGCAAAATAAATAACAAGTAAATTACATTAGACATACAGTCTAAATGACATTAGACGCTGCTCTCGTATGCTGGATATATATGAGACATTTAAGGCTTTTTGGTGAGTCGCGCACACTGTATTTGCACTGGTGTTATATTCTCTCTGCTTGATCGTTAAAATTTATATCATGTTATCAAAGAATAGTACGTCAAAAATGTGTTTCTACTGAGTAGTGCGCCATACCATCCCCTCGCCAGACCATAAACAAACACAGACTACAAGTTAACTTCGGGCCAGGCGCGTAACCGTGGCAACGCGCGTGCGTCCGATGAAACCGTCTATATTTCACGGATTCGTTCACTTCCTCATTTCAGATGTTCATCTGTTCATCTTTCAATGGACTTCAATGGGAACCAACGGTTGAGGCTCTGACCAATCCCAGACGAGGAATAGGGTCTGATCCAGACAAACCATCGGCCATTTTCTAATGCGTGACTTCGGTGTTGTTCTTCTTCACGGCGTGTGACATCATCACGTCGGAAAGGTCACATGACGTCAGTGGAAGTGCCGACCCAGTGTTCAAATGAATGTGTAAACACTAAATCAAACGCCCTTTACACAAATAAAGGTCAAACAACATGAGATGGAGTTTTTCGGCACTGGGTCGGCACTTCCATCTACATCATGTGACCTTTCTGACGAGATGACATCATACGCCGTAAAGAAGAACAACATCAAAGTTGCGCATTAAAGGTTACAAGTGTATAAATGTGTATTAGTGTTGAAAATGTCTGATGGTTTGTCTAGATCAGACTGTTCCTCGTCTGGGATCGGTCTAGGGCTGCCACTAACGACTATTTTTATATAGATTAATCTATCGCGACTAATTAATCGATTAATCTATCAACTAATTTATCAATTAATCTATCAACTAATTTATCAATTAATCTATCAACTAAATGATCAATTAATCGATTAATCTATCAACTAATTTATTAATTAATCTATGGCTAATTAATCGATTAATCTATCAACTTATTTATTGATTAATCTATCAACTGTTTTATTGATTAATCTATGGCTAATTTATCCATTAATCTATCAGCTAATTTATCATTTAATCCATTAATCTATCAACAAATTTATCATTTAATCCATTAATCTATCAACAAATTTATCATTTAATCCATTAATCTATCAGCTAATTTATCATTTAATCCATTAATCTATCAACAAATTTATCGCAATAATTTTCTACAATTTTACTTAAAAACATTTAATTTAACTTGCAACGTTGGCCTTCAGTAGTGTACTATAAAAAAAGTATAAATGTAAACAAGCCCTTGACAAAATGTTAAACTAAAAGAGTAAAAATGAAAAAAGGTACAAATTTGACAAATACAACAAAAAAGAGAATATCAGCAAATACTTTTTATATAAAATAGTGTTGTCACAAAACCAAAATTATGACTTCGATACGATACCAGACTAAAATACCTCAATACTGATAAGTTACTGAATCAAAACCATGGCAAAAAACTGTAAAAGTAATTGAATAATATGACAGAACTTACTATTCATTGCTTTAGGCTTAAAAACCCCAAAAAACTCCCTTGTCCGGCATGTTCCTGCCCTGCTTTTTGGGTGACTGTTTTTCATACTTTAAACTAATTATTATTATTTTTTTACTTGCATATATGTGACCTGGACCACAAAACCAGTCATACGGGTAAATTTTTTGTCACATTCAGATTTATAGATCATCTGAGCGCTGAATTAATAATATCTCCATTGATGAATGGTTTATGATATGATACAAAATATGCATAAAGTCTCCTTTAAAGTTGTCCAAATGAAGTCCTTAGCAATGCATATTACCACTAATAATACATTTATGATACATTTACAGTAGGAAATTTACTAAATATCTTCATGGTACGATCTTAATATCCTAATAATTTTTGCCATACAAGAAAAATGTATAATTTTGACCCATATTGCCACATATAAACCCGTGAGCTCCAGGGTCACATTTATATTTACTATCATAATGATTAATAAATGCATCTATAAAATAGGAATGAATTGTATAAATGATTATTTTCATATAAACATATGACATTATATAGGCTTAGTGTTCAACACACATGCATAATATTCATTATATAAAACAGATAATGTTATTATCACAGCTAAATGTGTCATGCTTTTAATGGAAACTATAGGTAAACGGCTGCCTTCTATAGGTGGCATGTTAAACAAAAACAAAAAAACATTAAATCCTAATGGAATATGTCCCAAAACACACTGAAACCATTGGATGATGGTTTGTAAGGATGTTTTTGGTGGAAAATCATTACAACTTCTGTGATTGTTTCTAGCCCCCCCCATCCCCATCCCCATAAGGACAACCGTGGGGTCTAAAAATGCCAACCAAACTTTAAACGTTCTCACTAGTACATAAAGTGTGTGTAAGTGTGTGTGAGAGAGTTGTCGTTACCCAGTCCGGTGGTCTCCAGGTCGAAAAACACCGGCGTCTCTTCATCGCGGATCATGGCCAAATCTGTCAAAACAACCCATTGGAATGAATCGCGCTGAATCTCCGTGACACAAACATCCCGTTTAACCCACACAAACAAAGCTTTGCTATTGTTTATTAAACGAATGTAGAGAGAAAACACTGGAACTCACCGCTCGCGCGCGCGCTCGTGACCCACCGGAACAGCCGGAGCGGGACTCTCGCGAACGAACCGATCAAGCGCATGAACAGATCGATCAGCGACGGTCTGCTTTGATTCACCACCGATTTCTCGCCCTTACACGCTTTCATTTTGGCGTCTCGGATAGGTTTCGTTTCTCCTCAGCGATCACATTCGCTTTTATTATGAGCTGATGATGAATCCATGACGAAAGAGCGCTCACCATGACAACTGAATTTGTTTATTTGTATGTACAGTTGTTTCTTAAAGGGATAGTTCACCTGAAAATTACAAATCTGTCATCATTTACTCGCCCTAGCTCAAGCCTGTATGAGTTTCTTTCTTCTGCTGAACACTAAACAAGATATTTTGAACATCGTCGGTAACCAAACAGTTGATGGACCCTATGACTTCCATAGTATCCCCCCACCCCATACTATAGAATCATATGGCAAGCCATTTTAACATTTAATACTTAAAACGTACTAGTATCTATTTTCATGCTACTAGCAGAGGCGAACCATCATTGAGTGGGGCCCTAAATGAGGCCCTATTAAATGTATTTTTTTAATGTTAAAGGACAACTCCGGTGAAAAATTAACTAGGGGTAATTAACACATGGTTCTGTCTGTATACGCGTAATGTTCTGTCTTTATAAAGTATCTTCTTATTAAACTGTTTGTACACTTAGAAAGTTCTCAATGCTTGGGTTTGCATGTAGGGACCCTCATTATGCTCCCGTGTTAGTGTGAGGCTATTTTGAGCCTTGTTAGTGGTATTAACTAGCGATTTAATTTGACTTATTCTATGCCCCATATATTAGCGTTATAAGCTAATCTGTTTTTAGAGATAAAACTCTTTACATTCGATTTTCATGAAAACGCATCCCAGAGAACGATCTACTCGGTAACCATGTGTTAATTACCCCTAGGTTCATTTTTCACCGGAGTTGTCCTCTAATATATCTTCGTTATCTAATTTTACAACATACAAAAAGTAGTCAACATACATCTAACAAAACCAAAAAAAGTTACATTTTTATAACATTAAAGTGTTTTTTGTTTAATTAACTAAATGTCTTTATTTTCGTAATGTAAGATACAATACAATATCTTCTAAATACAGTACAAGCTTCATATTGATAACCAATTACTCGCCAATTATATAGAAATATATGGTTATCATTTTAATTTAATCTTTATTTTATTAGTTTATCAACTAGCCGTTAACGCAAACTAATGTAATGTAGAAGAGAGGGATATACTAATTAGCCTACTAATTAAATAATGGCAACTGAGTAAATGTGTGGATTAGGGCTGTCCCCGACTAAAGATTTTTCTTGTGGAATAGTCATTAATTTAATCGCACATTTTAGCTAATTTAATTAGTCTGCTTAAATATATACTGTGTGCATGGAAGTGGTGGCATTCTTAAGGCTTGCGAAAAGCACCGGCAAAAGTAATGATTATAAATGATTATACTATGTCCCAAATCGTAGTGTGTTGAATAGAGTATTCCAAAGATACCGGATGCTCTACTATTTCCAGTGCGGATCGACGCACACTCAAATGGCTAAT
This sequence comes from Gobio gobio, assembly GCF_949357685.1. Classification (NCBI taxonomy): domain Eukaryota; kingdom Metazoa; phylum Chordata; class Actinopteri; order Cypriniformes; family Gobionidae; genus Gobio; species Gobio gobio. The sequence continues at coordinate 3,029,379 of NC_137121.1, forward strand.
ATTACCCACAACCCATTGCGAGTTGGACGAGGATTCCATTAGAACTACAAACGCGGATAAAAAGTGTTAAAAACTACAAACATGGCGGATGTGTGAGTCCGACGGTTAAGTAGAGAGGTTTAGATAAAGGGGTTGAGTGAGCAATTATTAATATTTAACCTGACGAAAAGATGTTTATTCAATGTTATCTAGATTATATTTAATCTGTAACAGCATTGAGAACTTTTGTAACAATATGTTTGGATGGTAATGCATCATTATATTTAAACTGCAAACACATGAGGAGAGTCTCTGCATTAAAGACCTACAGATCAGATCAACGGCTACTACATTTCTCTCCGGTACGGCAGGAAATGAAACTGAACATGGAGGATTTGAACTGTGATGATTGACAGTAGCTTAAATGATGATGGGATGCACGTAACTAAGCAACAGAGTCCGTTAAAGATGACAGTAGTAAGTGCCAAAGCTTGCATACTCTTCTGCTACACACTCAACAGTATGTACTTTTTCTTCACAAAAAGAGCACATACTTTTAGGTCGTAGTATAAGTAGGCAAATTGGGATGCAACATAGTTCTTATTTTTTAGATACTGGTACTCATTCATTACATACTACTGCCTATTAAATAGATACTAGTACTATTACATATTAGTACCTAGTGTTTATTCATTAGTTACTACTTATTCATTAGACGCCATTGTCTATTTTATTTGTAACTAGTAACGTTTCTTATCTTGCTAGTCACTTCTTTTTTACTCATCTTATGTTAGGACTAGTCAGAATGGCCACTGTACAGTTCAATTAAAAATATTACTACTAACATTTTGAATAAATACTAATACCTAATAAATAGGTAGTATCTAATGAATAAGTACTAGTATCGTTTAATAGGTACTAGTATCTAATAAATAAGTATCTTGTAATAAGGTACTAGTATCTAAAAACAAGTAGCTAATGAATAAGTAGTAGCATGAAAATAGATATTAGTTCGTTTTAAGGATTAAATGTTAAAACGGCTTGCCATAGGAAGTCAATGGCTACTGACGGTTTGGTTACCCATATTCTTCAAAATATCTTGTGTTCAGCAGAGGAAAGGCTGAGGGTAAATAAATGAATTTCTGGATGAACTATCCTTTTACGTTTCTGCTGTTTATGTTACCACAGTTATTTCTTAAATAAAAATCGCGTTATCATACAAGCAAACGAGACCCATTAACGTATTATGACTTTACTGTAGTAAAACTATCTTTAATATGCCTAAATAATCTGACAATTCAGTGTGTAAGCGCCAAGTGCCAGAACAACATTATTTTGAGTCATAATTTCAATAAAGGAGAAGTCAGTTTTATATATTAAAAGTAAAACTTGCGCTTCACGTGATTTAATCAAACGCTTTATTCTGCCCAGCAACAGACACGCCCACTCTGCTCTGACGCGTGATTGGATTATTCTAGTGCGCGACTCATCGTCAAAAACATCTTTTTATATTGTGATTATATTTTATAAGGAACTGTCTGGCAATAACATGCGAGTTACAAAAATGCAGGGTGTGAACATGCCAGGGAAAGGTAAATATACTTAAAATACCTAAATATACTTAAAGTAATTAACACATGACGACAATCACACGAGTCATTCAATCTTTGGCTCATATACAGGCGCGTCCATAGACTTTGTTTCGACAATCATAATTATATATAATGTTAATTGGTAAATACTGTCTCCACCTTTTCAACCTAGGCTGTTATTAAATACATTCCCCGGCTGGACAAATAAGGAAAACATACTTATTTTCTTTCTTTTTTTTAATAAGACAATGATTATGTTCATTTTTCTTTTTTACATCCTTACACATTGATTTACACATTAAAGAAATATTACACAAATTGCACCGTTTACAACTGCGCTCACGAGAGCACAAACACAAAATCCGAAAGCACAAATTTGTCTCAGTCCATCAAAACACACAGCGCAGGATCATTCAACATAAAATAAGATATTACATCCCTCAATGACTTCCCTTGTTTTTAAACATCCCCGAAACATACTCAAGTGCGTGAGCGCGAGGTCACGTGTCATCGCGTTCTGAGCGAATTAGCATAATACCGGTCGCTTTATTTCTTTCAGGTCAACTACTGACCGGAGGGACGGTTTCAAGAGAATTACGTTAACGTTACACTGTCAACATGTTTATAGCTAGCTAGCTAAATCCAGTTTAAAGGGAAAGTTCACCCAAAAATTAAAATTAGCCCATGATTTACTCACACTCAACTAATCCTAGGTGTGACATTGTTCATTCAGACGAACACAATCAGAGTTCTATTTAAAATGTCCTGCCTCTTCCAAGCTTTATAATGGCTGTTTCTGTTTTGAAGTCCATGAAAGTGCATATTTATCATAAAAGATATCCACACGGCTCCGGGGGTTAATAAAGGCTTTCTGTAGCGATGTGTTTGGGTAAAAATATCCATATTTCAATCCGGCAAAAGAGCGACCCCTGACGCGATGTATGACGCAGGATGTAGGAGTATCGTAATCTTTGACGCCTGTCATGGTTCAAACAAATGGTGTTGGGCAACAAACTCAAGCCCCTCTGTCGGAAGCTAGTTAAATTAGTTTGTAAAGTTTTAAATATAGTTTTTTTTTTACACAAACGCATGGCTTCGCTTCAGAAGGCTTTTATTAACCCCCCAGAGCACTTTTATGATGGATAGATGCACTTTTATGATGGAGGGATGCACTTTTATGATGGATGGATGATGGATGCACTTTTATGATGGATAGATGCACTTTTATGATGGATAGATTAACTTTTATGATGGAGGGATGCACTTTTATGATGGATAGATTAACTTTTATGATGGAGGGATGCACTTTTATGATGGAGGGATGATGGATGCACTTTTATGATGGATAGATGCACTTTTATGATGGATGGATGCGTTTTTATGATGGAGGGATGCACTTTTATGATGGATGGATGATGGATGCACTTTTATGATGGATAGATGCACTTTTATGATGGATGGATGCGCTTTTATGATGGATAGATGCACTTTTATGATGGATGGATGATGGATGCACTTTTATGATGGATAGATGCACTTTTATGATGGATGGATGCGCTTTTATGATGGAGGGATGCACTTTTATGATGGATGGATGATGGATGCACTTTTATGATGGATAGATGCACTTTTATGATGGATGGATGCGCTTTTATGATGGATAGATGCGCTTTTATGATGGATGGATGCACTTTTATGATGGATGGATGATGGATGCACTTTTATGATGGATAGATGCACTTTTATGATGGATGGATGCGCTTTTATGATGGATAGATGCACTTTTATGATGGATGGATGCACTTTTATGATGGATGGATGCGCTTTTATGATGGATGGATGCGCTTTATGACGTATGGATGCACTTTTATGATGGATGGATGCACTTTTATGATGGATAGATGCACTTTTATGATGGATGGATGCACTTTTATGATGGATGGATGCGCTTTTATGATGGATGGATGCGCTTTTATGATGGATGGATGCGCTTTTATGATGGATGGATGCGCTTTTATGATGGATGGATGCGCTTTATGACGTATGGATGCACTTTTATGATGGAGGGATGCACTTTTATGATGGATAGATGCACTTTTATGATGGATGGATGATGGATGCACTTTTATGATGGATAGATGCACTTTTATGATGGATGGATGCACTTTTATGATGGATGGATGCGCTTTTATGATGGATAGATGCACTTTTATGATGGATGGATGCACTTTTATGATGGATAGATGCACTTTTATGATGGATGGATGCGCTTTTATGATGGATGGATGCGCTTTATGACGTATGGATGCACTTTTATGATGGATAGATGCACTTTTATGATGGAGGGATGCACTTTTATGATGGATGGATGATGGATGCACTTTTATGATGGATAGATGCACTTTTATGATGGATGGATGCGCTTTTATGATGGATAGATGCACTTTTATGGACTTTAAAGCAGCCATTCACTGCCATTATAAAGCTTGAAAGAGCCAGGACATTTTTAATATAACTGATTGTATTTGTCTGAAAGAGTAAAGTCATGTACACCAAGGATGAGTTGAGGGCGAGTAAATCAAGGGGTTATTCAGATTTTAGGGTGAGCTATCCCTTTAACGACAGACATTTGAAGGTAAGTACTAAAGCCACAGTAATGCATGTTAAATATGTACGGAACTGTTTGCGTATTTGCATAGAGTATGTTTCTGGCCTTACACATGGTCTTAAATACAGCGGCCGTGAAAGAGAAACTTTGACAATATTGTGGCATGCTACAGTGATTACATTCACTTATGCAGGACGCAACAAACAACCGCTTCCTTCTTACCGCCCCTTTTAGAGCGTTAGTGGACTTAAGGTTAAGATAGTACCTAATATACCTATCAAAACACAGCTTAAGTCTTGTGTCATTGCACCACGTGATGGTTTCTTGCAATAGGCTATGATATGACATAAATATAGACATAGATATCTGTAACAGCACATCAAAAAAAAGAGTAAACAGCTTCTGGAGACACATTCCCTGCACATAAACAGCAATGTTCACTGTGTAAACGTACTATAGTTCATATTAAAGCTTCAAGCTTTTTGCTGTTATGTGTCCTATGAAGGTTACTGCAATAAACGAGTGTCTTAATGTCAGATTAAAGGGTAAAAACCACAGCAGAGGACCCTGTCATAGATAAAATTAGCCCTAAACCAAAACCAAACAGGACGTTGTGGCCAAGAGAACTAAATATGTGACTCCGAATGGCACAATGGAAACATTACACCAAAAAATATATTTATATACTTGAATTTCACAATAAAATATCAGCATGTATAAAACACAAAATACTTTAAAAAAAGCAAAAAATAAAATTTTCAAGTCCTGATTTTGTTGCACGTAACACTGATGGGACGAAACAAACAACAGTGATTAAAACTACAGCAAAGAATCATGGGACAAACACACTTGAGGTTATGCCCATCCGACTATCATCCTTTTGATTTTCCATCTGAAGGGAAAACGTGTTTCTGGAACCAAAACAAACAAGCAAAACCGAGGATGAATCTCACTAAAGCACACGCCCGGGGTCAGATTTCAGGGCAGAAATATGACCTGGACCATGTGTGTTTTTGTCAGACTCACCCATAAAGAAACCCGACATAAAGAGACGAGATTCACACAAGTTTTCCATCTGCAACACAAAAAGACGTTATTTTCACACGGGTCGGCCAGCAGCACGGGGATCTCAGCTATTTACACCACTCATTCCACCCTCAGCAATCATATAATATTATTTTACATATTTAGCACTTTATCAAAGGTTTTAATCATAGAGTGAAAACAACGGTAGCAATACGGCATGCAGTCAGTTGAAGTCATGTGACCTCTCATTGGCTCAGTTCTGTAAACATGAAAATGGACATCACAGGTTGATTTAAAAATCGCTCTTTCCCTGTTGGTGAAGAACGGACCGGTCCAGCAGGTCCACTTTACAGTCAGTAGGTCGTAGATATGGGTGCGCTCATTCAGTTCATCCTTCCTTATGTGGCGTTCACACCGGACGCGATTGATGCGAATAATTCGCACGAATTTGGACGCTTGAACATTTTGAGTTTATTCATGCGTGACATTCACTTCACAACAGACGTGAATTCGCCTCATGGGAGGGGCTTGTCTCGTTGTGAAATGGCTGACATGGGCTGTGTAGATAATGTAGTGGTTTAAAGCTCAAATCAGTGGTTTATTTATAAAGAGAGCGCCTATTTGAACATGTGATCTGGCGTTTTCGGAGTTGTGAGCTCCAGTGGATCAGCGGCGCTCCGTGCTTGTTTACCCCGACGAAAGTAGCCTTTCCTCGGCCAGTCCTTCTGCCTCCGCTGGCTCTGAGGCGTCTCCAGCTATAATTCGTCTTGTAACGGCCGATCTTTGCTCTCATGGATCTATAATTTGTTCCCTGGCAAATCGTTTAGGCTGAGGGCAAAGTGAAGTTTCATTACTTTTTTATTTTTAGGCTATAACTGTACGTTAGCGTTGTAGCCAACTAGCGCTGAATTTGAATGTTTGACTGAATTGTTTGCTTGATTTCATGTGTAGCTTCTTATACCTTTTAATTATACTTTTGTATTATTGATCACACATAAACTTGCATTTGACAAAAAGAGGCTGGGTTGTGTTTCATGTCATTTAAATGTTATCACAGTGATAATAATATTGTTTGAACCAGATATTAATATACAAATTCTGTCCTAATTGTTGTCACTACTAGAGCAAGCTCCTGATTGGTTAACGCGGCGCGAATATACACCAAAGTTCAGATTTTTTAACTTTAGCGATTCGCGCGAATCACGCCATTTGCGTCTCTGCATTGACTTAAAGGGTTAGTTCACCCAAAACTGTAAATTGTGTCATTAATGACTGAGCCTCATGTGGTTGGACACCCGTCAGACCTCCGTTCATCTTCAGACACAAATGAAGATATTTTAGTGTAAATCTGATGCTCTGAAAGGCCTCCATTGGCTCAACTTTACACTCTCAAGACCCTTAAAAGACACTAAAGACTAAAGTTACAAAGTCCATCTCACTACAGCGGCTCTACAATAACTTTATGAATCAGCGACAATAGTTTTTGTGCGCAAAAAACCCTAAATAACGACTTATTTAGTGATGACGATTTCAAAACACGGCATCATGAAGCTTCGAAGCGTTATGAATCAGTGAGTCGATTCAGCGGTTTGAAGCGTTATGAATCAGTGAGTCGATTCAGCGGTTTGAAGCGTTATGAATCAGTGAGTCGATTCAGCGGTTTGAAGCGTTATGAATCAGTGAGTCGATTCAGCGGTTTGAATCGCCAAATTTCAGCAGTTTGGCGGTTTGACACGCGATCCGAATCATCAATCGACTCACTGATTCATAACACTTCGAAGCTTCCTGAGGCCGTGTTTTGAAATCGTCATCACTATATAAGTCGTTATTTAGGGTTTTTTTGCGCACAAAAACTATTCTCGTCTTCGTAAAAGTTATTGTAGAGCCGCTGTAGTGAGATGGACTTTGTAACTTTAGTCTTTAGTGTCTTTTAAGGGTCTTGAGAGTGTAAAGTTGAGCCAATGGAGGCCTTTCAGAGCATCAGATTTACACTAAAATATCTTCATTTGTGTCTGAAGATGAACGGAGGTCTGACGGGTGTCCAACCACATGAGGCTCAGTCATTAATGACACAATTTACATTTTTGGGTGAACTAACACTTTAACATGTAAATCACTCGCGTGAATGGCGTCCGGTGTGAAGGCAGCATTACAGTTTGTTCACTGGAAGGGGCGTGTGGTCGATCTCCAAGCTTCAAATGTTATTGGTTATCGCGGTCACACCATAAACTCATTACTCCCGTACAGCACTAACGGCTGAGAGGACCCAAACTCGTGCTCTCTCGACTCGCGGGACTTTGGCGGGCAGCTTCGGTTCCCCCTGGGCCGCGGGCGGGTCTTCTCGGAGCTGGAGGCACATCGGGTGGTCAGGGAAGCCTGTTCTAAGCCCTCCTGGTCGGGGAGAATGTGCAAGTCCCCGCCCGAGGTGGCGGCGGAGGAAAACAGAGGCCCAGAAGAGGATGAGCGGAACCGATAGTGAGGCGTGGATGACACGGAGGAAAGCGAGGCGACGGCTGAGTCCACGGAGTCCAGAGATTCGGGCTGACGCCGCAAGCCCCGCCTACTTTTGGACTCGGACTTCCTCCAGTGTGTCGCCGACACCGCGCCCGGGATTCTTTCTAAAAAGGAGACGTTTGACACTGCAAATCATCTGCAAATCTCAAAGGGTTAGTTCATGGCAAAATTACAGTTCTGTCATCATTTACTCACCCACAATCGAAGATATGTTTAACCCTTAAAGCTACACTGTGTGATATTTTCCCCCATCTAGTGGTGAACTTGTATATGACCATCCAGTGAATATTAGTTTCTGTTCCTCTCAATTCTGATTTCGTTTTAACTCCTACGGTGGCCGATTTAGTCCAAGATTAACATGGCTTCCAGTTCGACCTCGTCCACATTGGACACGGTGCCATCGAGTGTTAAAACGCCAAAGGCGAAGCTTGAATTTACGGGAATGTCCCTCTTTGGCTAATGTACTTTCAAGATGGAGGATCAACATGGCGACCGGCATTCGAACCCTCACCCGTATGTGTTTACAATGGCATATTATAAACTTACGAGAATACTTTATTACTTGAAAGAAGTAAATATGCATTAATGAGCACATATATTTCTGAAAGAACTAAGTGTTTTTAGCTAAGAATAAACTAAAAAAGTTACACAGTGTAGCTTTAAATGCATTCTTACATATTGGGGTCTTTAGCGACCCGGATCTATATCTAACACGGATGGATATAAAACTTATGATCATATATAAAACTCCTGATATTAGAGTAACAATACAGTAGAATAAAATGATCGAAGAATGGTCAGAGCTCATTTCCCAGTACATTCAAAAAGATTCTATATTTTGATCGCTGATAGCTTCTTCACCAGATCCACCAACAACAAAAAAACTCATATTTTTTAATAGGGCTGTCAAAAGATTAATCGCATCCAAAATAAAAGTTTGTGTTTACATAATATATGTGTGTGTACTCTGTTAATTATTATTTATATATAAATACACACACAAGCATGTATATATTTAAGAAAAAAATATTATTTTTATATATATAAAACATTTATATTTATATATATTATAGATTATATAAATGTATATACATGCAAATATTTCTTAAATATATACATGAATGTGTGTGTATTTATATATAAATAATAATTAACAGAGTGCACACACATATATTATGTAAACACAAACTTTTATTTTGGATGCGATTAATCGCGATTAATCTTTTGACAGCCCTAATTTTTAATTTAGACAAAATATTTGGCCTTTCTATCATCTGTTTTGTTTGTAATAAAGGTCCTAAGAAGTAAGGGATACATCCAGCCTGTTACGTTATAATCCAATTATAATGTTCAACACAAAACAATTGTCCTGGCAACAAGATGAGTAGTCATTTACGATACAGTCTCGAGTGGGAACAAGATGGTGCAAGAACAGGTTTGCTATACAGCGGGACAGCCATTATCAGAAAATATCAACCTCCGAATGTTTCCCAGTTGTTTTAGGTCAATAGAAAACTGTATGCATGCTCATTGTGATACGTTAAAATATGCACTTTAAGTAATAATTGGATTAACATCTTTATCTTTCTCACATAGACACATTACGAGAGAGAAAAGCTGCATATACTAGGAAAAGACTGATTGAAAGTAAAACGTAGTGCTAGGTGTAAAGGTTAGGTGTAACTGAGGCCAGCTAGTAGTTAGTGCGAGTAAACCTCACTCCTCTGATCTCAAGAGACGCTCTAGTGACTGACACTAGAGGTTGCAGCCTTTAGCCTCCTTTGTTAGAGCGTCTGAGTCTCATGCCGGCGGACCCGGGTTCGAGTCCCGCTTGGAGAGGGTGGTTTGAACAGGAGGGGTTATATTGGTGCCGTGACCCGGATGGGAGTGAGGTTTAGGGGGTGGAGTGTAACAAAGGCCAGCTAGTAGTTAGTGCGAGTAAACATAAGGACCCGGGTTCGAGTCCCGCTTGGAGAGGGTGGTTTGAACAGGAGGGGTTACATTAGTGCTGTGACCCGGGTGGGAGTGAGGTTTAGGGGGGGAGTGTAACAAAGGCCAGCTAGTAGTTGCTGTGCGAGTAAACATAAGGACCCGGGTTCGAGTCCCGCTTGGAGAGGGTGGTTTGAACAGGAGGGGTTATATTGGTGCCGTGACCCGGATGGGAGTGAGGTTTAGGGGGGGAGTGTAACAAAGGCCAGCTAGTAGTCGCTGTGCGAGTAAACATAAGGACCCGGGTTCGAGTCCCGCTTGGAGAGGGTGGTTTGAACAGGAGGGGTTATATTGGTGCCGTGACCCGGATGGGAGTGAGGTTTAGGGGGTGGAGTGTAACAAAGGCCAGCTAGTAGTTAGTGCGAGTAAACATAAGGACCCGGGTTCGAGTCCCGCTTGGAGAGGGTGGTTTGAACAGGAGGGGTTATATTGGTGCCGTGACCCGGGTGGGAGTGAGGTTTAGGGGGGGAGTGTAACTGAGGTCAGCTAGTAGTCGCTGTGTGAGTAAACATAAGGACCCGGGTTCGAGTCCCGCTTGGAGAGGGTGGTTTGAACAGGAGGGGTTATATTGGTGCCGTGACCCGGATGGGAGTGAGGTTTAGGGGGGGAGTGTAACAAAGGCCAGCTAGTAGTTGCTGTGCGAGTAAACATAAGGACCCGGGTTCGAGTCCCGCTTAGAGTGGGTGGTGCAAACAGGAGGCGTTACATTGGCAATCCAAAGGAGCCGTGCAGCTAGACCACAGTAAAGTTAAAGAGTTACCTTTGTGGATGCCATGTCTAATACAATTTGATGTTGTCGTTCCGATGTCTTTAATTGTTTTCCACACGTTCTTTGCATCTAGCCGATCTGACATGGTAATGAATCCAAATGTGAGAACATATGGCACGATGCATCCTGTCATGCTTCATGGGACTCATGACATTTCATGCAATACACGGACATCCGTAATCAAATATCAATGGCAAGGGTCCGATCTACCATGTCATGTATATGTGAAGCAGATGTTATAAAATTCAAATAAAGCAAAAATGATTTATTAACGATATCAGTAGTTAAGGATTAAACACTTGAGTTGTTTTTAAAATATTTTTGTCTCGAGTTTTGACTCGAGTGCCCATCTCTGTTGTGTTCAGTCATGTGCAGTAAATCACGGACACATGTCAAGTTTTGCTGGTGATTCTTCCTATTCTTTTGTTTTCTGCCTGCGGTGACTATGAGTGTAATGTCACTTCATCAGTGTGTATCAGACACCTTGTGGAATAAAGGTGAATTGCACATTCAGCCATCAAAGTTTCGATTATTGTTGTGCAGAAGAAAATATACTTATACTAACACACACCTCGGGTCGTTAGCGACCCTATTCAATTTTGACACAAAATGAATGGGAAAACAGGCATTCTTTTATATATTTTTTTGTTATATTGTTTATAATGAATTGATTGAGGAATACTAAGAAGGTTGATGTCTAACTTTAAAAAAAGAGTGAGTGAGGAGGAGGAGGGCAGTGAATGACGTCCCGGGTCACTAAAGATATGCATCCAGGTAACCAAAACCAGGTTCAAATAAATCTGCATGAATCGAGACGCTTGATATGATGAACAGATTTAATTTAGACATTTATTTACATATAAACACATAAATCACATATTATTGGTTATATGTGAATAAAAGCCAATCTGTTCATGATATAAAGCGCTTCGATGAAACCGCATGATTCATATGATTTTAGGACCTTTTTGGATGTTCTGAGATCTGGTTTTGGACATCAGCCTCTCAGGTTGTGTCTCAAAGATAGAGTAAATGATGCCAGAACTCTCTGAAACTACTATAAAACACGTTACCCCATTGATCGGACATGGCCCCTTCCGACTCCATGAGGTTTTCCGAGCTGTCTGCCGTTCCGATGGACGCTTCGGACTCCAGCATCTCATCATCGGACGCTCTGGGATCCAACGCCAACATCTCATAGGTTAGCTCTTCCCTGAAATGAAGCGATGACAAAACGTTACGAAATCCAGACAGGAAAAACAAGCGGTAGCCATGACGCAAAAGGTGTTAACTAACTTCTCTTTCTGCAGGTTTTCAATCTGCATGGTCAAAACTTTCTCTTCTTGCTGCATGGCCGCTTGCTGCTGCTCGCTCAGCCCAGACTCCGCCCCCTCCTCGCCAGGCTCCTCCCTCTCTGCCATCCGAGGGCTCAAGGGCGGCGAGGGCGTGTGGCGGCCGCTCTTGCGTAGACGCGTCTTACCCTGAAGAGAGTCATCAATGAGGGAAAGTTGGAGTCGCTAGACTTGTATAGCATGTGTAGAAAACAGGATATGAAGCTCGAGGGCGTACGTTTTCAAAAACTAATAATAATACATAAAAATGGATGAAATATTCGTTTTTAAATGTCAACGTTTATAGTTGGATGCTTTACTATAAAAGCGGAATTACTATTTATAGTTAAATGTAAATTTACAATAAAATTATTATTTAAATGCTTCAAAAACTTCTATTTATATTAGGGCTGTCAAAAGATTAATCGCAATTAATCGCATCCAAAATAAAAGTTTGTGTTTACATAATATATGTGTGTGTACTCTGTTAATTATTATTTATATATAAACACACACACAAGCATGTATATATTTAAGATTTTTTTTTATTTTTATATATAAAACATTTATATTTATATATATTATAGATTATATAAATGTATATACATGCAAATATTTCTTAAATATATACATGAATGTGTGTGTATTTATATATAAATAATAATTAACAGAGTACACACACATATATTATGTAAACACAAACTTTTATTTTGGATGCGATTAATCACGATTAATTGAAATGTTAAATTTAATTAAATAGATATTTAAATACAATTATTAAAATTTGGAAGTTGTACTCCAGTAGGCAGCAAAATATTATAACATTATAAACTAATAATAAAATATATGTATAATTACAGCCTACATTTTTGGAACCGCGTATAGACAATAATTATCACAAAAATCTAATAATAATACATTAAAATTGATTAAATATTACTTTTTAAATGTCAACGTTTATAGTTGGATGCTTTACTATAAAAGCGGAATTACTATTTACAGTTAAATATATATATATTTTTTTAATTTACAATAAAATTATTATTTAAATGCTTTAAAAACTTATATTTAAATGTTAAATTTAATTAAATAGATATTTAAATAAAATTATTAAAATTTGGAAGTTGTACTCCAGTAGGCAGCAAAATATTATAAAATTATAAACTAATAATAAAATGTATGTTTAATTACAACCTACATTTTTGGAACCACGTATAGACATTAATTATCAAAAAATCTAATAATAAATTAAAATTAATGAAATTCGTTTTTAAAAATCAAAATTTGTATCAGTTGGTTAAAAAGCTAACGATTACGATTTACAGTTAAATATTTTAAAATGATATTTAAAATAAATGTATTTAAATGCTTTAAATACATATTTATTTTTTATTGTGAATGTTTAAATGTTTAAAAATTTAATTAAATAGTAATTTTAAATTAAATAATACAATTTGGAATTGGAATTTAGATTTTTGTTACAATCAAGCAGCCAGGTCTTAAATGTTACATTTAATTAAATAGATATTTTTTATTAAATTACTAAAATTTGGAAGTTGTCCTCCAATAGGCAGCAAATTATTATAAAATTATAAACTAATAATAAAATGTATATATAATTGTAGCCTACATTTTTGCAACCACATAAAGACAATATTTATTAAAAAACACACACATATATACATACACACACTATATATATAGAGGGTGTGTGTATATACATCAATACAATTATAAACAATGCATCAGTTGTATTAGCATGTATGATGAATAATACACGCGTGTATTACATGACCACACCTTACATGAGTGAGACAGACAGCACTGCAGTGAGACGCAACTCCCTAAACACACACACACACACACACACACACACAGTCAGAGCTTTACCTTTTTAACTGCGTTTGGCTGTGTAATAACGCAGCGAGAAGCAAATGCAGGAGAAATAAAAGAGGAGATGTTAGTAATACGGCAGAATGTCGCATGTGTGGTGAAAACAAGACAAACCAAAGAAAAATAAAAGAGCGTGACATTTGAGCACATGATTTGGACCGTGCCTCCGATCAACTCACACAACCAATCACAGCACAGCATTTCAGAGTCAGCTGAACGTCTCCAACAGGCCCAGATAAACATGGCATCAAACCACGGATGGCAACTAGCGATGCTACACTGACACTGGCACTGACATGAACTAGCCCGTCAACTCACAGATGTTTCGGCGTGGATACATACCAGGGTGGCATTTCTTGTAATGCCAATAAACCTAACCGCAATTAGTACTGGTTTCTGGAAGAGGAGGATGGGGAGAAGGGGATGGGGAGGAGTGAAGGGAAGAAAACAGGATTAGTGGAATGTCTGTCTGGACACAGAATGGGGAAGTGGAGATGTAAGGCACTTTCCATGAGTGTAGTACAGAATAAGACTTGAGGATCATTTTCAACAAATGATGAGGGACACGAGATCACCTTCAGAAAATACTGATAGTCCGTCTGAGTAGGTCAAACTATATTATATTAGACATTTGTTAAATGTAATTTTGCTAATTTTTTGATGGATGGGTGTTTAGATAGATATAGAGTTGGATGGATGGATGGATGGATGTTTAGATAGATATAGAGTTGGATGGATGAATGGATGGATGTTTAGATAGATATAGAGTTGGATGGATGAATGGATGGATGTTTAGATAGATATAGAGTTGGATGGATGGATGGATGGATGTTTAGATAGATATAGAGTTGGATGGATGGATGGATGGATGTTTAGATAGATATAGAGTTGGATGGATGAATGGATGGGTGTTTAGATAGATATAGAGTTGGATGGATGGATGGATGGATGGGTGTTTAGATAGATATAGAGTTGGATGGATGGATGGATGGATGTTTAGATAGATATAGAGTTGGATGGATGGATGGATGGATGTTTAGATAGATATAGAGTTGGATGGATGGATGGATGGGTGTTTAGATAGATATAGAGTTGGATGGATGGATGGATGGGTGTTTAGATAGATATAGAGTTGGATGGATGGATGGATGGATGGATGTTTAGATAGATATAGAGTTGGATGGATGGATGGATGGGTGTTTAGATAGATATAGAGTTGGATGGATGGATGGATGTTTAGATAGATATAGAGTTGGATGGATGGATGGATGGGTGTTTAGATAGATATAGAGTTGGATGGATGGATGGATGGATGTTTAGATAGATATAGAGTTGGATGGATGGATGGATGGGTGTTTAGATAGATATAGAGTTGGATGGATGTTTAGATAGATATAGAGTTGGATGGATGGATGGATGGGTGTTTAGATAGATATAGAGTTGGATGGATGGATGGATGGATGGGTGTTTAGATAGATATAGAGTTGGATGGATGGATGGATGGGTGTTTAGATAGATATAGAGTTGGATGGATGGATGGATGGGTGTTTAGATAGATATAGAGTTGGATGGATGGATGGATGGGTGTTTAGATAGATATAGAGTTGGATGGATGTTTAGATAGATATAGAGTTGGATGGATGGATGGATGGATGTTTAGATAGATATAGAGTTGGATGGATGGATGGATGGGTGTTTAGATAGATATAGAGTTGGATGGATGGATGGATGGGTGTTTAGATAGATATAGAGTTGGATGGATGGATGGATGTTTAGATAGATATAGAGTTGGATGGATGGATGGATGGGTGTTTAGATAGATATAGAGTTGGATGGATGGATGGATGTTTAGATAGATATAGAGTTGGATGGATGGATGGATGGATGTTTAGATAGATATAGAGTTGGATGGATGGATGGATGGATGTTTAGATAGATATAGAGTTGGATGGATGGATGGATGGATGTTTAGATAGATATAGAGTTGGATGGATGGATGGATGGATGTTTAGATAGATATAGAGTTGGATGGATGGATGGATGGATGTTTAGATAGATATAGAGTTGGATGGATGGATGGATGTTTAGATAGATATAGAGTTGGATGGATGGATGGATGGGTGTTTAGATAGATATAGAGTTGGATGGATGGATGGATGTTTAGATAGATATAGAGTTGGATGGATGGATGGATGGATGTTTAGATAGATATAGAGTTGGATGGATGGATGGATGGATGTTTAGATAGATATAGAGTTGGATGGATGGATGGATGGGTGTTTAGATAGATATAGAGTTGGATGGATGGATGGATGGATGGATGTTTAGATAGATATAGAGTTGGATGGATGGATGGATGGATGGGTGTTTAGATAGATATAGAGTTGGATGGATGTTTAGATAGATATAGAGTTGGATGGATGGATGGATGGATGTTTAGATAGATATAGAGTTGGATGGATGGATGGATGGGTGTTTAGATAGATATAGAGTTGGATGGATGGATGGATGGGTGTTTAGATAGATATAGAGTTGGATGGATGGATGGATGTTTAGATAGATATAGAGTTGGATGGATGGATGGATGGGTGTTTAGATAGATATAGAGTTGGATGGATGGATGGATGTTTAGATAGATATAGAGTTGGATGGATGGATGGATGGATGTTTAGATAGATATAGAGTTGGATGGATGGATGGATGGATGTTTAGATAGATATAGAGTTGGATGGATGGATGGATGGATGTTTAGATAGATATAGAGTTGGATGGATGGATGGATGGGTGTTTAGATAGATATAGAGTTGGATGGATGGTTGGATGGATGTTTAGATAGATATAGAGTTGGATGGATGGATGGATGGATGTTTAGATAGATATAGAGTTGGATGGATGGATGGATGGATGTTTAGATAGATATAGAGTTGGATGGATGGATGGATGGATGTTTAGATAGATATAGAGTTGGATGGATGGATGGATGGATGTTTAGATAGATATAGAGTTGGATGGATGGATGGATGGATGTTTAGATAGATATAGAGTTGGATGGATGGATGGATGGATGTTTAGATAGATATAGAGTTGGATGGATGGATGGATGGATGGATGTTTAGATAGATATAGAGTTGGATGGATGGATGGATGGATGTTTAGATAGATATAGAGTTGGATGGATGGATGGATGGGTGTTTAGATAGATATAGAGTTGGATGGATGGATGGATGGGTGTTTAGATAGATATAGAGTTGGATGGATGGATGGATGGATGTTTAGATAGATATAGAGTTGGATGGATGGATGGATGGATGGGTGTTTAGATAGATATAGAGTTGGATGGATGGATGGATGGGTGTTTAGATAGATATAGAGTTGGATGGATGGATGGATGGGTGTTTAGATAGATATAGAGTTGGATGGATGTTTAGATAGATATAGAGTTGGATGGATGGATGGATGGGTGTTTAGATAGATATAGAGTTGGATGGATGGATGGATGTTTAGATAGATATAGAGTTGGATGGATGGATGGATGGATGTTTAGATAGATATAGAGTTGGATGGATGGATGGATGGATGTTTAGATAGATATAGAGTTGGATGGATGGATGGATGGATGTTTAGATAGATATAGAGTTGGATGGATGGATGGATGGATGGATGGGTGTTTAGATAGATATAGAGTTGGATGGATGGTTGGATGGATGTTTAGATAGATATAGAGTTGGATGGATGGATGGATGGATGTTTAGATAGATATAGAGTTGGATGGATGGATGGATGGATGTTTAGATAGATATAGAGTTGGATGGATGGATGGATGGATGTTTAGATAGATATAGAGTTGGATGGATGGATGGATGGATGTTTAGATAGATATAGAGTTGGATGGATGGATGGATGGATGTTTAGATAGATATAGAGTTGGATGGATGGATGGATGGATGGATGTTTAGATAGATATAGAGTTGGATGGATGGATGGATG
Organism: Gobio gobio; assembly: GCF_949357685.1. Classification (NCBI taxonomy): domain Eukaryota; kingdom Metazoa; phylum Chordata; class Actinopteri; order Cypriniformes; family Gobionidae; genus Gobio; species Gobio gobio. The sequence goes on from NC_137121.1 coordinate 3,047,067, forward strand.
GATGGATGTTTAGATAGATATAGAGTTGGATGGATGGATGGATGGATGTTTAGATAGATATAGAGTTGGATGGATGGATGGATGGGTGTTTAGATAGATATAGAGTTGGATGGATGGATGGATGGGTGTTTAGATAGATATAGAGTTGGATGGATGGATGGATGGGTGTTTAGATAGATATAGAGTTGGATGGATGTTTAGATAGATATAGAGTTGGATGGATGGATGGATGGGTGTTTAGATAGATATAGAGTTGGATGGATGGATGGATGGATGTTTAGATAGATATAGAGTTGGATGGATGTTTAGATAGATATAGAGTTGGATGGATGGATGGATGGATGTTTAGATAGATATAGAGTTGGATGGGTGTTTAGATAGATATAGAGTTGGATGGATGGATGGATGGATGTTTAGATAGATATAGAGTTGGATGGATGGATGGATGGATGGGTGTTTAGATAGATATAGAGTTGGATGGATGGATGGATGGATGGATGTTTAGATAGATATAGAGTTGGATGGATGGATGGATGGGTGTTTAGATAGATATAGAGTTGGATGGATGGATGGATGGATGGATGGATGTTTAGATAGATATAGGGATTTAAGATGGCTGGATGGATCAATAGGGATGGATGGATAAATGGATGGATGGAAAAATGGATGGATAAATAGATGGATAACTGGATGGATAAATGGATGGATGGAAAAATGGATGGATAAATAGATGGATAACTGGATGGATAAATGGATGGATGGAAAAATGGATGGATAAATAGATGGATAACTGGATGGATGGATGGATGGATCAATAGGTATGGATGGATAAATGAAAGATAGATCGATATATGGATGGATGATTGGATGGATGGATGGATGGATAAATGGACGGATAAATGGATGGATAGTTCGATGGATAACTGGATGGATGGATGGATAGATGGATAGATAGATAGATAAGCTAAGCTAAGCTAAGCTCATTCATTTTTATCTGAAATATTCACTCGTTCTCAGTAGGTGGGGATGATGGGATTTGTGCCTCTAAATTCCCGGCACACAGAAGTTCATGGAAACCACATTCATGGAAAGTGACGTGTCACAAAATGGGGAGGGGCTAAACTGTGGAAGGTCATGTGTGTGTGTGTGTGTGTGTGTGTGTGTGTGTGTGTGTGTGTGTGTGTGTGTGTGTGTGTGTGTGTGTGTGTGTGTGTGTGTGTGTGTGTGTGTGTGTGTGTGTGTGTGTGTGTGTGTGTGTGGCATCACTCACCATCGAGCGGCGGATGTGTGTCAGGCGACTCTTGGCTTTGTTCTCCGCAAACTCCAGTGTGTTGATGTCCTTCAGACGAGCTTTATATTTCCTCATCTGCTCACAGATGATCAGCTCCACACACCTGAGGCGGAGACACACCAGACCAAAGCTGCATTATTCTCCTGTTTCACACTGTAAAGCTGCATTATTCTCCTGTTTCACACTGTAAAGCTGCATTATTCTCCTGTTTAACACTGTAAAGCTGCATTATTCTCCTGTTTCACACTGTAAAGCTGCATTATTCTCCTGTTTCACACTGTAAAGCTGCATTATTCTCCTGTTTCACACTGTAAAGCTGCATTATTCTCCTGTTTAACACTGTAAAGCTGCATTATTCTCCTGTTTAACACTGTAAAGCTGCATTATTCTCCTGTTTCACACTGTAAAGCTGCAGTATTCTCCTGTTTCACACTGTAAAGCTGCATTATTCTCCTGTTTCACACTGTAAAGCTGCATTATTCTCCTGTTTAACACTGTAAAGCTTCATTATTCTCCTGTTTCACACTGTAAAGCTGCATTATTCTCCTGTTTCACACTGTAAAGCTGCATTATTCTCCTGTTTCACACTGTAAAGCTGCATTATTCTCCTGTTTCACACTGTAAAGCTGCATTATTCTCCTGTTTCACACTGTAAAGCTGCATTATTCTCCTGTTTAACACTGTAAAGCTGCATTATTCTCCTGTTTCACACTGTAAAGCTGCATTATTCTCCTGTTTCACACTGTAAAGCTGCATTATTCTCCTGTTTCACACTGTAAAGCTGCATTATTCTCCTGTTTCACACTGTAAAGCTGCATTATTCTCCTGTTTAACACTGTAAAGCTGCATTATTCTCCTGTTTAACACTGTAAAGCTGCATTATTCTCCTGTTTCACACTGTAAAGCTGCATTATTCTCCTGTTTAACACTGTAAAGCTGCATTATTCTCCTGTTTAACACTGTAAAGCTGCATTATTCTCCTGTTTCACACTGTAAAGCTGCATTATTCTCCTGTTTCACACTGTAAAGCTGCATTATTCTCCTGTTTCACACTGTAAAGCTGCATTATTCTCCTGTTTCACACTGTAAAGCTGCATTATTCTCCTGTTTCACACTGTAAAGCTGCATTATTCTCCTGTTTAACACTGTAAAGCTGCATTATTCTCCTGTTTCACACTGTAAAGCTGCATTATTCTCCTGTTTCACACTGTAAAGCTGCATTATTCTCCTGTTTCACACTGTAAAGCTGCATTATTCTCCTGTTTCACACTGTAAAGCTGCATTATTCTCCTGTTTAACACTGTAAAGCTGCATTATTCTCCTGTTTCACACTGTAAAGCTGCATTATTCTCCTGTTTCACACTGTAAAGCTGCATTATTCTCCTGTTTCACACTGTAAAGCTGCATTATTCTCCTGTTTCACACTGTAAAGCTGCATTATTCTCCTGTTTCACACTGTAAAGCTGCATTATTCTCCTGTTTCACACTGTAAAGCTGCATTATTCTCCTGTTTAACACTGTAAAGCTGCATTATTCTCCTGTTTCACACTGTAAAGCTGCATTATTCTCCTGTTTCACACTGTAAAGCTGCATTATTCTCCTGTTTCACACTGTAAAGCTGCATTATTCTCCTGTTTAACACTGTAAAGCTGCATTATTCTCCTGTTTCACACTGTAAAGCTGCATTATTCTCCTGTTTCACACTGTAAAGCTGCATTATTCTCCTGTTTAACACTGTAAAGCTGCATTATTCTCCTGTTTAACACTGTAAAGCTGCATTATTCTCCTGTTTCACACTGTAAAGCTGCATTATTCTCCTGTTTCACACTGTAAAGCTGCATTATTCTCCTGTTTCACACTGTAAAGCTGCATTATTCTCCTGTTTCACACTGTAAAGCTGCATTATTCTCCTGTTTAACACTGTAAAGCTGCATTATTCTCCTGTTTAACACTGTAAAGCTGCATTATTCTCCTGTTTCACACTGTAAAGCTGCATTATTCTCCTGTTTCACACTGTAAAGCTGCATTATTCTCCTGTTTAACACTGTAAAGCTGCATTATTCTCCTGTTTAACACTGTAAAGCTGCATTATTCTCCTGTTTCACACTGTAAAGCTGCATTATTCTCCTGTTTCACACTGTAAAGCTGCATTATTCTCCTGTTTCACACTGTAAAGCTTCATTATTCTCCTGTTTAACACTGTAAAGCTTCATTATTCTCCTGTTTAACACTGTAAAGCTGCATTATTCTCCTGTTTCACACTGTAAAGCTTCATTATTCTCCTGTTTAACACTGTAAAGCTGCATTATTCTCCTGTTTAACACTGTAAAGCTGCATTATTCTCCTGTTTCACACTGTAAAGCTGCATTATTCTCCTGTTTCACACTGTAAAGCTGCATTATTCTCCTGTTTCACACTGTAAAGCTGCATTATTCTCCTGTTTCACACTGTAAAGCTGCATTATTCTCCTGTTTCACACTGTAAAGCTGCAGTATTCTCCTGTTTCACACTGTAAAGCTGCATTATTCTCCTGTTTCACACTGTAAAGCTGCATTATTCTCCTGTTTCACACTGTAAAGCTGCATTATTCTCCTGTTTCACACTGTAAAGCTGCATTATTCTCCTGTTTAACACTGTAAAGCTGCATTATTCTCCTGTTTCACACTGTAAAGCTGCATTATTCTCCTGTTTCACACTGTAAAGCTGCATTATTCTCCTGTTTCACACTGTAAAGCTGCATTATTCTCCTGTTTCACACTGTAAAGCTGCATTATTCTCCTGTTTCACACTGTAAAGCTGCATTATTCTCCTGTTTCACACTGTAAAGCTGCATTATTCTCCTGTTTAACACTGTAAAGCTGCATTATTCTCCTGTTTAACACTGTAAAGCTGCATTATTCTCCTGTTTCACACTGTAAAGCTGCATTATTCTCCTGTTTCACACTGTAAAGCTGCATTATTCTCCTGTTTCACACTGTAAAGCTGCATTATTCTCCTGTTTCACACTGTAAAGCTGCATTATTCTCCTGTTTCACACTGTAAAGCTGCATTATTCTCCTGTTTCACACTGTAAAGCTGCATTATTCTCCTGTTTAACACTGTAAAGCTGCATTATTCTCCTGTTTCACACTGTAAAGCTGCATTATTCTCCTGTTTCACACTGTAAAGCTGCATTATTCTCCTGTTTCACACTGTAAAGCTGCATTATTCTCCTGTTTCACACCGTAAAGCTGCATTATTCTCCTGTTTCACGCCGTAAAGCTGCATTATTCTCCTGTTTCACACTGTAAAGCTGCATTATTCTCCTGTTTAACACTGTAAAGCTGCATTATTCTCCTGTTTCACACTGTAAAGCTGCATTATTCTCCTGTTTCACACTGTAAAGCTGCATTATTCTCCTGTTTCACACTGTAAAGCTGCATTATTCTCCTGTTTAACACTGTAAAGCTGCATTATTCTCCTGTTTAACACTGTAAAGCTGCATTATTCTCCTGTTTAACACTGTAAAGCTGCATTATTCTCCTGTTTCACACTGTAAAGCTGCATTATTCTCCTGTTTCACACTGTAAAGCTGCATTATTCTCCTGTTTCACACTGTAAAGCTGCATTATTCTCCTGTTTCACACTGTAAAGCTGCATTATTCTCCTGTTTCACACTGTAAAGCTGCATTATTCTCCTGTTTCACACTGTAAAGCTGCATTATTCTCCTGTTTAACACTGTAAAGCTGCAGTATTCTCCTGTTTCACACTGTAAAGCTGCAGTATTCTCCTGTTTCACACTGTAAAGCTGCATTATTCTCCTGTTTCACACTGTAAAGCTGCATTATTCTCCTGTTTCACACTGTAAAGCTGCATTATTCTCCTGTTTAACACTGTAAAGCTGCATTATTCTCCTGTTTAACACTGTAAAGCTGCATTATTCTCCTGTTTCACACTGTAAAGCTGCATTATTCTCCTGTTTCACACTGTAAAGCTGCATTATTCTCCTGTTTAACACTGTAAAGCTGCATTATTCTCCTGTTTAACACTGTAAAGCTGCATTATTCTCCTGTTTCACACTGTAAAGCTGCATTATTCTCCTGTTTCACACTGTAAAGCTGCATTATTCTCCTGTTTCACACTGTAAAGCTGCATTATTCTCCTGTTTCACACTGTAAAGCTGCATTATTCTCCTGTTTCACACTGTAAAGCTGCATTATTCTCCTGTTTCACACTGTAAAGCTGCATTATTCTCCTGTTTAACACTGTAAAGCTGCATTATTCTCCTGTTTCACACTGTAAAGCTGCATTATTCTCCTGTTTCACACTGTAAAGCTGCATTATTCTCCTGTTTCACACTGTAAAGCTGCATTATTCTCCTGTTTCACACTGTAAAGCTGCATTATTCTCCTGTTTAACACTGTAAAGCTGCATTATTCTCCTGTTTCACACTGTAAAGCTGCATTATTCTCCTGTTTCACACTGTAAAGCTGCATTATTCTCCTGTTTCACACTGTAAAGCTGCATTATTCTCCTGTTTCACACTGTAAAGCTGCATTATTCTCCTGTTTAACACTGTAAAGCTGCAGTATTCTCCTGTTTAACACTGTAAAGCTGCAGTATTCTCCTGTTTCACACTGTAAAGCTGCATTATTCTCCTGTTTCACACTGTAAAGCTGCATTATTCTCCTGTTTCACACTGTAAAGCTGCATTATTCTCCTGTTTCACACTGTAAAGCTGCATTATTCTCCTGTTTAACACTGTAAAGCTGCATTATTCTCCTGTTTCACACTGTAAAGCTGCATTATTCTCCTGTTTCACACTGTAAAGCTGCATTATTCTCCTGTTTCACACTGTAAAGCTGCATTATTCTCCTGTTTCACACTGTAAAGCTGCATTATTCTCCTGTTTAACACTGTAAAGCTGCATTATTCTCCTGTTTCACACTGTAAAGCTGCATTATTCTCCTGTTTCACACTGTAAAGCTGCAGTATTCTCCTGTTTCACACTGTAAAGCTGCATTATTCTCCTGTTTCACACTGTAAAGCTTCATTATTCTCCTGTTTCACACTGTAAAGCTGCAGTATTCTCCTGTTTCACACTGTAAAGCTGCATTATTCTCCTGTTTCACACTGTAAAGCTGCATTATTCTCCTGTTTCACACTGTAAAGCTGCATTATTCTCCTGTTTCACACTGTAAAGCTGCATTATTCTCCTGTTTAACACTGTAAAGCTGCATTATTCTCCTGTTTCACACTGTAAAGCTGCATTATTCTCCTGTTTCACACTGTAAAGCTGCATTATTCTCCTGTTTCACACTGTAAAGCTGCATTATTCTCCTGTTTAACACTGTAAAGCTGCATTATTCTCCTGTTTAACACTGTAAAGCTGCATTATTCTCCTGTTTCACACTGTAAAGCTGCATTATTCTCCTGTTTCATACTGTAAAGCTGCATTATTCTCCTGTTTCACACTGTAAAGCTGCATTATTCTCCTGTTTAACACTGTAAAGCTGCATTATTCTCCTGTTTCACACTGTAAAGCTGCATTATTCTCCTGTTTAACACTGTAAAGCTGCATTATTCTCCTGTTTCACACTGTAAAGCTGCATTATTCTCCTGTTTCACACTGTAAAGCTGCATTATTCTCCTGTTTAACACTGTAAAGCTGCATTATTCTCCTGTTTCACACTGTAAAGCTGCATTATTCTCCTGTTTCACACTGTAAAGCTTCATTATTCTCCTGTTTCACACTGTAAAGCTGCATTATTCTCCTGTTTCACACTGTAGAGCTGCATTATTCTCCTGTTTAACACTGTAAAGCTGCATTATTCTCCTGTTTAACACTGTAAAGCTGCATTATTCTCCTGTTTCACACTGTAAAGCTGCATTATTCTCCTGTTCCACACTGTAAAGCTGCATTATTCTCCTGTTTCACACTGTAAAGCTGCATTATTCTCCTGTTTAACACTGTAAAGCTGCATTATTCTCCTGTTTAACACTGTAAAGCTGCATTATTCTCCTGTTTCACACTGTAAAGCTGCATTATTCTCCTGTTTCACACTGTAAAGCTTCATTATTCTCCTGTTTCACACTGTAAAGCTTCATTATTCTCCTGTTTCACACTGTAAAGCTGCATTATTCTCCTGTTTCACACTGTAAAGCTGCATTATTCTCCTGTTTAACACTGTAAAGCTGCATTATTCTCCTGTTTAACACTGTAAAGCTGCATTATTCTCCTGTTTCACACTGTAAAGCTGCATTATTCTCCTGTTTAACACTGTAAAGCTGCATTATTCTCCTGTTTAACACTGTAAAGCTGCATTATTCTCCTGTTTCACACCGTAAAGCTGCATTATTCTCCTGTTTCACACTGTAAAGCTGCATTATTCTCCTGTTTCACACTGTAAAGCTGCATTATTCTCCTGTTTCACACTGTAAAGCTGCATTATTCTCCTGTTTCACACTGTAAAGCTGCATTATTCTCCTGTTTCACACTGTAAAGCTGCTCTCAAACAATCTGCATTGTTAAAAGCGCTATAGAAATAAAGCTGACTTGACTTAAAGCAAGTCTAGACGTCTCACAAAACAGCTGCATTGATCATGCGCAATAACCTTTACTCTACAACTGGATGAGTTATGGCTGCACTAGTGTTGTTTTTGGCGGCCTGTTTTAATTTGAGTTTTAGTCTAGTCTTTGTGTCAAGCTGTCATTTTAGTTTTTATTAGTTTTCGTCATACTCTTTTTAGTCCAGTCAAGTTTTAGTCGTCTAAAAGTCTGAGCATTTTAGTCTTATTTTAGCCAGAATTATCTATGACTATTTTCGTCTAGTTTTAGTCGACGATAACTGATGACATTTTAGTCAAGTTTTAGTTAATGAAAATTGTATTTTAGTCTCTTTTTAGTAATGCAATTCTATTTAACCCAGTCAATATAGTATAAGTACATATTATAGACAAAACAAAATCTTCTTTTAGCCAAACCCATTTCAAACAATGTTATCTTATTATATTATTGTTACCTTACAGACTCAAGAATACATCCATTCCAGACACGGAAGACGCTCTGATTTAAAGTTACAACATATTTATTTGACCAACTAAACATGTTAGAAGTACACACACACACATTTAAATAAACTAAATACAAACATTGAGATGTCTCTTAAGGTTCGTGGTGTTTTTTCCTGTGATTTTTGTGGCCACATTTCCCCTCATATTTTATTTTCCACTTCAATGTAATAAAAGTTTTTCCAAATGTCTTAATAGGAATAAATGCATATTTAATTGAATTTAATAATAGGAAAATAATATTATTTAATGCTTTAAATCTGTTTAAAATTAGACCCACATTATAGTTAAAATGTTTTTCTGTCTTGTATTTTATTCCACATGGAAATGAGTGGAAATAAGTGAATACAGCCTCTTATTCGCTTATGAGGTAATCATAATGCTGCGGTTATTTAACATATATAATCGCTGCCGTTATAACGGCACATTTCAAATGTTTACGTGCTTTTCTTTCTTTTTTTGAGCGGTGATGAAATATCTTGCTCTTGTTAATACTTGCCAGCATTTCAGTCTAGATCTTTCAAATGCATCCAAATAACAGCGAAGCACAGCGTACGGTGCTCTGCAGTGGCCAAAAAGGATATAAACCGTGAATTCTGAAGTGATATATTATTGAAAACTCAGAGATGTGGATTCAGACGGCACACACGACCTTGGTGTTTGTCAAACTGTAAGTTAGGTCATTCGGCCGGAGATTTTTACACGGGTGGTGGGAGAAAAACACTGATATTCTGGATTAAGACGACAATAAAATCACTGACTAGCCTCTGTAAATGATAAAGACAAATCTTCTATAACTTCGCGAGTGAGCTTGAAGAGAGTGATGTGAGAGTGTGAATGAGACGCACAGAAATACTGCAAAATAATAATAAAAACGCGACTTTTCGTCTAATCGACGAAAATGAAGAGACATTTTAGCATCGTTTTTATTTCGTGAACCACATTTAGTCTCGTTTTTATTCGTCGTCGTCACATGACCAGCATTTACGGTGCGTCTCGTCTCGTTTTCGTCACGTTATAAAGGTTCGTTGACGACGATATTTAGTCATACTTTTCGTTGACGAAAACAACACTAGGTTGCACACTGCCTCTTACGCCGTGGTCTTGCCGATGTCCCGGACGCTCTGTAAGGGGTCAGTGGTGTCTGGACAGCGCAGGATGCAGGGCGCAAACACAATGGCCAGTGCGTTCGCAGACATGCGGTTGGTCTCCTCCTGGAATGAGATCCTGAAACAAGCAGAAGATGGTCAGACTGCTGCAGCCACAGGCACTGAGTAAAAGCTGTGGAGGTGGAGCATCTCACCGGACCAGGTGGAAGACCAGTCTCTCCAGTGTGCTGAGGTGAGTTCTGCTGAGCTGATCAATGATGGAGTAAACCCCCTGCACCACCTCACGCTTATCCTGCAGACCTACAGCACCACACACTCCATTACAGCCACGCAAACCACACCAAAGGAGCAGAGGTTCTCCTCAAAATGGTGAGAGAACATAATCAAGGGCCGGATTCACCCAAAACATTTTTTTTGAGATAGAAGAAATGTCTTTATAGTTTGTAAGAATGTGTCTAAGTGCAATTCTTGAAAAATACTTTTTCTTAAAGTCTGCATGAGATGCAAGTTGATTAGTTAGTTCCTATTGTGTCGTATATCTGAGTGAAGCGCTTCTCAAACAAGAACAAATGTAGGGCGGGGCTTGATTTCGTCTGTCGGGAATTGATTGGATGGTTGTGGTTTGCTATTGGTGGATCGCATGTGAGTGACATGTGGCCCCGCCCTCGTCCATCAGAGAAGAGGAGAGATGGAGGGGAAGTGATTCTGATTCAAGATTATTAAAACATTATGATAAATAATTTATGACAAACACTGTAATATTCAATAATAAAAAAAGATTTGTTGGTTTTGATTTTTTTCTTTATGGATGGGTGGGTGGGTGGATGATGGATGGATGGATGGATGGATGGATGGATGGATGGATGGATGGATGGATGGATGGATGGATGGATGGATGGATGGATGGATGGATGGATGGATGGATGGATGGATGGATGGATGGATGGATGGATGGATGGATGGATGGATGGATGGATGGATGGATGGATGGATGGATGGATGGATGGATGGATGGATGGATGGATGGATGGATGGATGGATGGATGGATGGATGGATGGATAGATAGATAGATAGATAGATAGATAGATAGATAGATAGATAGATAGATAGATAGATAGATAGATAGATAGATAGATAGATAGATAGACAGATGGACAGATGGATGGATAAATAGATGGGTGGGTGGGTGGGTGTATGGATGATGGATGGTTAGATGGATGGATGGATGGATGAATGGTTAGATAGATGGAAAGATAGATGGATGGATGGTTAGATCAATAGATGGATGGATGGATGGATGGTTAGATAGATGGATGGATGTTAGATGGATGGATGGATGTTAGATAGATGGATGGGTGGGTGGATGGTTAGATGGATGGATGTTAGATGGATGGATGGTTAGATAGATAGATGGATGGATGGTTAGATGGATGGATGGATTTTAGACAGATAGATGGATGGGTGGATGGTTAGATGGATGGATGGATGTTAGACAGATAGATGGGTGGATGGTTAGATGGATGGATGTTAGATAGATAGATGGGTGGATGGTTAGATGGATGGATGGATGTTAGATAGATGGGTGGATGGTTAGATAGATAGATGGATGGGTGGATGGATGTTAGATAGATGGTTAGATGGATGGATGTTAGATAGATGGATGGATGGATGTTAGATAGATGGGTGGATGGTTAGATAGATAGATGGGTGGATGGTTAGATGGATGGATGATAGATGGATGGATGGTTAGATGGATGGATGGATGGATGGATGTTTGATAGATGGATGGATGGTTAGATGGATGGATGTTAGATAGATGGTTAGATGTTAGATGGTTAGATGGATGGATGTTAGATAGATGGTTAGATGTTAGATGGTTAGATGGATGGATGTTAGATAGATGGTTAGATGTTAGATGGTTAGATGGATGGATGTTAGATAGATGGTTAAATGGATGGATGTTAGATAGATGGTTAGATGTTAGATGGTTAGATGGATGGATGTTAGATAGATGGTTAGATGTTAGATGGTTAGATGGATGGATGTTAGATAGATGGTTAAATGGATGGATGTTAGATAGATGGTTAGATGTTAGATGGTTAGATGGATGGATGTTAGATAGATGGTTAGATGTTAGATGGTTAGATGGATGGATGTTAGATAGATGGTTAAATGGATGGATGTTAGATAGATGGTTATATGGATGGATGTTAGATAGATGGTTAAATGGATGGATGTTAGATAGATGGTTAGATGGATGGATGTTAGATAGATGGTTAGATGTTAGATGGTTAGATGGATGGATGTTAGATAGATGGTTAAATGGATGGATGTTAGATAGATGGTTATATGGATGGATGTTAGATAGATGGTTAAATGGATGGATGTTAGATAGATGGTTAGATGTTAGATGGTTAGATGGATGGATGTTAGATAGATGGTTATATGGATGGATGTTAGATAGATGGTTAGATGTTAGATGGTTAGATGGATGGATGTTAGATAGATGGTTAAATGGATGGATGTTAGATAGATGGTTATATGGATGGATGTTAGATAGATGGTTAAATGGATGGATGTTAGATAGATGGTTAGATGGATGGATGTTAGATAGATGGTTAAATGGATGGATGTTAGATAGATGGTTAGATGGATGGATGTTAGATAGATGGTTATATGGATGGATGTTAGATAGATGGTTAGATGGATGGATGTTAGATAGATGGTTAAATGGATGGATGTTAGATAGATGGTTAGATGGATGGATGTTAGATAGATGGTTAGATGGATGGATGGTTAGATGGATGGATGGATGTTTGATAGATGGATGGATGGATGGATGGATGTTTGATAGATGGATGGATGGTTAGATGGATGGATGTTAGATGGTTAGATGGATGGATGGATGGATGGATGTTAGATGGTTAAATGGATGGATGGAAGGCCAATGTGGACTTAAGTAAGAAAATAAGCACAGAATTTGATTTAAATATGTTTTGTGAATCCGGCCCAAAGCGCTCATACCCATAGCCCTGAGGAACTCCTCGTAAAGTTCAAAGGTCATGAGGGGGTTGGGAAGGTCACGCAGCCACTGTTTCAGGACACTGGCGATCACATGGATGTTGTAGTCGTCCAAATTCACACCGTTGGCATCTGTGATGAAGGCAAACACACTCAATGAAAGCTCTACTGGACTGAATGTGCTCATCAGTGGGCGTGGCCTGTGGCTCACCGGTGTCCAGCCCCAGCTTCAGCTCTCTGATCTTATTGGTGGATCCAGACTTCCGGTAGATGCCCTCGGTGTAGAGGCCGTGCATCTCGATGTAGTTGATCAGCTTCTCGACCACCAGCGGGACGGCTCGCTCGTCGCTCGTCAAACGAGACAACTCTACGCCAAACTGCCGTGAAGACAGCTCGGGGTCAAACTGGGCGTGACACACACACACACACACAGACAGACACACACAGAAATGAATTACATGAAAAATCATGACTGGAATGAAGTTTGAGTCACAAAGATGAGTCACATACAACTGAAGATGGCACAGAAAGATCATTTATCATATAAAAGAGGACATTCAGGGATGCGTTTAAGATTAGTGGCTGACCGATGAGGGGTCAAATCAGAGCGTAGGGGATCAGATGACCAATATACAGGTGCTGGTCATGTACTTAGAATATCATCAAAAAGTTGATTTATTTCACTAATTCCATTCAAAAAGTGAAACTTGTATATTATATTCATATCTGTGTCCAAGCACATTAATAGAGAGGCGAAGGGAAGGAAAAGATGTGCTAGAAAAAAGTGTACAAGCAATAGGGATAACCGCACCCTGGAGAGGATTGAGAAACAAAACCCATTCAAAAATGTGGGGGAGATTCACAAAGAGTGGACTGGAGCTGGAGTCAGTGCTTCAAGAACCACTGCACACAGACGTATGACAGACATGGGTCAAAAAGTTGATTTATTTCACTAATTCCATTCAAAAAGTGAAACTTGTATATTATATTCATCCATTACACACAGACTGATATATTTCAAATGTTTATTTCTTTTAATTTAGATGATTATAACTGACAACTAAGGAAAATCCCAAATTCAGTCTCTCAGAAAATTTGAATATTGTGAAAAGGTTGAATATTGAAGACACACTCTAATCAGCTGATGAACTCAAAACACCTGCAAAGGCCTTTAAATGGTCTCTTAAGCTTGGAACATACTCTGCAAGAACAAAGAAATTTGTTCGTTTTCTCGAGGTGGCAAGAACAAGAACAAAGTTCGTTCTGGCCAGGACATTACATACTTAACGAGAAAAGCAGGTGCCGAACATCTCCGTTTCTCCGCATTAACCCCGCCTACTTTAAAATTCTGACCAATCACACAATAGTTCTCAGACACCCACAAGAAAAAAGTTCTGCTCAGACGATGTGTCGAGAACGAGCTGCGGGAACTCCCAAAACAGGGCTGCGAGAACAAAATGACGTCATTTTGTTCTCGCAGCCCTGGGAGCGAGAACTTTTTTCTCTGTTCTTGCTGAGTATGTTGCGGCCTTTAGTCTAGTTCTGTAGGCGACACAATCATGGGGAAGACTGCTGACCTGACAGCTGTCCAAAAGACGACCCTTGACCCCTTGCACAAGGAGGGCAAGACACAAAATGTCATTGCAAAAGAGGCTGGCTGTTCTCAGAGCTCTGTGTCCAAACACATTAATAGAGAGGCGAAGGGAAGGAAAAGATGTGCTAGAAAAAAGTGTGCAAGCAATAGGGATAACCGCACACTGGAGAGGATTGAGAAACAAAACCCATTCAAAATGTGGGGGAGATTCACAAAGAGTGGACTGGAGCTGGAGTCAGTGCTTCAAGAACCACTACACACAGACGTATGACAGACATGGGTTTCAGCTGTCGCACTCTTGAGCAACAGACAGCGTCAGAAGCGTCTCGTCTGGGCTAAAGACAGAAAGGAAAAGTTATGTTCTCTGATGAAAGTAAATTTTGCATTTCCTTTGGAAATCCGGGTCCCAGAGTCTGGAGGAAGAGAGGAGAGGCACACAATCCACACTGCTGGAGCTCCAGTGTAGAGTTTCCACAGTCAGTGATGGTTTGGGGTGCCATGTCATGCGCTGGTGTTGGTCCACTGTGTTTTCTGAGAGCACTTCATGCTTCCTGCTGCTGACCAACTTTATGGAGATGCAGATTTCATTTTCCAACAGGACTGGGACCTGCACACAGTGCTAAAGTAACCAGTGCCTGGTTTAAGGACCATGGTATCCCTGTTCTTAATTGGCCAGCAAACTCGCCTGACCTTAACTCCATAGAACATCTCTGTCACGCCGCCGCATTGCTGCAGTAATTCAGGCAAAACCAGCGCCAGCTGAGCATTGAGTGCTGGACATGCTCATACTTTTCATGTTCATACTTTTCAGTTGGCCAAGATTTCTAAAAATCCTTTCTTTGTATTGGTCTTAAGTAATATTCTAATTTTCTGAGATACTGAATTTGAGATTTTCCTTAGTTTTCAGTTATAATCATCAAAATTAAAAGAAATAAACATTTGAAATATATCAGTCTGTGTGTAATGGATGAAAATAATAGACAAGTTTCACTTTTTGAATGGAATAATGGAATAAATCAACTTTTTGATGATATTCTAATTATATGACCAGCACCCGTATATCGGTCACTCGCTATTTTGAGGTGGTCTTACCTTCTTACTGCATTTGGTGGTCATCCTCAGACAGCACTTCTTGTGGCACGCATAGCGACAGACTGAAGAGGACAGAGAAAGAAGGACACGTTAAACAACTGAGTTCCCTTTTCAGATCAACAGGAATATGAGACGCAAGAGTCCATTATTGATCCCGTCCTGAAGAAACGGATGAATTTACAGGGAAAAAATCAGATTACGCTGCCCTCAGACCAGCAGACGGACACTTAGTGACTGAGATCAAAATACAAGACAGAGACACTCCAGACCAGGGCTGTCCAAAGTCGGTCCTGGAGGGCCACTGTCCTGCAGAGTTTAGCTCTTACTTGCCTCAACACCCGTCTGGAAGTTTCTAGACCTGTTTCTAGAAGTGCCTAAGACCTTGATTAGCTGGTTCAGGTGTGTTTAATTGGGGTTGAAGCTAAACTCTGCAGGACAGTGGCCCTCCAGGAGCAGGATTGGACACCCCTGCTCCAGACGGTCATATTGATAACATATCGGTATTGGCCCGACAGTGTGTAGAGCTTCATGGAATGGGTTTCCATGGCCGAGCTGGTCATCCAAGCCTTACATCACTAAAGCGTGGGATGCAGTGGGGTAAAGCGCGCCGCCACTGGACTCTAGAGCAGTGACCAATCATGCTTCTCTGTCTGACAATCCCATGGACGAGTCCATTGTGCCAAGTGTAAAGTTTGGTGGAGGGGGGATTATGGGGTGGGGTTGTTTTTCAGGGGTTGGCCCCTTAGTTCCAGTGAAAGGAACTCTTAATGCTTCACCAAGACATTTTGGACAATTTCATGCTCCCAACTTTGTGGGAACAGTTTGGTGACGGCCCCTTCAGAGCTGAAGCTGTTAGAGCTTAGGTGGGCCGACTCCATATTAAACCCTCCGGATTGAGAATGGGATGGTGTTGCTTTCGTCAACAAAAAGTATGACTAAATATCGTCATCAACGGGCCGTTATCACGTGACGAAAACGAGACGAGACGCAACGTAAATGCTGGTCATGTGACAATGACTATAATTAAATGTATAATGCAATATTGTTGACGAATAAAAACAAGATTAAATGTGGTTTGTAAAATAAAAACTATGCTAAAATGTCTCTTCATATTCGTTGACCAAAATGAGACGAGACGAAATTTTATTTTATCTCGTTTAGTCGCGTTATTATTATGATTTTGCAGTATTTCTGTGTCTCACTTCAGGGGCTGCATCAGGAACTCTTAAAGCTACACTGTGTAACTTTTTTAGTTTATTCTTAGCTAAAAACACTTAGTTCTTTCAAAAATATATGTGCTCATTAATGCATATTTACTTCTTTCAAGTAATAAAGTATTCTCGTAAGTTTATAATATGTCATTGTAAACACATACGGGTGAGGGTTTGAATGCGGGTCGCCATGTTGCTCCTCCATCTTGAAAGTACATTAGCCAAAGAGGGACATTCCCGTAAATTCAAGCTTTGCCTTTGGCGTTTTAACACTCGATGGCTCCGTGTCCAATGTGGACGAGGTCGAGCTGGAAGCCATGTTAATCTTGGACTAAATCAGCCACCGTAGGAGTTAAAACGAAATCAGAATTGAGAGGAACAGAAACTAATATTCACTGGATGGTCATATACAAGTTCACCACTAGATGGGGGAAAATATCACACAGTGTAGCTTTAATGCGTCACCAAGACATTTTGGACAATTTCATGCTCCCACCTTTGTGGGACCAGTTTGGGGACGGCCCCTTCCTGTCCCAGCATGACTGACCAGTGCACAAAGCGTCTCCATAAAGACATGATGAGCGAATTGAGCGTTTGACGCGTGATTTGCGGGAGTTGAAAAATCTGAACTTTGGCGGATATTCGCGCCGCGTTAACCAATCAGGAGCTTGCTCTAGTAATGACAACAATGAGGAGAAAATCATACGGTTTATATTAATCATATATTAATATCTGGTTCAGACAAGTGTGCATATGATTATCACTGTGATAACATTAAATGACATGAAACACAACCCAGTGTCTTCTTGTTAAATGCACGTTTATGTTTGATCAATAATACAAAAGTATAAATAAAAGGTATAAGAAGCTACACATGAAACGAAGCAAACAATTCAGTCAAACATTCAAAGTCAGAGCTAGTCGGCTACAACGCTAACGTTGATTTTGGCAATAAAGTGTATGTTAATTTTTTACGTTATCGGCCCAAAAAAGAAAATGTAAAGACACTTCAGATTCACCGTGAAGGTTTTGATTTGCTTGAAATATGATTGAAATCATACGGTTCAGAGCAACATGAGCAGCTCAAGTCTGTCATATAAACTACATACAATTTCATCATAACTGTGTGTTGGGACGTGGCTTTAATGATGAGACTTTTGTTTTTGTAATCAGGCTCTCAAAAATCCTATACAAATTTGGATTTAGATTTATCGGCCAATATATCGACTTTCAAATATTAAGGCCAAAATGTTCATATCAGTGCATCCTTAAACATTGATACACTAAAATACATCAAATGAAGGCATGAAAACGTTGGAGCTATTGTTACGAGTGAAAACCTTCCCAGACTGAAACACACACACACATGACGGGACTCACGTTTGCACACACACGCTTTGTCCATCATCCAGATGAGCGACGAGCAGAACTCGCAGTAGGTCGGGATGCTGTACTGAGTGGATTTGAAGATGTGTCCCATGTGCTCTTCCACCTGCAGGGGGCAGCAGAACGCTGGAGATTTCAGCACAGATTCATAATCCATAATCACACCAGATCAATGATCTACAGTTAGGACTCACAGTGTCGGATTCCTTTTTCCTCCTCTTCTTTCTCTCAGGTTTGGGAGCCTGGAAAACATCACACACAGATGGTCAGAGAGCGTTAGAGGACAGTGTGTGTTGGTGGACCCAGAGTCATGGTCCGAGCCTTTATGGGGCCCTAAGCAGAATTTTATTTGGGTACGATTATTCATTACGATTGACTATTGTCAGTTCTTGATAATTCACACACCCATTATGGATTTAATTAGTTGTAGCGGTGTTGCTTATCTGCCTGTCATGTTTTTACCCTTGTGCGGTTTTTAATTGTAACAGTAGCAGAGTGGTTAGATGTTCATTTGCACTTTAATATTCAAAGTTTTACAGTACTAGACTACAGTTCAGACTGGGATATGTACGATTTTTTTAAAAATATCTTATGCTGAATATGCTCACAATTCCCTCTTTGATGAATAGAAAGTTCAAAAGAACAGCATTCATGCCGATACACGTAAAAATCGCAAATATCGGCGAACGCAGCAGACTTGTATCGCTGATGCCGATACACGTAAAACTCGCAGATATCGGCGAACGCAGCAGACTTGTATCGCCGATGCCGATACACGTAAAAATCGCAGATATCGGCGAACGCAGCAGACTTGTATCGCCGATGCCGATACACGTAAAACTCGCAGATATCGGCGAACGCAGCAGACTTGTATCGCCGATGCCGATACACGTAAAAATCGCAGATATCGGCGAACGCAGCAGACTTGTATCGCCGATGCCGATACACGTAAAACTCGCAGATATCGGCGAACGCAGCAGACTTGTATCGCCGATGCGATACACGTAAAAATCGCAAATATCGGCGAACGCAGCAGACTTGTATCGCCGATGCCGATACACGTAAAAATCGCAGATATCGGCGAACGCAGCAGACTTGTATCGCCGATGCCGATACACGTAAAAATCGCAGATATCGGCGAACGCAGCAGACTTGTATCGCCGATGCCGATACACGTAAAACTCGCAGATATCGGCGAACGCAGCAGACTTGTATCGCCGATGCCGATACACGTAAAAATCGCAGATATCGGCGAACGCAGCAGACTTGTATCGCCGATGCCGATACACGTAAAACTCGCAGATATCGGCGAACGCAGCAGACTTGTATCGCCGATGCGATACACGTAAAAATCGCAAATATCGGCGAACGCAGCAGACTTGTATCGCCGATGCCGATACACGTAAAAATCACAAATATCGCCGAACGCAGCAGACTTGTATCGCCGATGCCGATACACGTAAAAATCACAAATATCGGCGAACGCAGCAGACTTGTATCGCCGATGCCGATACACGTAAAAATCGCAAATATCGGCAAACGCAGCAGACTTGTATCGCCGATGCCGATACACGTAAAAATCACAAATATCGGCGAACGCAGCAGACTTGTATCGCCGATGCCGATACACGTAAAAAACGCAAACATCGGCGAACGCAGCAGACTTGTATCGCCGATGCCGATACACGTAAAAATCGCAAATATCGGCGAACGCAGCAGACTTGTATCGCCGATGCCGATACACGTAAAAATCACAAATATCGGCGAACGCAGCAGACTTGTATCGGCCCGATGCCGATACACGTAAAAATCGCAAATATCGGCGAACGCAGCAGACTTGTATCGCCGATGCCGATACACGTAAAAATCGCAAATATCGGCGAACACAGCAGACTTGTATCGCCGATGCCGATACACGTAAAAAACGCAAATATCGGCGAACGCAACAGCCTTGTATCGGCCCGATGCCGATACACGTAAAAATCGCAAATATCGGCGAACGCAGCAGACTTGTATCGCCGATGCCGATACACGTAAAAATCGCAAATATCGGCGAACGCAGCAGACTTGTATCGCCGATGCCGTTACACATAAAAATCGCAAATATCGACCCGATATATCGGTCTAACACTACTCTGGGGGCCCCAAAAGTGCGTGGGCCCTTAGAATCGTCCTAATCCCCCCCCCTTAGCAGCGCCCCTGCCTGGTGGCTTAGTTGGCTTGTGCCTTGGGCCGGCTTACCTTGCTAACCGTCCCGTCCATGGGCTTGTGTTCGGTCATGAACTCGTCGAGGAACACTTTGAAGGTGTTGACCCAGACTTTGACGGGCGACTCGCTCCAGTCCCTCTGCTCCAGACGCATGCTCTTCTCCAGGATGTGCTCGAACAGAGCGTGCAGGTCCTTATAGCGGATGCTCCGGCCGTCGTCCATCTGAGGAAGAGACACATTTAGACCGGGATGGGGGGATGAGGAGAGGAGTGCAGTGATGGGGGGATGAGGAGAGGTGTGCAGGGATGGGGGGATGAGGAGAGGTGTGCAGGGATGGGGGGATGAGGAGAGGTGTGCAGGGATGGGGGGATGAGGAGAGGTGTGCAGGGATGGGGGGATGAGGAGAGGTGTGCAGGGATGGGGGGATGAGGAGAGGTGTGCAGGGATGGGGGGATGAGGAGAGGTGTGCAGGGATGGGGGGATGAGGAGAGGTGTGCAGGGATGGGGGGATGAGGAGAGGTGTGCAGGGATGGGGGGATGAGGAGAGGTGTGCAGGGATGGGGGGATGAGGAGAGGTGTGCAGGGATGGGGGGATGAGGAGAGGTGTGCAGGGATGGGGGGATGAGGAGAGGTGTGCAGGGATGGGGGGATGAGGAGAGGTGTGCAGGGATGGGGGGATGAGGAGAGGTGTGCAGGGATGGGGGGATGAGGAGAGGTGTGCAGGGACACTCACAGCCAGAGCGGTGGAGTAGGAGTTGAAGATGTTGAGGCGAAACTCTTTCAGGGCCTTCTTGAACACCACATCCACCGGCGAGTCCTTCTGACCGGCTTCAGCCTCCAGATCGCCGATCTACCAAACATCACACATATTTCACATTTGAGCTGATATGATGATGCTTTACCAGCAGAGTTCAGTAAACACGGGTCAGAACTCATTTCTCTGTGAATCGTTCAAAAACCAAATTATTTAATGATTTTGAGTAACACTTTATTTTACAGTGTCATAGTCACCCATCTAAACCGTCCATCCACCCATCCATCCATCCATCCATCCATCCACCCATCTAACCGTCCATCTATCTATCTATCCACTCATTTAACCGTCCATCTATCCATCCACCCATCTATCTATCCACCCATCTAACCGTCCATCTATCCATCCACCCATCTAACCGTCCATCTATCTATCCACCCATCTAACCGTCCATCTATCCATCCACCCATCTATCCACCCATCTAACCGTCCATCTATCCATCCATCCACCCATCTATCTATCCACTCATTTAACCGTCCATCTATCCATCCACCCATCTAACCGTCCATCTATCCATCCATCCACCCATCTATCTATCCACTCATTTAACCGTCCATCTATCCATCCACCCATCTAACCGTCCATCTATCCATCCATCCACCCATCTATCTATCCACTCATTTAACCGTCCATCTATCTATCCACCCATCTAACCGTCCATCTATCCATCCATCCACCCATCTAACCGTCCATCTATCCATCCATCCACCCATCTAACCGTCCATCTATCCATCCATCCACCCATCTATCTATCCACTCATTTAACCGTCCATCTATCTATCCACCCATCTAACCGTCCATCTATCCATCCACCCATCTATCTATCCACCCATCTAACCGTCCATCTATCCATCCATCCACCCATCTATCTATCCACTCATTTAACCGTCCATCTATCCATCCACCCATCTAACCGTCCATCTATCCATCCACCCATCTATCTATCCACTCATTTAACCGTCCATCTATCTATCCACCCATCTATCTATCCACCCATCTAACCGTCCATCTATCTATCCACCCATCTATCTATCCACCCATCTATCTATCCACTCATTTAACCGTCCATCTATCTATCCACCCATCTAACCGTCCATCTATCTATCCACCCATCTATCTATCCACCCATCTATCTATCCACTCATTTAACCGTCCATCTATCTATCCACCCATCTATCTATCCACTCATTTAACCGTCCATCTATCCATCCACCCATCTAACCGTCCATCTATCTATCCACCCATCTATCTATCCACCCATCTAACCGTCCATCTATCTATCCACCCATCTAACCGTCCATCTATCTATCCACCCATCTATCTATCCACTCATTTAACCGTCCATCTATCCATCCACCCATCTAACCGTCCATCTATCTATCCACCCATCTATCTATCCACCCATCTAACCGTCCATCTATCTATCCACCCATCTAACCGTCCATCTATCTATCCACCCATCTATCTATCCACCCATCTAACCGTCCATCTATCCATCCACCCATCTAACCGTCCATCTATCTATCCACCCATCTATCTATCCACTCATTTAACCGTCCATCTATCTATCCACCCATCTATCTATCCACTCATTTAACCGTCCATCTATCCATCCACCCTTCTAACGTCCATCTATCTATCCATCTATTTAACCATCCATCCATCCACCCATCTAACAATCCATCTATCCATCCACCCATCTAACTGTCCATCTGTCTATCCATCTATTTAACCATCCACCCATCCACCCATCTAATCGTCCATCTATCTATCTATCTATCTATCTATCTATCTATCTATCTATCTATCTATCTATCTATCTATCTATCTATCTATCTATCTATCTATTTAACCATCCATCCATCCACCCATCTAACCGTCCATCTATCCATCCACCCATCTAACCGTCCATCTATCCATCCACCCATCTAACCATCCATCTATCCATCCACCCATCTAACTGTCCATCTGTCTATCCACCCATCTAACTGTCCATCTGTCTATCTATCTATTTAACCATCCATCCATCCACCCATCTAACCGTCCATCTATCCATCCACCCATCTAACCATCCATCTATCCATCCACCCATCTAACCATCCATCTATCCATCCACCCATCTAACCGTCCATCTATTTAACCACCCATCTAACTGTCCATCTGTCTATCTATCTATTTAACCATCCATCCATCCACCCATCTAACCGTCCATCTATCTATCTATCTATCTATTTAACCATCCATCCATCCACCCATCTAACCGTCCATCTATCCATCCACCCATCTAACCGTCCATCTATCCATCCACCCATCTAACCATCCATCTATCCATCCACCCATCTAACCGTCCATCTATTTAACCACCCATCTAACTGTCCATCTGTCTATCTATCTATTTAACCATCCATCCATCCACCCATCTAACCGTCCATCTATCCATCCACCCATCTAACCATCTATCCATCCACCCATCTAACTGTCCATCTATCTATCCATCTATTTAACCATCCATCCATCCACCCATCTAACCGTCCATCTATCCATCCACCCATCTAACCGTCCATCTATCCATCCACCCATCTAACCATCCATCTATCCATCCACCCATCTAACCGTCCATCTATCCATCCACCCATCTAACCATCCATCTATCCATCCACCCATCTAACCGTCCATCTATTTAACCACCCATCTAACTGTCCATCTGTCTATCTATCTATTTAACCATCCATCCATCCACCCATCTAACCATCCATCTATCCATCCACCCATCTAACCATCTATCCATCCACCCATCTAACTGTCCATCTATCTATCCATCTATTTAACCATCCATCCACCCATCTAACCATCCATCTATCCATCCACCCATCTAACCATCCATCCATCTATATCCATCTATCTGTCCATTCATCGATCTATCCATCCATCCATCCATCCATATCTATCTATCTATCTATCTATCTATCTATCTATCTATCTATCTATCTATCTATCTATCTATCTATCTATCTATCTATCTATCTATCTATCTATCTATCTATCTATCTATCTATCTATCTATCTATCTATCTATCTATCTATCTATCTATCATTGTGTCAGTGTCATTGTTACATTTGTAGTTATTATAGTAATAACTATAAATTATGCATAATTACATGCAACTAACCTTAAACTAACCCAATCTCTAATTCCAACCCTAAAACATTAAACATTAAACATCACATTAAAATTGGATCATATTTACAGCTTTTAAGTGTGAAACTCTTGAAAAGTCTGAATGACTCCTGCGGTCATACACAACCATTCTGCAAAACTATAATATCAAACGGTTATTTCGTAATAAAAACACTAGGATGTGACAGTTTACATGCGAACAATTTACACAATTCATTAGTAAAACTATTCTCAATGCTAGTGTTAATTCTCCGTCATGCTAGTGTGAGCGGTTGCTGCGCACCTTCTTCATGAGGAAGTCGTTCATGCAGCGATAGTCTGCGGTGCTGGTGAGGATGTGCAGGCCGTCGTTCTGCCATGCGGACGCCTCCAGGGACACACTGCTGATCTTCACACTGCGCCTCCTCTTCATCGACATCATTCCCATCATCGGCTCGCGGTTCTCCTTGCTGTCGCGGCCGCGCTCAGACAGACCAGCGCGCTCAGGGCTTCCAGGAGGAGAGCCTGCGAGAGAGAACCCGTGTTAGAAAGCGGCATGTGTGGAAGACATCAGATTGAGAGTTGGTGAGATAAACGGCACACACCGTTCTTCACGTCGTCAGCTGACCGCCCCCTGCTGGACATCTTCTTATCTCCATGCTTGCTCTTACTCCAGAAGCGCATTTTGCCTCGGACCCTATGGAGAACGCAGAGCACATTTTCATGCACTAATGAGCAGTGTTGGGGAAACGCATTACAAGTAACTAGAGTTACGTAATAATATTACTTTTTCAAGTAACTAGTAAAGTAACGCATTACTTTTCAAATGTACAACTTTTTCAAAAAAATAACGCAAGTTACTTTTTCACATTTATTTGACTGACAGCTCTCCTACCCCCATGTTGAGAAAAATCGAGAGTAAGTGCAGAGGTGTGTGTGTGTGTGTGTGTGTGTGAACATGTTATTGTAGTTCTAGACTAAATGTGAGCATTTATTTATCTCACTTGCACAATAAAGATTCTGTCCTCCTCAAAATGAATAAAATCAGTCAAATTCAAAATTAGAGTACTATGCAAACCTCAAATATACAGTATAAATGTTAAATAAAACAAATATTTTTATGCTTTTAATCTACCTTTATTGACCAATGTCGTGCTGCTGACCTTCCATGATTCAGTTAAGCCATGAGCAAATATTACTAGATTTTTTGTTTTTAATGGTAAAACTTTTTTCTCCTGCGTCCTATTCTTCCATTATCCAGAATGGCAGCACATTTATACCTCAGCCTCAGGCTTATTATTTCAATTTTGGTATGAAGAGGTCTTTACATTTCAACAAAAAATGACTTTTTTTGCTATTAAAAAACAAAACAAAAAAGCAAGCCCAGCCCAGGTGAGAAAAAGTAACGCAAAAGTAACGTAACGCATTACTTTTCTTAAAAAGTAACTAAGTAACTCAATTAGTTACTTTTTAAGGGAGTAACGCAATATTGTAATGCATTACTTTTCAAAGTAACTTTCCCCAACACTGCTAATGAGTCATAGAAACATGACCATTATGATTTCACGTCGATTAGTAGCACGGATGAACTTTGAACTCTAGTCCTCTGTTAAAACCCTAAAAATCTTGATTGGTGTTTGATCATGATTGATAAATTTAATCAGAATTATAGCACAAATCAAGACAATGTCAGCTCATGAATTTATTCCACTCATTGACTCTAGTTTCCTGATTTATAATATTATCAAATAAACAGGGTTCGTACAGATACTGTAAAATGAACTTTTCAAGCACTACTTTTTTTTGCTTTTCAAGGACTACAATCAGAGATCTCACAGATAGATCAAAATAAACGAATAAAACAAAAAGGTACGAATAAAGTGCAGCACAATGACTGGTAACTTTAACTATTGAAACATACTATGACAAAGATATCGCTTTCCTTATTCAAACTGATTTTTTCTCTCGATATGATTGACCTGAAGAATGAAAGCTGTATCATACATGAGAAATATCATGTGAATCTATATCAGACGGGCTGCAGCGCTGAAGTATTGTTTTATCAATAAAATTAAACACTAATTTCACATAGTCTTTTATTAATTTAAGCATTTTTCAAGCACCTTTTCATAAATATGACTGTTTTCAAGGGTTTTCCAGGACTTAAAGAGTAAAATTCAAGCATTTTAAGAGCCTTGAACGAACCCTGTGTGGATGAACACACTCAAAAAACTCAAAAGCTAGCAAAACAACAACCTTTGTATTGTCACACGTTTAAGAGAAAAGCTCTGATTGGAGGATTTAAGCTCTTGAGATCTGGCAACCCCAGTCTACAATATAAGAAAACTACCGAGCTCCAAACATGACATGCAGGGAAAAAAAAAATTGTCCTGGCCATGAATTAACAACTTGTTCGCACTACTTAAAGGTGCAGTGTGTAAGTTTAGTGGCATCTAGTGGTTAGGTTGTGAATTGCACCCGCTCACCCCTCCCTTTCGAAGCACATAGAGAAGCTACGGTGGCTGACACAGGACAAAGATGTCATCTGAGACAGCAGAGAGTGACTAGCGCTCTGTAGAGAAGTTTGTCCCTTTAGGGCTACCGTAGAAACATGGCGGCACAAAATGGCGGCTTCACTGTAAGGGACCCGTGGTGTGTGTAGATAGAAACGGCTCATTCTAAGGTCATACACACATAACAGTCTTTATACTCCACTGAAAACATAGTTATGTGTATTATATTGCATGTCTGTCAATATATCCTCACAAATATTACACACTGCACCTTTAATAAAGCAGCATGTTTTACTAATTTGCTCCCTTGTTTTAAGTAAATTGTGCACACAATATAATATGTTTTCTCGTTTTACTAAATTATGGCCACAATGAAAAAAATTAAGTTAAATCAAAATTTAGAAGCGAATTAGTTCAATGTGGACACAATTTAATAAAACAAGGTGATGAATTAATAAACAGTGGGAACGAATTATAAATTCGTGGCCATGATTGAACTAAAACGAGTGAACAAATTAGTAAATAATGGCCATGATTTACTAAAAAGAAAGAACAAGTTCTTAAGTCATGACTATGATATTCACCAATCAGGCATAACATTATGACCACCTTCTTAATATTGTGTTGGACCCCCTTTTGCTGACCCGTCTCTGATGGACTCCTCTAGACCCCTGCAGTTTTGGAGATGCTCTGACCCGTCACAATCTGGCCCTCGTCAAACTCACTCAAATCCTTACGCTTGCCCATTTTTCCTGCTTCTAACACATCAACTCTGAGGACAAAATGTTCACTTGCTGCCAAATATATCCCACCCACTAACAGAGATCATCAGTGTTATTCACTGGTCATAATGTTATGCCTGATCGATGTATATATATATATATATATATATATATAGTAGACTGGGGTTGCCAGATGTCAAGAGCTTAAATCCTCGGAATAATTGCACTTATGCAACCTTACGTTTAAAACAAAAAACTACATTTCACTCTTTTTTTTGGTCAAAATATTGCATGTTTATATAATTACAGCTCATTTTTTAATGATGTCGTTATTTCGACCTCAGTCATGTTTGGTCATTAAGGAAATGAACAGTGGAATGAACCTCCTCTGACCTGCTATCTGTGTTCGACATGGACTTCCTGAGCGAATCCATTTTCCCAAGATCCCCCGAGGACATGGTCTTCTGGATCCTCTTCTGCTCTTTCTGAGACGACTTGAGACGGAAAAAGGCAAACTCAGAATCAGATCGTACGTGAATGAGAGCAGAGCGAATGGTTTTCAGATCTCCAGGAACAAGCTTTAGGCTGATAACGACAGCAAACCCAACTCACACGAGGGACAGAATGAGAGAAAGAGAGGGTGTTTAGATGAGAGAATGAGTGAGGAATGGAGAAATCCCATCCTGCCCATGTTAATGGTAGTCGCATGCATTTGCAAACTCGATTTTCATCGGTAAAAAGTTGACATGTGAGATCCAGGCTCAAGACCGGTCAATTCTTGACAAGAGCGTCTTCATACCTCATCCAGTCAGGTTGATTAGTCTTCTATCGGATTAGATTGGGTTATGAAGGAGATCAACGGTTGAGGTCAGTCAGGAGGCGTTAGCGGGTTTGCACACTGACCGAACATTAAAGAGTTAGTTCTGACCATCATGTCGTTCTGAATCCCTTTGACCTTCCCTCTTCCATCAGTGTTATTTCATTAGCCAAGTTTACATTCACTTTTTTTCCCACGTTTTGCAAATATGCGTTAAAAAAGATTGATTTTTCATTATATTTAGTAATCGCAGAAACACGAAAAACTGGAGGACTATAAGCTGAAGACTAAAATCTGTTTAATGTGTCTGTGGTATAATCTGAAAGAGACTCAATAACACCAAAGCTGATTGGCTGCAATATAAGCTGCATGTTGATCTCATTTTAGTCGTAATACAGCAAATTATATTTGGACTATTTGAAGAGCTGCAGGATTTCGATGAGCATTAGAGCTAGCGTTACATGGACGTAGGAAAATGAAGACCTGTTGAAAATCATTTAAGACCTAGAACAGAATAATTCATCGACTTCTTAAGGCCTAAAATTAAGATTTTGAAATTCTAGACTTTTTAAGACCCAGTGGAAACCCTGCTACATTTGGAAGATATCATAACATTTTTGGAGGTCGTGTGGGTTTGTAACGACATGAAGGCAATTTAATGCCAGAATTGTTTCTTCAAGAAAATGATCTCTGGCATGTTCGATTGGATCAGTGTGCAAAGCTGCGCGGTCGCTTCCGCTCTCGGTTTTACCATCTCGGAGTCGCTGTGTCCGGCCGGGTTGGAGTCAGGCGAACTGGGGGATTCTGGGAGAGAAAGGGGCGTGTACTCGTATTCCTCATCCTCATCATCCTCAGAATCAAGGCTCAGGAAATCAGAGCGCGTCCCGGCCATGCGCGCTTTCTTTTTACGACCGGCTCTGGTCACCTGATCGTTCACATTGATGATGTCAAACCAACTGATAGACACGGTCTCAGGAAAGAGCCAGAACTCATCCTGGACCCTAAAGGCCTTTGCACACTGAGTCCGAAATTTGCATGCAAAATTTTCGCACGTCAAAAAATAAATTCGACCTCACGTTATGTCAGTCACGCTTGCACACTGCCTTCGAAACTTTCGTCCGTCAAAAAAAAAATCGGAACAGGTTCGATTTTCTGCGTTTTTCGCATCCGTTTTCCATCTACAGTGCTGATGCCCAAACTAAAACTGCTGGCAGTGCTGGGGAATGAATCGCCAGTGCTCAGATACCTACAATTATATATACAAATATTATGTATCGAAAAATACTACAATATCACAGCTATAATTATAGCACACCAACTCCCTGTAAACCTCGCGCGCGCGTGTGTGTGTGCGCGCGCGCCAGTCTCTGTTCAGGATTGGTAATTGGCAGAGGTGGACAAAGTACACAACTCCATTACTCGAGTGAAAGTAAAAGCACTACTGGTCAAATATTACTCTGTTACAAGTGAAAGTTGTTAAAAACTATTTTTACTTAAGTAGAAGTACAGAAGTACTTGCTTTTAAAAGTACTTAAGTATCAAAAGTAAATTTCCTTTTTTTTTGTCAAGGCATTATTTTATTATTGTTGCATTGTTGTATAAATGCACGATGGTTTAAGCCAGTCAGTGATGCTCCATATGACCACCTTAAACTAATTTAAATACTTAAAAGTTACAAAGCTTTTTACAAAGCTGCTGTCACTATAAGGCAGAATGCACGGATCCAATACTCTGATACACATCCGACATTCCCCCAACTGTTTACGTTCCTTTAAGACATAATCAACTTTG
The DNA here is from genome assembly GCF_949357685.1 of Gobio gobio. NCBI lineage: Eukaryota > Metazoa > Chordata > Actinopteri > Cypriniformes > Gobionidae > Gobio > Gobio gobio. Next base: position 3,076,846 of record NC_137121.1, read on the forward strand.
TTTACATGAATACTTTCCAAAATGAAAATTGACATTTTGTGTGTATTGGTCTGTTTAAGTGCGAAAAAACACACAAAAGAAAGCTCTATTCAGTACTCGTGCTCTGGCATCTCAGAAAACAGACTGAACTGAGCTCGTTCATCAGGCTTTTTCAGATTCATCCATATGTATATGCTTCTCTTTCTCACAGACATTTACATTTTGCAAAAAAAATAAAAAAAACTTTTAAAGAAGAAAAAAAATCATCCACTGACTTGCAAAGCTGCTACAGAAACGACTTTTGACTTCGAGGATCTTGATAGAAATGTAGTGGAGTAAAAAGTACGATATTTGTCTTTCAAATGTAGTTAAAGTCAAAGTTTTCCTAAAAAATAATACTCCAGTAAAGTACAGATACTCAAAAAGTGTACTTAAGTACAGTACTCAAGTAAATGAGCTTAGTTACTGTCCACCTCTGATATTTGGTGGTCTTCTTTTTAATATGTGGCTCCAGTATCGCTAGCAAAGCATCAAACTGACCCACTGACATTCAACTTTGAATCGGTCTGGATAATCCGCAGCTCCTTGATAAGGGACGGCATTTTGTGTTGTTTTGCGTTTTTTTTCCGTAACGCATTCATTAATACGCATCGCACTCAGTGTGCAAGGTCTCTGTGCGTGACGAATTTTTCGGATCACAAATACGAAATAACGCATGCGAAAATTTCGGATTCAGTGTGCAAAGGCCTTAAAGGTCCCGTTTTTCGTGTTTTTTTGAAGCTTTGATTGTGTTTACAGTGTGCAATATAACGTGTTCATGTTTCGCGTGTAAAAAAACACAGTATTTTTCACACAATTTACTGATCTGTATACTGCTGTTTTCACTGTCCTCAAAACGGCTCGAAAGATTTCCCTGTTCTATGAAGTCCCTCCTTTGGAAACACGTAACGAGTTCTGATTGTGCCAGCGGTTCCCGTGTTGTGATTGGACAGCAGCTTAGGGCGCGCAGAGCGCACGTTACCGGAAAGGTCGCGCCTCTTACCATAACGGGGATGCATGCGCTCAATGATCTCTAAGTACAGCGGCCCTGGGAAAGCCAAACAAAGGTGACTTGACTCCGGGATGAAAATAACAGCGTCTCGACAACATGGCAACAAACAAACTATACACACGCAACCGAACGCAACACTTCCTATTCTCCACGCGGGAGCAACAAGACCACGCCCCCTTTTTCGCGTGTTCTTGTGGGCGGAGGTTAGTCGACAAACTGCTCTACTGACGTCATTAAAGCAGGAAGTACCAGGATGTAGAACAAACCAGCCGTTCGCTGTAGGCTTTGAAAGGGAACTTCTGTTAAATAAAATATCTCGCTTGGCATTGAACTTTGAGCTTTATAATTTTACAGGTATTATAAATGCTCTAACAGCAACATTACACACTAACTAAAGTTTGAAAAATGGGATCACGAAGAACAGGACCTTTAAGAGACACATCTGACCACTACAGAGTGTGTGTGTGCGCTCACCTCTCTGCTCTTCAGCGATCTGAATCCCGCTTCTCTCTGGATCGCCAGGGATCGCTCCTGATTCACCAGGTCTTTGTCCGACCTGAAAAACACACAGCAAACCTCTTTCACAACGATCACAAGTTGATTACACCTAAAAATGTCTGCATTAGAGGATAAATATCAGCTAAAAACTATAATCTGTAAACAGGAATATCTTTTTAAAGGGATCGTTCACCCAAAAATGAAAATTAGCCCATAATTTCCTCACCCTCAAGTCATCCGAGGTGTGTATGACATTCTTCTTTCAGACGAATAAAATCTGAGTTATATTACAAAAGTCCAGGCTAATCCAAGCTTTAGAATTTGATTCATAGTTGCTCTGTTTTTAAAGTCTATAAAAGTGCATCTGTCCGTCATATAACTGCTCCAGCGGCTCTGGGGTGTTAATAAAGGCCTTCTGAAGCAAATCATTTGTGTAAGAAAAATATCCATATTTAAAACTTTATCAAGTAAACTTTCGGCCGACCGCCTTCCGTATTCAATTTCTGGAGAAAGTGTTGAAAGTTCCCCTGCGGATGGAAAGACTAACACGACCAGGTTATGACGTCACGAACACATCTGGAGTTTCACTTTCAACTTTCAACACTTTTCCACAGAAGGCGGAGGCCGAAAGTTTACTTGATAAAGTTTTAAATATGGATATTTTTCTTACACAAATGATTTGCTTCAGAAGGCCTTTATTAACACCCCAGAGCCGCTGGAGCAGTTATATGACGCACAGATGCACTTTTATAGACTTCAAAAACAGAGCAACTATGAATCAAATTCTAAAGCTTGGATTAGCCTGGACTTTTGTAATATAACTCAGATTTTATTCGTCTGAAAGAAGAATGTCATACACACCTCGGATGACTTGAGGGTGAGGAAATTATGGGCTAATTTTCATTTGTGGGTGAACTATCCCTTTAAGTCTTTCCCCACAATTGACAGAATTTGGACACCTTTTGAACAGTTGTAGCTCCACCTACGGGCCGATGTAGAAACATTGGCATGCCTCTTTGGAATCATGAGCCGCGTGTGCTCACCTAATGCTGTGAACTTCTGAGATTTCGTCTAGGAATGATAGGCTTTTGGGTAGACTTGGCTACACCATTTTTCGAAATGACCCAGCTATAGCTATCCAAAGGCCAAAATTCAAAGAATTTTTGATAGTTATTGACCTAGAAAGTCCTGAGACTGCCACAGTGGTTTTAGCGATGTTGAGGCAGAAACACAAGACTTGTTCATTACAGAAAACAATGTGATTAATTAGGGTTTTTTTTTCATCGATTCCCAGCACTACCTAAAACAGAATCATCTGCTGCAGTTTTCCAGCTGTTTATTCAAGAGCATCTGTTTGTGAACAGACGGAGAGTCCATTGCTTTTTTTGTTTTGTTCATTTATTGTGGATATTTAAAATGCTTTCCATTTTCAGTGTTAAATAGTCTTTAGAAATAAAAGTTTATTGATCTTTGAAAAGGTGTACCTGCATTATTATGCCATTTTCATTATTTTAGATGAAAATGGTCTCAGAACGACAATATTATCGTTTATCAAAATAATTTCTTGACCAATTTATCGTCCAGCAAAATGTGCCTACGCCCTAAGACTCCTGATATGAGAATACTCAAATTTCTCTGTGTTGTTGTTATTGTTTGTTCAAGAGCAAAAGAGAACTCGATGTGAGCAGGAAACTGATGCGATTCTGTCTGTGTGTCGAGTGTGTGTGTGTGTGTGTGTGTGTGTGTGTCTCGATTAGCTGACATGAGACGCAGCCACATACAAAGGACATTGACACACACACACAGGACATTGACACACACACACACACACACACACACACACAGGACATTGACACACACGCACACACACAGGACATTGACACACACACACACACACACACACACACACACACACACACACACAGGACATTGACACACACACACACACACACACACACACACACACACACAGGACATTGACACACACACACACACACACACACACACGCACACACACACACACACAGGACATTGACACACACGCACACACACAGGACATTGACACACACACACACACACACACACACACACGCACACACACAGGACATTGACACACACACACACACACACACACACAGGACATTGACATACAGCGCGTTCTCTTGTGTCTTATCGCACTTAGAAACATTTACATTAGGGCTGCGCAATATATCGAAATATCGCAAATGTACATATCGCAATATGCATATCACAAGGGCACGCAATACCTGAATGATTTTAATGGCTACTTCAACATTGTGAAAAGTGTATGTTTTAGGTCGACGCATATATCAGAGAATAGACTTGAGCACACGACTGATACTTATGAGACTTGCTTGACGTTAGAAAGAGTTATTAAACACAATAACTTGCGAAAAACAACTCCTTGCAGTCTCGCTCTTTCTGACACACACACACCGAAACGTGCGCACAAGCCGTTCTTTTTTCCGTGTCTTGTTACACACTCGAACTGTCAAATACACACACAGTTATGTCTTGATGAGTATTCATGTAAACACAGTCGGTTATGCTTTAAGTGAAAGATATCAGTTGGGGAAAGAAATAGATTTTACACAATTAAAGGGTTAGTTCACCCAAAAATGTAAATTGTGTCATTAATGACTGAGCCTCATGTGGTTGGACACCCGTCAGACCTCCGTTCATCTTCAGACACAAATGAAGATATTTTAGTGTAAAGCTGATGCTCTGAAAGGCCTCCATTGGCTCAACTTTACACTCTCAAGACCCTTAAAAGACACTAAAGACTAAAGTTACAAAGTCCATCTCACTACAGCGGCTCTACAATAACTTTATGAATCGACGACAATAGTTTTTGTGCGCAAAAAAACCCTAAATAACGACTTATATAGTGATGACGATTTCAAAACACGGCCTCATGAAGCTTCGAAGCGTTATGAATCAGTGAGTCGATTCATGATTCGGATCGTGTGTCAAACTGCTGAAATTTGGCGATTCAAACCGCTGAATCGACTCACTGATTCATAACGCTTCAAACCGCTGAATCGACTCACTGATTCATAACGCTTCAAACCGCTGAATCGACTCACTGATTCATAACGCTTCAAACCGCTGAATCGACTCACTGATTCATAACGCTTCAAACCGCTGAATCGACTCACTGATTCATAACGCTTCGAAGCTTCATGAGGCCGTGTTTTGAAATCGTCATCACTATATAAGTCGTTATTTAGGGTTTTTTTGCGCACAAAAACTATTGTCGTCGATTCATAAAGTTATTGTAGAGCCGCTGTAGTGAGATGGACTTTGTAACTTTAGTCTTTAGTGTCTTTTAAGGGTCTTGAGAGTGTAAAGTTGAGCCAATGGAGGCCTTTCAGAGCATCAGATTTACACTAAAATATCTTCATTTGTGTCTGAAGATGAACGGAGGTCTGACGGGTGTCCAACCACATGAGGCTCAGTCATTAATGACACAATTTACATTTTTGGCTGAACTAACCCTTTAAAAGCTGTGTGACGTGAACTCACTTGGAGAAGGTGAGCCGGCTGCGTTTGGGAGAGAAGGCCTGATTGGCTCTCTCTTTCATGCTGATGCTGATGCTTTGGGAGACGAACTTCTTCTGAATGTCCTTGTTGGGCTCTGCTTCCCTCAAGTCCAGCTGGAGGGGTTTGGAGGCGGAGACCAGGCCGTGGTTCAGGGGTTCAGGGCTCCAGTGGGCGTCTGGATGATCGAGAGCGGACGCCCCATTGGAGAGCGATTCCCACTGCTCCGCTTCCATCTCCAGGCTCTGCAGAGCTTCGACAGGCTTCTCCTTCTGCATGCTGATGATGAGCACCACAGACTCCTTCTTCTCGGGGCGGCTGGGCGTCGGCGGAGCACTCTTGAGCGGACTGCCATCCTCATCTGCGATGTAGAAGTGCGGTTTGAAGGACGCCGGGCTGCTTTGGTTCTGCTCCATCGGCTCAGAAACGTCCCGTTTGGTCGACTCCTCAAAGCTGTCCTGGCTATCTGTGGAGGCCTGAGGAGACGAAGGAGGATGTTCTGAGGTCGGCCCTGAACTGGACCGGACCTTGAGCAGCTCTAAACTGAACGTGGCCTGCTCGAGTTCCCGCTGCCTCCTGCTTTCCCGTTTGGATCGGCTCTTTAGCGTGCTATCGTCGACGGCTCGAGGAGGCTCGGTGGATTGATTTTCCTGTACCTCCTCGAGCCTCTCGGATGGCTCGACTCTTGTGTTTTGAGGGACGGTTAAACTTTGGGTCACAGTGTTTGGATGCTCTTCACCATCGGGGGTTTTCTCTCCAAGCCGCTGATCCCTCAGAATGCGGCATCTTGGGGGAAAAAAACAGGAGTTCAGTTCTTTTTGACCTGTGTTTTATTTTTTACTTCATCTGAATGGTACGAAACTTGGTAAAGGTTTTGGCACTTGACATGTGAACATAGACAAAACACATGGACATGATTCGAAAAAGGCTAAATGGTCCTGAAGAAAATAGTTTGAGGTCAAAAATGTATTGGAAATGAATGGGAGCGTTTGGGACTGCTCTTGAACTGACATTCTGACATCTTTTTATTTTTGACATTAAAAATACACGAAAGAGCTCAATTCACTTTTTTTATAAACATCTATATAGTTTTTAAACTTTGTTTTTCTGTTTTAGTTAGCATATCATGTTAAGCGAAAGCTTCAAATAAGTTTATTTATTTTTTTAATTTCAGTTAACATTTATTTAATTTCAAGTAACGAAGATTTTTGGTTTTAGTGAACTATTATAACGCGGCTCACAATCAATGAATAACACACATTTATGTCAGGCTATTGTTTATGAACTAATGCTGATGAATAATGACAATGTTCACTTTGCGATGTTTATATAGTAATGTGTTTTAGACGGTTGTAGCGATGCATATTTTATCTCCTGAACTTGAATGAGCAACTGCAATAGAAACGCGAGATTTCAAAATAAGAGTCCTGGTGTGTTTCGAGCTTGTTTATAATTTAAAGTCACGCATTATATATTCGTTTTTGCTTAAACAATAAACTGTATTTTATTTAATTCCCATTTAATTCATAGTCAGGAGGAAAGAGCAGTATTTGACACATATTCAATAAAGTATCAGGGTTATAATAGTTCACTAAAAGCATAAAATAATCTTCGTTACTTGAAATAAAAAAAATGTTAACTGAAATTAAAAAAATAAACTTAATTGAGGAGACTAAAACTAGACTAAAACTAAAAACAATTCAGGTGACTAAAATATGAGTCAAACTAAATGGCGTAGGGGTCATGGGTTGTCCTAAATGTGTGTGTTTGTACCTCTGGCGAGCGCGGCGCCCCCTGCAGGCCGCCTGTAGCGTGAGCGCGGCCCGGCGCTGCTGCAGGAAGTGGACTCTCAGAGTGTGTGTCCTCCAGATGTTCTGTATGATCCGGGCCGCCCGCCGCCGGGTCTCCAGAACCCTCCTCCAGAACCTCTGGATGAGCAGCGCCGCCCTCTTCTTCTGCAGGTACGGCCGTCTCGCTCTGAAGCCTCTCCAGGCCGCCTGCAGACACACTGCCGCCCCCTGCTGGAGCTCCGGCTCACACACACCCTCGTCTGCAGGACTCCAGCAGCCACGCCACCAGCGCTGAGGTCAGACAAACATCATCACTGCCATACACTGCTTATTACACATTACACGCATTTGCTTTACTTTTTTAATATTTAATTTCATTACATTTTTGTGTTTGTATTATAATTGTTTTCACTACTTTATTGCATGTGATTAGTTGGGGTTCTGTTAATTGTGATAATATTCAGGAGTTGGGTTTAATAAGAATATGTTATTTAATATATAATTTAAAATTATGTATATTATTTAATATTTAGTTAATTAATTTATATACATTTTAAGATGTATACTTAAAAATTATAAATAATATATATAATATATATAATTTATAAAAAATGTTTTATATATAAATGTATTTATATATTTATTAATTAACTAACTATGCTATTAAATAAATATAAAATATATACAAAATAAATATATATATATATATATATATATAGAGAGAGAGAGAGAGAGAATATATTTTAATATAGTATATAATATAGTTTTTTAAATAATAAAGTATATATTTATATAATAAAATATTTTTTTTTATTTAATATTATATATAGTAAACATTTCAAAAAGAAGTTTATATATTTCAATTTACATATTTTTAGTATATATTTAGTATAGTATATATTTTATATTTCGTACATTTTGAAAAATGTTAATTTAAAAAATAATTATTGTATATATTTGTAAAAATATTTTTTTAATACTTTATATATTTTTAAAATGTATATAATTAAAATTAATGTATACATTTGTTAAATATTTCTTTAAAATAGTTTATGCATTTAAGTATTTAATAATTACATGCATATTTTAAAAATGTTTATATTGTTTATTAATTTACATTACTTAAAAAAATATATATATATATTTTTTAATCAAAATAATGTATTTATATATATATATATATATATATATATATATATATATATATATATATATATAGAGAGAGAGAGAGAGAGAATATATATTTTAATATAGTATATAATATAGTTTTTTAAATAATAAAGTATATATTTATATAATAAAATATTTTTTTTATTTAATATTATATATAGTAAACATTTCAAAATGAAGTTTATATATTTCAATTTACATATTTTTAGTATATATTTAGTATAGTATATATTTTATATTTTGTACATTTTGAAAAATGTTAATTTAAAAAATAATTATTGTATATATTTGTAAAAATATTTTTTTTAATACTTTATATATTTTTAAAATGTATATAATCAAAATTAATGTATACATTTGTTAAATATTTCTTTAAAATAGTTTATGCATTTAAGTATTTAATAATTACATGCATATTTTAAAAATGTTTATATTGTTTATTAATTTACATTACTTAAAAAATATATATATCTTTATATACTTTTTAATCAAAATAATATATTTATATATATATATATTTCATCATTTGTATATTTTTCTAAATGAATATAGTCCATTAACAATATTATTGTAAAAGCGTATAAATTTTTTACAAATGTGTTATATATATATATTTTTTAATAGCTGTATTAATTGTTTTAATTAATTAATATGTAATAATTATTCATAATTTTATAAATTTAATAATTTATTGAACATTGGTGTATTTTATCATGCCACCATTTTATAAAATGAATAAAGGCTGAGCATTAAAGTGACTTCACCATGGTGTGTTTGATTGTGTTAAATCTCAGTGTGATTTTGGGGGTTTGTCGATCGGGATGATAATATTGCACAATTGTATCTTATGTAGGTTTATTACAGGTAGTGTTTATTCGTTTATTATGGGCTGTATAATATGTTATTATTCCTTTTTGTTTCTTGTTAAACCTCATGTGATTGAAACGGACACCGCACACATGCGTCTGATCAAACCTAACGTGTAGTTTGGGATCGTGAAAAGCTCTTTGTTTTGATGAAACTGCTCCAGATGAGAGAAACCTTCCCTCTGAGCTCGACTGAACCAAACCAGCAGTCAGAAAACATCAGAAAACACTTCACAACGGATATCACACCAGCCCATCAGATTACAGCCTTCCAGGTGTGTGTGTGTGTGTGTGTGTGTGTGTGTTCTGAGGCTACAAGCGCACCGTCCACATGTGTGTGTGTGTGTGTCCAGATCAGGAGTGTTTATCAGATCAGAGACAGGAACGCTCAGCCTCTACATTTATTTCTAATTCAATTCCACTTCATTCTGGTTTTATATTGTAAAATAGTTTATATTTGCATCCATAATATATTATAAATGTATATTAAATGCACCAATAATTTGGTTATAGAATGATTATGTAGCTATTACTTTGTTTATTGTGATTATTTCATAATTATTCATATACATTTTAATAGTCATTTTATACATTTCAGAGTAATATATACATAAATAGTCAAATAAATATTCACTAATATTTTTAAAAATTTATATTTTTATATTTTATACATAAAAAATGTATATACTTCATAAATTATATATTTCAAAAATGTATACAATTATTATAAACATTTCAAAAGGATGTTTTATAAAAAAAATTATATTATATAATTTATATTATTATTTTTTAAATGTATGTTTTACATTTCATACATATTTTGACATTTAATTTTTTATATTTTTTTAATTTAATATTTTCTAAATAATTTACTTATTTTTAGAAAATAACTTATTAATTTAAAAAAATATATATATATTTTTTTTATGAATATAATTAAAACATTTTTTAATTTACATATTTAAAAAATAATTATAAATAATAAATAATATTAAATAATAATGTCTCAGGTGTGTGTGGAGTGTGTATCTGAATGTCTCAGGTGTGTGTGGAGTATGTATCTGAATGTCTCAGGTGTGTGTGGAGTGTGTATCTGAATGGCTCAGGTGTGTGTGGAGTGTGTATCTGAATGTCTCAGGTGTGTGTGGAGTGTGTG
>NC_137121.1:3091916-3096916 GCF_949357685.1 Gobio gobio
TCAATATTGAACTGAAATTAATCAACATTGAACTGAATTTTTTTCATAATTGAACTTTCCAACTTTTACTCTGTTAATCATCTTAATTGAATCAACATTGAACTGAACTGAATCAACATTGAACTGAACTGAATCAACATTTAAAAGAATTGATTTTTTTCATAATTGAACTTTCCAACTTTGACTCTGTTATTCATCTGAATTGAATCAACATTGAACTGAACTGAATCAACATTGAACTGAATCAACATTGAACTGAACTGAATCAACATCGAAATGAACTGAATTAACATTGAACTGAAAATAATTTCTTTCATAATTGAACTTTCCAGCAATGACTCTGTTATTGAACTGAATCAACATTGAACTGAAATGAATCAGCATTGAACTGAACTGAATCAACAATGAACTGAACTGAATCAATATTGAAAGGAACTGAATCAACATTGAACTGAATTGAATTTCTTTCATAATTGAACTTTGCAACTTTGACTCTGCTATTTATCTGAGTTGAATCGTCATTGAACTGAATCAACATTGAACTGAACTGAATCAACATTGACCTGAACTGAATCAACATTGATCTGAACTGAATCAACATTGATCTGAACTGAATCAACATTGATCTGAACTGAATCAACACTGAACTGAATCAAAATTGATCTGAACTGAATCAACACTGAACTGAACTGAATCAAAATTGATCTGAACTGAATCAACACTGAACTGAATCAACACTGAACTGAATCAACACTGATCTGAATCAAAATTGATCTGAACTGAATCAACACTGAACTGAATCAACACTGAGCTGAACTGAATCAACACTGAACTGAATCAACACTGAGCTGAACTGAATCAACACTGAACTGAACTGAATCAACACTGAACTGAATCAACACTGAGCTGAACTGAATCAACACTGAACTGAATCAACACTGAGCTGAACTGAATCAACACTGAACTGAACTGAATCAACACTGAACTGAATCAACACTGAGCTGAACTGAATCAACACTGAACTGAATCAACACTGAGCTGAACTGAATCAACACTGAACTGAACTGAATCAACATTGATCTGAACTGAATCAACACTGAACTGAATCAAAATTGATCTGAACTGAATCAACACTGAACTGAACTGAATCAAAATTGATCTGAACTGAATCAACACTGAACTGAATCAACACTGAACTGAATCAACACTGATCTGAATCAAAATTGATCTGAACTGAATCAACACTGAACTGAATCAACACTGAGCTGAACTGAATCAACACTGAACTGAATCAACACTGAGCTGAACTGAATCAACACTGAACTGAACTGAATCAACACTGAACTGAATCAACACTGAGCTGAACTGAATCAACACTGAACTGAATCAACACTGAGCTGAACTGAATCAACACTGAACTGAACTGAATCAACACTGAACTGAATCAACACTGAGCTGAACTGAATCAACACTGAACTGAATCAACACTGAGCTGAACTGAATCAACACTGAACTGAATCAACACTGAGCTGAACTGAATCAACACTGAACTGAACTGAATCAACACTGAGCTGAAATGAATCAACACTGAACTGAACTGAATCAACACTGAACTGAATCAACACTGAGCTGAACTGAATCAACACTGAACTGAATCAACACTGAGCTGAACTGAATCAACACTGAACTGAACTGAATCAACACTGAGCTGAACTGAATCAACACTGAGCTGAATGGATCTGAATCACCATTGAGAGCTTCTTCATAGCGTGACTGAGTGTGTGTTGAAGAGTTCTCTGACCTGAAAGCTGTATTTGACGCTGTAGCCGGACCGCCGTATCCTCACGGTCTCCAGCATGCCGGTGTACCTCAGCTGTCTCAACACCAGCCCGTCGCTGAAACGCAGAGGAAGCTACGAAAGAACACGCCCATCAAACCGTGCATCTGAACCCAGCCATGCACAGCAGAGATCACACACACACACACACACACACACACACACTGTACCTTCTCTGCATTGGAGCGGATGCACTTGACGAAGTACGGCTCCGACTGCCCCAGTGTCTCCATCAGCTTGTTCAGGGACACCTGAGCACGGACACAACACTGCATTTGAGTTCTCGGAGTGAGTGTGTGTGTGTGTGTGTGTGTGTGTGTGTGTGTGTGTGTGTGTGTGTGTGTGTGTGTGTGTGTGTGTGTGTGTGTGTGTGTGTGTGTGTGTGTGTGTGTGTGAAAGAGGCGGTCATGCTCACGCTGAACTGAGCGCTGATGCTGGGCGGCTTCTTCTTCTTGTGCAGGTGCAGCAGGGATTTGGTGATTCGGTCGTGAAGCGTCAGGCAGCTCAGATACTTCAGAGACTTCACGTCCAGCAGGTGCTGCACACACACACACACACACACACACACCTTTCAACTCAAATACGGTCGCGCAAGATATATACACACCAATCAGGCATAACATTATGACTATGATTATGTTGGGGAAAGTTACTTTGAAAAGTAATGCATTACAATATTGCGTTACTCCCTTAAAAAGTAACTAATTGAGTTACTTAGTTACTTTTTACTTTTGCGTTACTTTTTCTCACCTGGGCTGGGCTTGTTTTTATGTTGTTGTTTTTTTAATAGCAAAAAAAGTAGGGCTGTCAAAAGATTAATCGCGATTAATCGCATCCAAAATAAAAGTTTGTGTTTACATAATATATGTGTGTGTACTCTGTTAATTATTATTTATATATAAATACACACACATTCATGTATATATTTAAGAAATATTTGCATGTATATACTGTATATACATTTATATAATCTATAATATATATAAATATAAATGTTTTATATATAAAAATATTTTTTTCTTAAATATATACATGCTTGTGTGTGTATTTATATATAAATAATAATTAACAGAGTACACACACATATATTATGTAAACACAAACTTTTATTTTGGATGCGATTAATCGCGATTAATCTTTTGACAGCCGTAAAAAAAGTTTTATTTTTTGTGCAAATGTAAAGACCTCTTCATACCAAAATTGAAATAATAAAATAATAAGCCCCAGGCTGAGGTAAAGATGTGCTGCCATTCTGGATAATGGAAGAATTGGACGCAGGAGAAAAAAGTTTTACAAATAAAAACAAAAAATCTAGTAATATTTACTCATGGTTTAACTGAATAATCGAAGGTCAGCAGCAAGACATTAGTCAATAAAGGTAGATTAAAAGCATAAAAATATTTGTTTTATTTAACATTTATATATTGGAGGTTCGCATAATACTCTAATTTTGCATTTGACTTTTATTCATTTTGAGGAGAACAGAATCTTTATTGTGCAAGTGAGATGAATAAATGCTCACATTTAGTCTAGAACTACAATAACACACTTACACACAATGCCTCTGACCTTACTCTCGATTTTTCTCAACATGGGCTTTTTTTTCAAAAAGTAACTCAGATATTTTGTTACAAATTTGAAAAGTAATGAGTTACTTTACTAGTTACTTGAAAAAGTAATCTGATTACGTAACTCAAGATACTTGTAATGTGTTACCCCAACACTGATTATGACCTAATATTCTGTTGGTCCCCCTGACCCCTGAAGCTGTGCTGTGGTATCTGGCACCAAGATGTTAGCAGCAGATCCTTTAAGTCCTGTAAGTTGCGAGGTGGGGCCTCCATGGATCGGACTTGTTTGCTCAGCTCATCCCACAGATGCTCGATTGGATTGAAATCTGGGGAATTTGGAGGCCGGGTCAACACCTCAAACTCGTTCCTGAAGCATTTGTGCTTTGTGGCGGCGCATTATCGCTCGTGTGTTTGATTGGACCACACGGGCATCAATGAGCCTCGGCCTCCACTGGTCCTCCATGACCCTGTGGCCGGTTCTCCACTGGTCCTTCATGACCCTGTGGCCGGTTCTCCACTGGTCCTCCATGACCCTGTGGTCGGTTCTCCACTGGTCCTCCATGACCCTGTGGCTGGTTCTCCACTGGTCCTTCATGACCCTGTGGCCGGTTCTCCACTGGTCCTCCATGACCCTGTGGCCGGTTCTCCACTTGTCCTTCATGACCCTGTGGCCGGTTCTCCACTGGTCCTTCATGACCCTGTGGCCGGTTCTCCACTGGTCCTTCATGACCCTGTGGCCGGTTCTCCACTGGTCCTTCATGACCCTGTGGCCGGTTCTCCACTGGTCCTTCATGACCCTGTGGCTGGTTCTCCACTGGTCCTTCATGACCCTGTGGCCGGTTCTCCACTGGTCCTCCATGACCCTGTGGCCGGTTCTCCACTGGTCCTCCATGACCCTGTGGCCGGTTCTCCACTGGTTCTTCATGACCCTGTGGCCGGTTCTCCACTGGTCCTCCATGACCCTGTGGCCGGTTCTCCACTGGTCCTCCATGACCCTGTGGCCGGTTCTCCACTGGTTCTTCATGACCCTGTGGCCGGTTCTCCACTGGTTCTTCATGACCCTGTGGCCGGTTCTCCACTGGTCCTCCATGACCCTGTGGCCGGTTCTCCACTGGTCCTCCATGACCCTGTGGCCGGTTCTCCACTGGTCCTCCATGACCCTGTGGCCGGTTCTCCACTGGTCCTTCATGACCCTGTGGCCGGTTCTCCACTGGTCCTCCATGACCCTGTGGCCGGTTCTCCACTGGTCCTCCATGACCCTGTGGCCGGTTCTCCACTGGTCCTCCATGACCCTGTGGCCGGTTCTCCACTGGTCCTCCATGACCCTGTGGCCGGTTCTCCACTGGTCCTTCATGACCCTGTGGCCGGTTCTCCACTGGTCCTTCATGACCCTGTGGCCGGTTCTCCACTGGTCCTCCATGACCCTGTGGCCGGTTCTCCACTGGTCCTCCATGACCCTGTGGCTGGTTCTCCACTGGTCCTCCATGACCCTGTGGCCGGTTCTCCACTGGTCCTTCATGACCCTGTGGCCGGTTCTCCACTGGTCCTTCATGACCCTGTGGCCGGTTCTCCACTGGTCCTTCATGACCCTG
>NC_137121.1:3101916-3119416 GCF_949357685.1 Gobio gobio
TTATTCATGGTAAAATGTGTTAATTTTATACAACAGTGTTCCATAAATAATGTAAAAATATATATATATATTTTTTTTTAAATAAATTATAAAATAAACATTACAATAAGTAAACAAATATATAAAAAACTAAGCAATTTATATTAGTAAATGCTATTGTGTTTATGTGTATTTTAATATTATGTTATATGTTACATATGAACTGAATTTATTAGCAAGCATCTAAAGACGACAAATTAGTATTAGTTATTATTTATGTACTAATGTGCAAATATTTGTGTGTAAAAAAACAAGTAAATAATATAAAGTAAAATCTGTGTGCTTATATTTTAATGTTTATATATAAAAAGTAAATATAAAAATACACTTGTTCTACTTTTTCAATTAAAATAAGTAAATATTGTTGTGATTATTTATATTTAAGTCTCCTTGCATATTATATATATAAAAGTAAATAAAATGTTTTATTTTTATTATAAGTTATTATATTTGTGCTTGTATTTTAATGTTTGTTTGTGTATAAAAATGTAAGCATAAATAAGTGTTGTTTATAAATGTGTATAATACGAACATGAAAATTAAAATAAATACTGTAAAAAATAAAGATATTTGTGTCGAGTTGCATTTTATATAAGAAAGAGGTAAATAAAATGTTTTAGTACATTTATTTGAATAAAGTAAATAATAAAAAGTAAATATGCTTATATTTTAATAATTAATTATTAATAGTTAATAATAAAAAATAAGTGTTTATATATATATATAACTAATAATGTAAAAAATTAACATTACAATATGCATAAAAATAAAGCCAATTATTTATAAATACATTTATATTTTGTATTCTATTTTATATTTATATATTTTATTTGATATCTATTTATGTTTTGTATTTACTTAATGACATTTTTATTTACACTCTGAAATGGCTTTTTTAGCATTACTCTGTCTAGTTTTTATACTAACGCTTTTGGAAATAATACGATAATATGCTAAATATAATGCAATACATATGTAAAACAAAATCTCTTGAAAATGAAAACTAAAAGTTGTGAATAAAACCCTGATCATAACGCATCATCTCCAGTCTGCCGCTTCTTCATAGATGTGCGTATTGTAATATTTCAGAACGAGCATTGGGTCATGTTGAGCGTGTTCATGAGAGTTGCATCATGGGATTGCTGAAGCGTTTGTGAGTGTGTGATGATGTGATGATCATGTGATCTCACCGGGGGTCGTCCTCTTCTCCGAGTGTGTTTTGCCAGCGCGCCGGAAGGCCACCAGCGCCCTGAAGAAGGCCCGGATCACGGCCCAGCGGAAGGTCGCCACGGGGTCGATTCCCATCAGGCTGCACACGAACGCATTACGGCTGCTCTTCAGCAGAGCCACGATATCCGGACGCATGTGATCCGTGTTCTTCTCCCGGAAATCCTGCAGGACACGTCGCACACGTCAGCCAATCACAAGCTATCATTCATATTTCAGCTTATAAACATATAAACGTGTGCTTTTAGGATCATTTCTGCTAGTGAACCAGCGTTACTACAACAACTGAAAATCAAATATAATACAATTAAACACGGCAACATCTTATTCCATTTACTATACAGACATTTTTAATTAAATATACAAAAAATACTCATTCAAAATATTACAAGAACCATAAAAGCATCTCAAAGACGAGCCACTGAAAATGAGCAGCAGTTCTCATAATCACATCTGCTGAAACACTCTCCCACAAACACTGTTCACACAACACACACAACCACAGTGTGTGTGTGCGTGTGTGTGTGTGTGTGTGTGTGTGTGTGTGTGTGTGTGTGTGTGTGTGTGTGTGTGTGTGTGTGTGTGTGTGTGTGTGTGTGTGTGTGTGTGTGTGTGTGTAGATTAACCCTCTCCGCCAAACATGTGCTCCAGATACACTCATAGCCGAGGGGCCAATCCAACCAATCAGATTAAACCACAGAATTAGGTCACTGGAAGTGGTGAGTGAGTGTGAGTGTGTGTGTGTGTGTGTGTGTGTGTGTGTGTGTGTGTGTGTGTGTGTGTGTGTGTGTGTGTGTGTGTGTGTGTGTGTGTGTGAGTGTGAGTGTGTGTGTGTGTGTGTGTGTGTGTGTGTGTGTGTGTGTGTGTGTGTGTGTGTGTGAGTGTGTGTGTGTGTGTGTGTGTGTGTGTGTGTGTGTGTGTGTGTGTGTGTGTGTGTGAGTGTGAGTGTGTGTGTGTGTGTGTGTGTGTGTGTGTGTGTGTGTGTGTGTGTGTGTGTGTGTGTGTGTGTGTGAGGCAGTGATGCGCGGGTTGATCCAAAATGAGCGGTTACCCGCGGTTACGAGTCATCCAAAAATATTTTTAATGATATTCGGGTCACGGTCGGTCGGATCGTCAATAAATCCTTATTTACCTTTTGAATGTTGAGCGTTATTAACTTTTGAATAAATGCTGACGCGGGACAAAATGCCCGATTTCCCAAAACGTTGAACTGAGCAATGCCATTGTACCATTTTAATAGGCTACTTTTAAACGCATTTAAAGTCAGTTTTATGTATTTTCTGAGAGGGGGCGGGATTTTTGTTGGGAAAGTCGGGGGAGAGACGCACACTTCGATTAGACTGGATAAACACATGCAGCATCTTAATTGTTAAGAAAATTAAACGAAATAAATGAATAAATCAAGCCTGTATTACATAACACTAGGCTATATCATACAGCATTCAGAAAAATAACAGTTTGCGCTCCTAAGGGCTTTCACACTTTTCCAAATGTTGTCCAAATGTGGGCTGATGAATTCTTCAAGCCGGGTCGAAACATAAACATCGCGTTCATCAATAATATGCATCTGGAGCTGAAATGGAAAATGATGGGCCGCCTCAAGAACTGCCTGCTCTCGCCGCTGCACCTCTGAGCACCACGCCAGGGCCTGAAACATTTTCTCAATGGCCCAATGAGCTACGATGAGCATTTACTACTTTTAAAAAATGCGGGTCAGGAAGCGGGTCGGGTACAATATTTTCTTCTTTTTTTTTTGCGGTCCGAGTTGCGGGCGGGTTAGTTGAAAACGTCGGTCGGGTGCGGGTTGTTTATACATTGACCCGCGCATCACTGGTGTGAGTGTACATATGCAAATGCTCAATTAAGTCTCTCAGCCACACACACACACACACACACACACAGAGATATGTATGGACGCTTGTTTCCGCCACAGAAGAGAAAATAACAGTATTATGGGGTTTATATCTCACGATTCTGAGAGAAAGGTCAGAATTACACAAACTCTTTTCCTCACAATTTATAAATAAACAACTTATAAAACAGTTTATATTTCACAATTGCTCATTTTTATATCGCAATCCTGACTTTCAATTAGGGATGTCACAACGCACAACACACACGCACACACACGTACACACACACACACACGCGCGCGCGCGCGCGCGCGCACATTTTTATATCGCAATCCTGACTTTCAATTAGGGATGTCACAACGCACAACACACATGCACACACACACATACACACACACACACACACACACACACACGTACACACACACGCACGCACACACACACACACACGCGCGCGCGCGCACATTTTTATATCGCAATCCTGACTTTCAATTATGGATGTCACAACACAGCACACACACAAGCACACACACACGTGCACACAAACACACACACGCGCACACACACACACACACACACACACACATACATACGCACGCACATACACGCACACACCCGCGCACACACGCGTGCACACAAACAAACACACACGCACGGGCGCACAAGCACACACACGCACGTGCACGCACACACACATACGCACACACACACACACGCGCACACACACGTACGCACACACGCACACATACGCACACACACGTACACACACACACATGATAGCACGCATGCACACACACGCACGCGCAAATTTTTATATCGCAATCCTGACTTGCACTTAGGGATGTCACAACGCAGCACACACACACGTGCACACAAACACATACACACACGTGGACACACGCACAGGCACACACACACGCACGTGCACACACGCGCGCACACACACACATACGCACGCACGTACGCACACACACACGCGCGCACACGCACACACATACACACACACGCGCACACACACGCATGCACACACGGGCACACACGCACGTGCACGCACGCACACACGTACGCACGCACACGCACACACACAAACACGTACGCACACACACGCACGCACACACGTACGCACGCACACGCACACACACACCCACCCACGCACACACACACACAGCGCACACACACACACACACGACACTCGCTCTCTGTCTGTGTAGTCTCTGCCGTGTGTCACTATATGAGGACACTAACACATAAACCGTCACTTTATGAGAATTTACCGTTTCATTTGAAAAAACTGTCATATAATGAACACACACACTCAAAGGTCTTCACAGCAACCCGTCAAAATAAAAGTTTGGTTTAAAAAAATGTAAATTGACAGAATATATCAAGCTACTGTTGTACAGTAATATTACATATTACTCTATGTAATAATAATTTGTCTCTACTAATAATAATAATTATGCCTAGATGGTTGATTATTTTTCACTTGATCTTTTTTTATAAACAATGTTTACTTTTAAACAGCATACAGCCTTTATATGTTTATGTATTATTTACTTATAATGATTATCATAAATAATAAACTTAATACCTACATTTTTTTAAATAGTAAAAAAACATTTAGCTGTGGTACTGAAATTGGTACCGAGTACCGTAACATTTCTATGGTATTGGTATCGACTACTGGAATTTTGGTACCGTGACATCTCTACTCGCAATTATGTATTTTAATATATTTTCTCGCATTTATTAATTTTTATATCGCAATCCTGACTCACAATTACGAATTTGTACATCTCACATTTCTGACTCACAATTGACCTAATTCTTAATCCTGACTTAATTCTCGCAAATACAATTTTTTATCTTGCAATTCTCACTTTTTTCTCGCAATTATGCATTTTTATATCGCATTTCTGACTTCTTTTTTTTCCACAATTTCAAAGTTTATATAGCGCTTATATATCGTCTATAAATCATGAGTTTATCTTTTGCAATTCTGACTTGCTCAGATCTGAGATATAAACTCGCACGTGAGAGAATTGTGAGAAAGTCAGAATTTTGAGAAAATGTTTGTTATATGTAAAAATCGTCTGATCCTCTGAGCCGCTGATTCTGACCTTGACGCCGTACTTGACCTTCCCGGCGTAATGGCGGATGATGAACGCCGGCTCCATGACGGCAGGAAACTCGATGTAGCCGCTTCCCTCGTGCTGACGCTTGAACTTGTCCAGCAGAGTTTGATTAGACGCCTGCGGAAAACTACACACACACAACAACCATTCTCATTCATTCCTCATCAAATATACATTACATGAAAGGTTTCAAAGTCATTCATTATGATCATATTTCATGATAACATGATAAATACGATAATGTTTCCAATATATGATAACTGTAAGGTGACTTCCAGAAAGCTAAATCCCATAATAGAGCAGAATGGAGAGGTGGAGACGCACTTGCACTCTTCGTCCAGCAGGTGGAGCAGCGCTGTGGGTTTCTTACTGATGAGGTTGATGCAGGCCGTGTTGTCCATGTATTCGATCATGTGCCAGCTGATGCCCTCCGACCTATACTCCTCCTGAGAGAGTCACATGATCAACTCTCACCCGTCACATGATCAACTTCTCTCACCCGTCACATGATCAACTTCTCTCACCCGTCACATGATCAACTCTCACATCACATCTGCTCAACTTTTAGCTGTAAACAATAAAACCCTTAGACGGCAGGTCGTCTTTATATATTTTTTATCATTTCTGTAGTAGTTTGAATATTGCTTAATATAATTTTTTTTTTTAATAAAAATTTTCCAAACATAAATTGCAGCTGAAAGTGTTTCACAGTTCCGATTATAAATACAATATTAAATATAATAATTGGTATATAATAAATTGCATATATAACAACAACAACATAAACCTTCAATATCAAGCATTTTTATATTTGTATTATTTATTTATGTATCTGTTAGAATATTGCTTAATATAATTACAATACAAGTATCATTATGATTATTATTATTAATACTTTTTACAGTGCGTTTCAAACTAATTACAGATCAAAGTGTTTCACAGGTCAAAATATAAATGTAATATTAAATATAAATCAACAACAATAACTATTATTATTATTATTATTATAGTGCCTTTCAAACAAAAAGCAGCTCAAAGTGTTTCACAGGTCAAAATATAAATGTAATATTAAATATAAATCAACAATAATAACTATTATTATTATTATTATTATAGTACCTTTCAAACAAAAAGCAGTTCAAAGTGTTTCACAGGTCAAAATAAATATATTGAGAAAAAAGTAAACAAAAATTAACAAAAAAAATAAACAAGAATCAGAATAAAAGCACACAAATAGCTACACGAATAATTGAATACTTATTTAATTGAAAGATTTAATATGTTCACAATTTTTCACAATAGATTGGTTGGTTTTACATATTTTAATCAAATAAAAAAGTATTTTATAATATACGTTTTATATTTTTTTGCAGTAGGTGACTTTTGCCAACTTGATTTTAATTTTATAATTTTTTCCAACTTGATTTTATTAGAATTTTTTTTTACTGTAATATAATAAAATATTAATAGAGATACATTTCGTAACATCAAACATGAGGCCAAACATTCACTGAATATAAAATTCTAAATAATAACAACATTTAGTCTCTCTATGAGGCAGAACACACATTAAGATCTAAACACACAGTGCGCTGTGTATTCTCACACTCCAGTGTTTAATGAAGTGTATTAATAATGGCTTTCTGGAGATCATGCGAGCGGTGTTTGCCTGAGCAAAACAAACGGTTCAGGACGAGTTACGCCTCAGCAAACATCACTGATGATCTCAATAACACCTGATCTGAGTCAGATGAAGATGAAGAGGATGAGGATGAGGATGAGGAGGGTTTGTGTACCTGCTCTAGTTTGAAGATGTGCTGGTTGAAGTAATGCTGCAGCGTCTCATTGGCGAAGTTGATGCAGAACTGCTCGAAGCTGTTGTTCTCATAGTCCTCGAAGCCGAAGATGTCCAGCACCCCGATGGACAGGATCTGAAACACGGACACATTTCACATCAATACCGTGATTAGCAGGAGAACTGTGTAGGACCAGTTTACCACAGTATGACTTTCAGAACCGCTTATGAAAGTGGCTAGAAACTATGCAGAAAATATGTATTACTTGCTATTGTACATACACTCACCTAAAGGATTATTAGGAACACACACTAATACTGTGTTTGACCCCCTTTCGCCTTCAGAACTGCCTTAATTCTACGCGGCATTGATTCTACAAGGTGCTGAAAGCATTCTTTAGAAATGTTGGCCATATTGATAGGAGAGCATCTGCAGTTGATGGAGATTTGTGGGATGCACATCCAGGGCACGAAGCTCCCGTTCCACCACATCCCAAAGATGCTCTATTGGGTTGAGATCTGGTGACTGTGGGGCCATTTTAGTTCAGTGAACTCATTGTCATGTTCAAGAAACCAGTTTGAAATGATTGGAGCTTTGTGACGGTGCATTATGCAGTAGCCATCAGAGGATGGGGACATGGTGCTCATAAAGGGATGGACATGGGCAGAAACAATGCTCAGGTAGGCCGTGGCATTTAAACCATGCCCAATTGGCACTAAGGGGCCTAAAGTGTGCCAAGAAAACATCCCCCACACCATTACACCACCACCACCAGCCTGCACAGTGGAAACAAGGCATGATGGATCCATGTTCTCATTCTGTTTACGCCAAATTCTGACTCTACCATCTGAATGTCTCAACAGAAATCCAGACTCATCAGACCAGGCAACATTTTTCCAGTCTTTAACTGTCCAATTTTGGTGAGCTGGTGCAAATTGTCGCCTCTTTTTCCTCTTTGTAGTGGAGATGAGTGGTACCCGGTGGGGTCTTCTGCTGTTGTAGCCCATCCGCCTCAAGGTTGTGTGTGTTGTGGCTTCACAAATGCTTTGCTGCAGACCTCGGTTGTAACGAGTGGTTATTTCAGTCAAAGTTGCTCTTCTATCAGCTTGAATCAGTCGGCCCATTCTCCTCTGACCTCTAGCATCAACAAGGCATTTTCTCCCACAGGACTGCCGCATACTGGATGTTTTTCCCTTTTCACACCATTTCTTGTAAACCCTAGAAATGGTTGTGTGTGAAAATCCCAGTAACTGAGCAGATTGTGAAATACTCAGACCGGCCCGTCTGGCACCAACAACAATGCCACGCTCAAAATTGCTTAAATCACCTTTCTTTCCCATTCCGACATTCAGTGTGGAGTTCAGGAGATTGTCTTGACCAGGACACACCCCTAAATGCATTGAAGCAACTGCCATGTGATTGGTTGATTAGATAATTACATTAATGAGAAATTGAACAGGTGTTCCTAATAATCTGAGTGTATGTGTGAACATAAAGCATATTACACATGCAATACTTTAGTAAGGAGCAGCGCTGATGGTTTGTGAAGGTCAGGAAACGCTCTCCGGGGAGTGGATGTGTGTGTGTGTGTGTGTGTGTGTGTGTGTGTGTGTGTGTGTGTGTGTGTGTGTGTGTGTGTGTGTGTGTGTGTGTGTGTGTGTGTGTTGTACCTTGGACGAATCCTCCAGGTCCTTGTTGTAGAGCAGCGCGTGATTGGTGCGGAAGACGATCCAGTCGAACAGAGCACCGTACAGAGACTTGGCCATGGAGTCCCTCACCGTCCCCGCCTGCACAGAGACACAAGAAACACTGCCATCATGAATCCTGCCGTCTCAACTGGGCATCTGCTCATCAAACATCTGAAGAAAGTGTGAGTGAAACACCATCTACAGAATCCAGCGTGAACAACTGCAGCGTGACATTTCATGAAAAATAAAGATCAAATAATGTCTCTCTGTGTTTCTCTGTCTCTCTGCTTTTCTCTGTGTCTCTCTGTCTTTCTCTGTGTTTCTCTGTGTCTCTCTGCTTTTCTCTGTGTCTCTCTGCTTTTCTGTGTCTCTCTGCGTTTCTCTGTGTCTCTCTGTGTTTCTCTGTGTCTCTCTGCTTTTCTCTGTGTCTCTCTGCTTTTCTCTGTGTCTCTCTGTGTTTCTCTGTGTCTCTCTGTGTTTCTCTGTGTCTCTCTGCTTTTCTCTGTGTCTCTCTGCGTTTCTCTGTGTCTCTCTGTGTTTCTCTGTGTTTCTCTGTGTCTCTCCGCTTTTCTCTGTGTTTCTCTGTCTCTCTGTGTTTCTCTGTGTCTCTCCGCTTTTCTCTGTGTCTCTCTGTGTCTCTCTGTCTCTCTGTGTTTCTCTGTGTCTCTCCGCTTTTCTCTGTGTTTCTCTGTGTCTCTCCGCTTTTCTCTGTGTTTCTCTGTCTCTCTGCGTTTCTCTGTCTCTCTGCGTTTCTCTGTCTCTCTGTGTCTCTCTGTGTCTCTCTGTGTCTCTCTGTGTCTCTCTGTGTCTCTCTGTGTCTCTCTGTGTCTCTCTGTGTCTCTCTGTGTCTTCGCTTTTCTCGGCGTTTCTCTGTGTCTCTCTGTGTCTCTCTGTGTCTTCGCTTTTCTCTGCGTTTCTCTGTGTCTCTCTGTGTCTCTCTGTGTCTCTCTGTGTCTCTCTGTGTCTCTCTGTGTCTCTCTGTGTCTCTCTGTGTCTCTCTGTGTCTCTCTGCTTTTCTCTGTGTCTCTCTGCTTTTCTCTGTGTCTCTCTGCTTTTCTCTGTGTTTCTCTGTGTTTCTCTGTGTCTCTCCGCTTTTCTCTGTGTTTCTCTATGTCTCTCCGCTTTTCTCTGTTTCTCTGTGTCTCTCTGTGTCTCTCTGTGTTTCTCTGTGTCTCTCTGTGTCTCTCTGCTTTTCTCTGTGTCTCTCTGCTTTTCTGTGTCTCTCTGCGTTTCTCTGTGTCTCTCTGTGTTTCTCTGTGTCTCTCTGCTTTTCTCTGTGTCTCTCTGCTTTTCTCTGTGTCTCTCTGTGTTTCTCTGTGTCTCTCTGTGTTTCTCTGTGTCTCTCTGCTTTTCTCTGCGTTTCTCTGTGTCTCTCTGCGTTTCTCTGTGTCTCTCTGCGTTTCTCTGTGTCTCTCTGTGTTTCTCTGTGTCTCTGCTTTTCTCTGTGTCTCTCTGCTTTTCTCTGTGTCTCTCTGTGTTTCTCTGTGTCTCTCTGCTTTTCTCTGTGTCTCTCTGCGTTTCTCTGTGTTTCTCTGTGTCTCTCTGCTTTTCTCTGTGTCTCTCTGCTTTTCTCTGTGTTTCTCTGTGTCTCTCCGCTTTTCTCTGTGTTTCTCTGTCTCTCTGTCTCTCTGTGTTTCTCTGTGTCTCTCCGCTTTTCTCTGTGTCTCTCTGTGTCTCTCTGTCTCTCTGTGTCTCTCTGTGTCTCTGTGTTTCTCTGTGTCTCTCCGCTTTTCTCTGTGTTTCTCTGTGTCTCTCCGCTTTTCTCTGTGTTTCTCTGTCTCTCTGCGTTTCTCTGTCTCTCTGCGTTTCTCTGTCTCTCTGTCTCTCTGTGTCTCTCTGTGTCTTTCTGTGTCTCTCTGTGTCTCTCTGTGTCTCTCTGTGTCTCTCTGTGTCTCTCTGTGTCTCTCTGTGTCTCTCTGTGTCTCTCTGTGTCTTCGCTTTTCTCGGCGTTTCTCTGTGTCTCTCTGTGTCTTCGCTTTTCTCTGCGTCTCTCTGTGTCTCTCTGTGTCTCTCTGTGTCTCTCTGTGTCTCTCTGTGTCTCTCTGTGTCTCTCTGTGTCTCTCTGTGTCTCTCTGCTTTTCTCTGTGTCTCTCTGCTTTTCTCTGTGTTTCTCTGTGTCTCTCCGCTTTTCTCTGTGTTTCTCTATGTCTCTCCGCTTTTCTCTGTTTCTCTGTGTCTCTGCGTTTCTCTGTGTCTCTCTGCTTCTCTGTGTCTCTCTGTGTCTCTCTATGTCTCTCTGTGTCTCTCTGTGTCTCTCTGTGTCTCTCTGTGTCTCTCTGTGTCTCTCTGTGTCTCTGTGTCTCTCTGTGTCTTCGCTTTTCTCTGCGTCTCTCTGCGTCTCTCTGCGTCTCTCTGTGTCTCTCTGTGTCTCTCTGTGTCTCTCTGTGTCTCTCTGTGTCTCTCTGTGTTTCTCTGTGTCTCTCCGCTTTTCTCTGTGTCTCTCCGCTTTTCTCTGTGTGTCTCTCTGTGTCTCTCTGTGTCTTCGCTTTTCTCTGCGTTTCTCTGCGTCTCTCTGTGTCTCTCTGTGTCTCTCTGTGTCTCTCTGTGTCTCTCTGCGTCTCTCTGCTTTTCTCTGTGTCTCTCTGCTTTTCTCTGTGTTTCTCTGTGTCTCTCCGCTTTTCTCTGCGTTTCTCTATGTCTCTCCGCTTTTCTCTGTTTCTCTGTGTCTCTGTGTCTCTCTGCGTCTCTCTGCGTCTCTCTGCGTCTCTCTGTGTCTCTCTGTGTCTCTCTGTGTCTCTCTGTGTCTGTATCTCTCTGTGTCTCTGTGTCTCTCTGTGTTTCTCTGTCTCTCCGCTTTTCTCTGTGTCTCTCTGTGTCTCTCCGCTTTTCTCTGTGTCTCTCTGTGTCTCTCTGTGTTTCTCTGTGTCTCTTTATGTCCATCTGTGTCTCTCGGTCTCTCTGTGTCTCTCTGTCTCTCTGTGTCTCTCTGTGTCTCTCCGCTTTTCTCTGTGTCTCTCTGTGTCTTGCTGTGTCTCTCTGTGTCTCTCTGTGTCTGTGTGTCTCTGTCTCTGTGTGTCTCTCTGTCTCGGTGTGTCTCTCTGTGTCTCTGTCTCTCTGTGTCTCTCTTTGTCTCTCTGTGTCTCTCTGCGTCTCTCTGCGTCTCTCTGCGTCTCTCTGCGTCTCTCTGTGTTTCTCTGTGTCTCTCTGTGTTTCTCTGCGTCTCTCTGTGTTTCTCTGTGTCTCTCTGTGTCTCTCTGCTTTTCTCTGTGTTTCTCTCTCTCTCTGTGTCTCTCCGCTTTTCTCTGTGTCTCTCCGCTTTTCTCTGTGTCTCTCCGCTTTTCTCTGTCTCTCCGCTTTTCTCTGTGTCTCTCCGCTTTTCTCTGTCTCTCCGCTTTTCTCTGTGTCTCTCCGCTTTTCTCTGTCTCTCCGCTTTTCTCTGTGTCTCTCTGTCTCTCCGCTTTTCTCTGTGTCTCTCCGCTTTTCTCTGTGTCTCTCCGCTTTTCTCTGTGTCTCTCCGCTTTTCTCTGTGTCTCCCAGTGTCTCTCCGCTTTTCTCTGTGTCTCTCCGCTTTTCTCTGTGTCTCTCTGTGTCTCTCCGCTTTTCTCTGTATCTCTCTGTGTCTCTGTGTCTCTCTGTGTTTCTCTGTGTCTCTCCGCTTTTCTCTGTGTCTCTCTGTGTCTCTCCGCTTTTCTCTGTGTCTCTCTGTGTCTCTCTGTGTTTCTCTGTGTCTCTCTGTGTCTCTTTATGTCCATCTGTGTCTCTCGGTCTCTCTGTGTCTCTCTGTCTCTCTGTGTCTCTCTGTGTCTCTCCGCTTTTCTCTGTGTCTCTCTGTGTCTTGCTGTGTCTCTCTGTGTCTCTCTGTGTCTGTGTGTCTCTCTGTCCCTGTGTGTCTCTCTGTCTCGGTGTGTCTCTCTGTGTCTCTGTCTCTCTGTGTCTCTCTTTGTCTCTGTGTCTCTCTGCGTCTCTCTGCGTCTCTCTGCGTCTCTCTGCGTCTCTCTGCGTCTCTCTGCGTCTCTCTGCGTCTCTCTGCGTCTCTCTGCGTCTCTCTGTGTTTCTCTGCGTCTCACTGTGTTTCTCTGTGTCTCTCTGTGTCTCTCTGCTTTTCTCTGTGTTTCTCTCTCTCTCTGTGTCTCTCCGCTTTTCTCTGTGTCTCTCCGCTTTTCTCTGTGTCTCTCCGCTTTTCTCTGTCTCTCCGCTTTTCTCTGTGTCTCTCCGCTTTTCTCTGTCTCTCCGCTTTTCTCTGTGTCTCTCTGTGTCTCTCCGCTTTTCTCTGTGTCTCTCCGCTTTTCTCTGTGTCTCTCCGCTTTTCTCTGTGTCTCCCAGTGTCTCTCCGCTTTTCTCTGTGTCTCTCCGCTTTTCTCTGTGTCTCTCTGTGTCTCTCCGCTTTTCTCTGTGTCTCTCTGTGTTTCTCTGTGTCTCTCCTCTTTTCTCCGTGTTTCTCTGTGTTTCTCTGTCTCTCCGTGTTTCTCTGTGTTTCTCTGTCTCTCTGTGTTTCTCTGTCTCTCTGTGTTTCTCTGTGTCACTCTGTGTTTCTCTGTGTCTCTCTGTGTTTCTCTGTGTCTCTTCGCTTTTCTCTGAGTCTCTCTGTCTCTCTGTGTTTCTCTGTGTCTCTCTGCTTTTCTCTGTTTCTCTGTGTCTCTCTGCTTTTCTCTGTGTTTCTCTGTCTCTCTCTGTGTCTCTCCGCTTTTCTCTGAGTCTATCTGTCTCTCTGTGTCTCTCTGTGTCTCTCTGTGTCTCTCTGTGTCTCTCTGTGTCTCTCTGTGTCTCTCTGTCTCTCTCTGTCTCTCTCTGTCTCTCTCTGTCTCTCTCTGTCTCTCTGTGTTTCTCTCTGTCTCTCCGCTTTTCTCTGTCTCTCTGTCTCTCTCCGCTTTTCTCTGTGTCTCTCTGCTTTTCTCTGTGTTTCTCTGTCTCTCTGTGTTTCTCTGTGTCTCTCTCTGTCTCTCTGCTTCTCTCTGTGTCTCTCTGCGTCTCTCTGTGTCTCTCTGCGTCTCTCTGTGTCTCTCTGTGTCTCTCTGTGTCTCTCTGTGCCTTTCTGTGCCTCTCTGTGCCTCTGTGTTTCTCTGTGTCACTCTGTGTTTCTCTGTGTCTCTCTGTCTCTCTGTGTTTCTCTGTGTCTCTCCGCTTTTCTCGGTGTCTCTCTGTTTCTCTGTCTCTCTGTGTTTCTCTGTGTCTCTCTGCTTTTCTCTGTCTCTCTGTGTCTCTCTGCTTCTCTCTGTGTCTCTCTGTGTCTCTCTCTGTCTCTCTGTGTCTCTCTGTGTTTCTCTGTGTCTCTCTCTGTCTCTCTGCTTCTCTCTGTGTCTCTCTGCGTCTCTCTGTGTCTCTCTGCGTCTCTCTGTGTCTCTCTGTGTCTCTCTGTGTCTCTCTGTGCCTTTCTGTGCCTCTCTGTGCCTCTGTGTTTCTCTGTGTCACTCTGTGTTTCTCTGTGTCTCTCTGTCTCTCTGTGTTTCTCTGTGTCTCTCCGCTTTTCTCGGTGTCTCTCTGTTTCTCTGTCTCTCTGTGTTTCTCTGTGTCTCTCTGCTTTTCTCTGTCTCTCTGTGTCTCTCTGCTTCTCTCTGTGTCTCTCTGTGTCTCTCTGTGTCTCTCTCTGTCTCTCTGTGTCTCTCTGTGTGTCTCTGTGTGTCTCTGTGTGTCTCTGTGTGTCTCTCTGTGTCTCTCTGTGTCTCTCTGTCTCTCTCTGTCTCTCTCTGTCTCTCTCTGTCTCTCTCTGTCTCTCTCTGTCTCTCTGTGTCTCTCTGTGTTTCTGTGTTTCTCTGTGTTTCTCTGTGTTTCTCTGTGTCTCTCTGCTTTTCTCTGTCTCTCTGTGTCTCTCTGCTTCTCTCTGTGTCTCTCTCTGTCTCTCTGTGTCTCTCTGTGTCTCTCTGTGTCACTCTGTGTCTCTCTGTGTCTCTCTGTGTCTCTCTGTCTCTCTCTGTCTCTCTCTGTCTCTCTCTGTCTCTCTGTGTCTCTCTGTGTCTCTCTGTCTCTCTGTGTTTCTCTGTGTCTCTCTGTGTCTCTCTGTGTCTCTCTGTGTCTCTCTGCTTTTCTCTGTCTCTCTGTGTCTCTGTGTCTCTATGTGTCTCTCTGTGTCTCTCTGTGTCTCTCTGTGTCTCTCTGTGTCTCTCTGTGTCTCTCTGTGTCTCTCTGTGTCTCTGTGTTTCTCTGTGTCTCTATGTGTCTCTATGTGTTTCTCTGTGTCACTCTGTGTCTCTCTGTGTCTCTCTGCTTCTCTCTGTGTCTCTCTCTGTCTCTCTGTGTCTCTCTGTGTCTCTCTGTGTCACTCTGTGTCTCTCTGTGTCTCTCTGTCTCTCTCTGTCTCTCTGTGTCTCTCTGTGTTGCTCTGTGTCTCTCTGTGTCTCTCTGTCTCTCTGTGTCTCTCTGCTTTTCTCTGTGTCTCTCTGTGTCTCTCTGCTTTTCAAAAAAAAAAAAAAAAAAATTTGCTTTATTGGCATGAATGTAAATTGTACAATATTGCCAAAGCTAGGAATATATGAACATATATAATAATACATATATGAACATAAATAATTATACGTGAACATTAATAATAATATTACTTATTATTGTCTCTCTGTGTCTCTCTGTGTCTCTCTGTGTTTCTCTGTGTCTCTCTGTGTCTCTCTGTGTCTCTCTGTGTCTCTGTGTGTCTCTGTGTTTCTCTCTGTGTCTCTCTGTGTCTCTCCGCTTTTCTCTGTGTCTCTCTGTGTTTCTCTGTGTCTCTCTGTGTCACTCTGTGTCTCTCTGTGTCTCTCTGTGTCTCTCTGCTTTTCTCTGTGTTTCTCTGTGTCTCTCTGTGTTTCTCTGTGTCTCTCTGTGTCTCTCTGTGTTTCTCTGTGTTTCTCTGTGTCTCTCCGCTTTTCTCTGTGTCTCTCTGTTTCTCTGTCTCTCTGTGTTTCTCTGTGTCTCTGTGTTTCTCTGTGTTTCTCTCTGTCTCTCCGCTTTTCTCTGTGTTTCTCTCTCTCTGTGTTTCTCCGCTTTTCTCTGTGTCTCTCCGCTTTTCTCTGTGTCTCTCTGTTTCTCTGTCTCTCTGTGTTTCTCTGTGTCTCTCTGTGTTTCTCTGTGTCACTCTGTGTCTCTCTGTGTCTCTCTGCTTCTCTCTGTGTCTCTCTCTGTCTCTCTGTGTCTCTCTGTGTCTCTCTGTGTTACTGTGTCACTCTGTGTCTCTCTGTGTCTCTCTGTGTCTCTCTGTCTCTCTCTGTCTCTCTGTGTCTCTCTGTGTCTCTCTGTGTTGCTCTGTGTCTCTCTGTGTCTCTCTGTCTCTCTGTGTCTCTCTGCTTTTCTCTGTGTCTCTCTGTGTCTCTCTGCTTTTCTCTGTCTCTCTGTGTCTCTCTGTGTCTCTCTGTGTCTCTCTGTGTTTCTCTGTGTCTCTCTGTGTCTCTCTGTGTCTCTCTGTGTCTCTCTGTGTTTCTCTGTGTCTCTCTGTGTCACTCTGTGTCTCTCTGTGTTTCTCTGTGTCTCTCTGTGTTTCTCTGTGTCTCTCTGTGTCTCTCTGTGTTTCTCTGTGTTTCTCTGTGTCTCTCCGCTTTTCTCTGTGTCTCTCTGTTTCTCTGTCTCTCTGTGTTTCTCTGTGTCTCTGTGTTTCTCTGTGTTTCTCTCTGTCTCTCCGCTTTTCTCTGTGTTTCTCTCTCTCTCTGTGTTTCTCCGCTTTTCTCTGTGTCTCTCCGCTTTTCTCTGTGTCTCTCTGTTTCTCTGTCTCTCTGTGTTTCTCTGTGTCTCTGTGTTTCTCCGTGTTTCTCTGTGTCTCTGTGTCTCTGTTTCTCTGTGTTTCTCTGTCTCTCTGTGTCTCTCTGTGTCTCTCTGTGTCTCTCTGTGTCTCTCTGTGTCTCTCTGTGTTTCTCTGTGTTTCTCTGTGTTTCTCTGCTTTTCTCTGTGTTTCTCTCTGTCTCTGTGTTTCTCCGCTTTTCTCTGTGTCTCTCTGTGTCTCTCTGTGTTTCTCCCTGTCTCTCTGCTTTTCTCTCTGTTTCTCTGTCTCTCTGTGTTTCTCTGTGTCTCTGTGTTTCTCTGTGTCTCTCTGTTTCTCTGTCTCTCTGTGTTTCTCTGTGTCTCTCTGTGTCTCTCTCTGTCTCTGTGTCTCTCTGTTTTTCTCTGTGTTTCTCCCTGTCTCTCTGCTTTTCTCTCTGTTTCTCTGTCTCTCTGTGTTTCTCTGTGTCTCTGTGTTTCTCTGTGTCTCTCTGTGTTTCTCTGTGTCTCTCTGTGTCTCTCTCTGTCTCTGTGTCTCTCTGTGTTTCTCTGTGTTTCTCTGTGTTTCTCTGCTTTTCTCTGTGTCTCTCTGTGTCTCTCTGTGTCTCTCTGTGTCTCTCTGTGTCTCTCTGCTTTTCTCTGTGTTTCTCTGTGTTTCTCTGCTTTTTTCTGTGTTTCTCTCTGTCTCTGTGTTTCTCCGCTTTTCTCTGTGTCTCTCTGTGTCTCTCTCTGTCTCTGTGTCTCTCTGTGTTTCTCTGTGTTTCTCCATGTCTCTCTGCTTTTCTCTCTGTTTCTCTGTCTCTCTGTGTTTCTCTGTGTCTCTGTGTTTCTCTGTGTCTCTCTGTTTCTCTGTCTCTCTGTGTTTCTCTGTGTCTCTCTGTGTCTCTCTGCTTTTCTCTGTGTTTCTCTGTGTCTCTCTGTGTCTCTCTCTGTCTCTGTGTCTCTCTGTGTTTCTCTGTGTTTCTCCCTGTCTCTCTGCTTTTCTCTCTGTTTCTCTGTCTCTCTGTGTTTCTCTGTGTCTCTGTGTTTCTCTGTGTCTCTGTGTTTCTCTGTGTCTCTCTCTGTCTCTCTCTGTCTCTGTGTCTCTCTGTGTTTCTCTGTGTTTCTCTGTCTCTCTGCTTTTCTCTCTGTTTCTCTGTCTCTCTGTGTTTCTCTGTGTCTCTGTG
>NC_137121.1:3124416-3131916 GCF_949357685.1 Gobio gobio
ACGCCCTCACACACCCTCACACACCCTCACACACGCCCTCACACACCCTCACACACGCCCTCACACACGCCCTCACACACACCCTCACACACCCTCACACACCCTCACACACACCCTCACACACCCTCACACACCCTCACACACCCTCACACACCCTCACACACCCTCACACACGCCCTCACACACGCCCTCACACACCCTCACACACCCTCACACACGCCCTCACACACCCTCACACACCCTCACACACTCTCACACACGCCCTCACACACCCTCACACACGCCCTCACACACGCCCTCACACACACCCTCACACACACCCTCACACACGCCCTCACACACGCCCTCACACACCCTCACACACCCCAACACGCCCTCACACACGCCCTCACACACCCTCACACACGCCCTCACACACGCCCTCACACACGCCCTCACACACGCCCTCACACAACCTCACACACGCCCTCACACACGCCCTCACACACCCTCACACACGCCGTCACACAACCTCACACACCCTCACACGCCCTCACACACGCCCTTACACACCCCAAAACGCCCTCACACGTCTTCACACACCCCAAAACGCCCTCACACGTCTTCACACACCCCAACACACCCTAACACGCCCTCACACACCCCCTCACATGACCTACGATGCCCTAACACGCCCTTACACACCCCAACACGCCCTAACACGCCCTCACACACCCCAAAACGCCCTCACACGTCTTCACACACCCCAACACACCCTAACACGCCCTCACACACCCCCTCACATGACCTACGATGCCCTAACACGCCCTCACACACCCCAGCACGCCCTCACACACCCCAAAAACGCCCTCAAACGCCCTTACACACCATAACACGTCCTAACACCCCCTCACACACCATAACACGTCCTAACACGCCTTCACACACCCCCTCACATGACCTACGCCGCCCTAACACGCCTTCACACACCATAACACGTCCTAACACGCCTTCACACACCCCCTCACATGACCTACGCCGCCCTAACACGCCTTCACACACCATAACACGTCCTAACACGCCTTCACACACCCCCTCACATGACCTACGCCGCCCTAACACGCCCTCACACACCATAACACGTCCTAACACGCCTTCACACACCCCCTCACATGACCTACGACGCCCTAACACGCCTTCACACACCATAACACGCCCTAACACGCCTTCACACACCATAACACGTCCTAACACGCCTTCACACACCCCCTCACATGACCTACGCCGCCCTAACACGCCCTCACACACCATAACACGTCCTAACACGCCTTCACACACCCCCTCACATGACCTACGACGCCCTAACACGCCTTCACACACCCCCTCACATGACCTACGACGCCCTAACACGCCTTCACACACCATAACACGTCCTAACACGCCCTCACACACCATAACACGTCCTAACACGCCTTCACACACCCCCTCACATGACCTACGACGCCCTAACACGCCCTCACACACCATAACACGTCCTAACACGCCTTCACACACCCCCTCACATGACCTACGACGCCCTAACACGCCTTCACACACCATAACACGTCCTAACACGCCTTCACACACCCCCTCACATGACCTACGACGCCCTAACACACCCTCACACACCCTCACAAACGCCCTCACACACCCTCACACACCCTCACACACTCTCACACACGCCCTCACACACCCTCACACACGCCCTCACACACGCCCTCACACACACCCTCACACACACCCTCACACGCCCTCACACACACCCTCACACACCCTCACACACACCCTCACACACACCCTCACACGCCCTCACACACACCCTCACACGCCCTCACACACACCCTCACACACACCCTCACACATGCCCTCACACACGCCCTCACACACCCTCACACACCCCAACACGCCCTCACACACGCCCTCACACACCCTCACACACGCCCTCACACACGCCCTCACACACGCCCTCACACAACCTCACACACGCCCTCACACACGCCCTCACACACCCTCACACACGCCGTCACACAACCTCACACACCCTCACACACGCCCTTACACACCCCAAAACGCCCTCACACGTCTTCACACACCCCAAAACGCCCTCACACGTCTTCACACACCCCAACACACCCTAACACGCCCTCACACACCCCCTCACATGACCTACGATGCCCTAACACGCCCTCACACACGCCCTTACACACCCCAAAACGCCCTCACACGTCTTCACACACCCCAAAACGCCCTCACACGTCTTCACACACCCCAAAACGCCCTCACACGTCTTCACACACCCCAACACACCCTAACACGCCCTCACACACCCCCTCACATGACCTACGATGCCCTAACACGCCCTTACACACCCCAACACGCCCTAACACGCCCTCACACACCCCAAAACGCCCTCACACGTCTTCACACACCCCAACACACCCTAACACGCCCTCACACACCCCCTCACATGACCTACGATGCCCTAACACGCCCTCACACACCATAACACGTCCTAACACGCCTTCACACACCCCCTCACATGACCTACGACGCCCTAACACGCCCTTACACACCCCAACACGCCCTAACACGCCCTCACACACCCCAAAACGCCCTCACACGTCTTCACACACCCCAACACACCCTAACACGCCCTCACACACCCCCTCACATGACCTACGATGCCCTAACACGCCCTCACACACCATAACACGTCCTAACACGCCTTCACACACCCCCTCACATGACCTACGATGCCCTAACACGCCCTTACACACCCCAACACGCCCTAACACGCCCTCACACACCCCAAAACGCCCTCACACGTCTTCACACACCCCAACACACCCTAACACGCCCTCACACACCCCCTCACATGACCTACGATGCCCTAACACGCCCTCACACACCCCAGCACGCCCTCACACACCCCAAAAACGCCCTCAAACGCCCTTACACACCATAACACGTCCTAACACCCCCTCACACACCATAACACGTCCTAACACGCCTTCACACACCCCCTCACATGACCTACGCCGCCCTAACACGCCTTCACACACCATAACACGTCCTAACACGCCTTCACACACCCCCTCACATGACCTACGCCGCCCTAACACGCCCTCACACACCATAACACGTCCTAACACGCCTTCACACACCCCCTCACATGACCTACGACGCCCTAACACGCCCTCACACACCATAACACGTCCTAACACGCCTTCACACACCCCCTCACATGACCTACGACGCCCTAACACGCCCTCACACACCATAACACGTCCTAACACGCCTTCACACACCCCCTCACATGACCTACGACGCCCTAACACGCCTTCACACACCATAACACGTCCTAACACGCCTTCACACACCCCCTCACATGACCTACGACGCCC
This sequence comes from Gobio gobio, assembly GCF_949357685.1. NCBI lineage: Eukaryota > Metazoa > Chordata > Actinopteri > Cypriniformes > Gobionidae > Gobio > Gobio gobio. Next base: position 3,127,839 of record NC_137121.1, read on the forward strand.
TAACACCCCCTCACACACCATAACACGCCCTCACACGCCCTCACACACCCCCTCACATGACCTACGACGCCCTAACACCCCCTCACACACCATAACACGCCCCAACACGCCCTCACACACCCCAACACGCCCTAACACGCCCTCACACACCCCAACACGCCCTACACTAGACCATGTCACCCGCTGCTGGACATAAACCAGACGTCCCCTGGACACTTCCCTCTGGTAGGCGGGCGGTTTAGCGGCTCTGATAAAGAACCAAACACAAGCACATAATGAAGCCGTGGATGATTAGAGACGGAGAGGAAGGCGCAGCTCTGAGAGGAGGCTCAGAAACAGAAGTGTGCAGAGGAAGTGAGGCGCTGAGAGAGACAGGACTTCCTGTTGGCCATAATAACAGGTGTTAGCGTGTGGATCATTGAGACTCGTGTTCGAGGGGTTTGTGATTGTCTCAGGATTTCTGGCCCGTTTCTCAGAATCAGTCTGTGATAGTAAAACCGGTTTCTCAGTGGGCGTTGATCTGTTTAAAGAGCTCTGAGAACCACGAGGAAGCACACGTGTGTCCTTTGGGCACCGATGACATTTAACAACACCAAAAGCAAACAAAACTGATGAGTGTGGCCTCAGTGGGCAGAGAGCAAAACAGGAAATAACACCACTCAATCCACACCACAAACACAAACTAGAAAATACCACTATTAAACAATATTATTAATTATTAACTATTTTAAATTACATTTTCATTCATTTCTGAATTTTTTTTCATTTGTAAACTGTAGATTGCATATATTTTTTGCCCTTTTTTGTTTGTTTGTTTTTTGTTGTCTTTTTTCCCATATAAACAATATAAAAAAGTAAAATACCAAAAAAATGTAAATGAAAAAAATAAATAATATATAAATATACAAAAGTAAACAAAAATAAATAAAATAGGATAAATAAAATACAATAAAAAAATAACAAAAATAAAATTAAAATAAAGCAGCAATAAAATAATCTGAAACAAAAATAAATATAAAATACAATAAAAATAAAAAATAGTCAAATAAAAATAAAAACAAAAAATTTAAGTACAATAACAAATTATATAAAAAAGAAATAAAAAATATACAATAAAAGTAAACAAAATAAATAATAAAATAAAAAAAACATTAAATTAAAGTAAAAAAGTAATAAATTAAAATAACAAATAAACAAAAGTAAACTAATAAAAAAGAGAAAAGAGAAGAATATAAAATATTTAAAAAATAAAGCAGCAGTTAAATAATCTGAAAATAAAAAAATAAAAAAGTTTATATATATATATACACACACACACACACACACACACACACACACACACACACACACACACACACACACACACACACACACACACACACACACACAATAAAAGTAAAAAATAATAATAATAATAATAATATAGAAAAAATGATAAAGTAAAAAGTAATTAATTAAAATAAAAACGATAAAAGAGAAGAATTTTTTTTAATAATAATAATTAAAAAAAAATACATATATATATAAAAAAGAAATGATATATATATATCCAGATGTGAGTGTTTGAGGTGTGACGTCCTGAAGCCACAGCACAGACGCAGCAGACGGGCGTCTCACCTACTCAAACTGTCCCAGCATGCACTTCTGCTCCCAGTGCGGCTAAACCAGTGTGTGTGCTCAGAGATGCTCTCATTTACATGAGCATTCATCACTTTACACTGCAGATCATGCAGGTATATTAATAAATCAACATCTCTCTCACTTCTCCATCTGTGGGCGGTGTTGTGCCGCAGTGCATTATGGGACAGGGTCCTCTGTGACATCACATATGATGTCTTGACGTGTTGTCTAGATAGGAAGTGCACAGGGTTTTTCGAGCACACTCGACTCTCTGTGTGTGTGTCTACACTAAATGAAGGTTTACTCAGAACACAAACAGAACAAGAGAAGATGTGAACACACACACACACACACACACTCGATACTGACCAGCTCTGTCTCATAGTAATTCCCCCAGTGCTGTCTGTGGACTGTCTTTGTTATCTGGAAGGCAGACAGACAGTTAAGAGCTGCAGACAGGTTCATCTGACACACACACACACACACACACACACACACCATTGATGAAACATGACTGGACCGGGGGTGTAAACACTCAATTTGATAGACAGTATCGTCTATCAATATTGCAGAGAACTTACTTTGAAAAATCATAATTTTGAGTAAATAATATACTTTAATAATAATAATGATGATGATGATGATGATGATGAGTGTAAATATTTTGTGTAAATATTTTTTTTTATCATTAATGATTGTGAATAATGCATTTCTAAAAAACAACAATTGTAAATATGTCAATAGTCTTTATGAATTATGACTAAATATATTGAAATAATAGTAATATTACCAACTCATTCAAAACATTTTGCTATTAAATTGTATACAATTTTCAGCAAATCTGTCAATAATTTTTTCTTAATTTTTTTCAGAATTTTAAAATAAGCAGAATATATTTTGAGTAAATATACTGAAGTAATAACAATTTTAAAATGCTAAATATTTAGTATGTATCATTTGTTAATGCATTTTATTATATTTTTCAGCAAGTCAATAATTTTTCATAATTTTTTATAGAATTTTAATTTTGAGTAAATGTATTAAAATAATATAGTAATTATAAAAAAGTGTGATATATTTATATATATAAATATATTATTTGTTATTAAAATTTATAAAAAAAAAATTCAGCAAATCTGTAAATCATTTTTCAGAATTTTAAGTAAATATATTTTTAAAAATTATTAATATTAACAATAATTTAAAATTAGAACCTATTTTGAGTAAATATATTGAAATAATAATATTAATTCTAAAAATCTGAAAATATTTTGTATACATCTGTTATTATATTATATTTTTTAGGAAATATGTACATTTTTCAGAATTTTAAGAAAATATATTAAAATAATAATAATGATAATAATAATTCTAAAAAATTGCAATATATTTTGTATATTTTTTATTATATTGTATTATATTTTTTCAGGAAATCAGTCAATAATTTTTCAGAATTTTTAGCAAATATATTACAATAAAAAAAGAATACAAATCTAAAGCAAGTATTAGTAAAGCAAGCAAAATATTTGGAATATATTGAATATAAGTCTGACAATAATTGTATCTGAATTGTGTGTAAATATATTAAAATAATAATAGTAATTCTATAAAAAATATATATTATTTGCTATTATATTGTATTATAATTTATTCTGAATTTTGAGTAAATATATTAAAATAATATAGTAATTATAAAAAAATATTTTATAAATATTTTATTTGTTATCAAACTGTATGGAAATCTTATTTTTAAATAAAAATGTTCAGCAATACATTTCCTGAATTTTGAGTAAATATATTGAAATAATAAAGTAAAATATTGTGTGTACATATAATGATGTAATAACTGTTGTATAAATGTTGATCTGAACAGTTTGATGTGTTTTTACACCTCTAGTAAAACATCTAGAGCTTTTCTTCTGGAAATATTAATGCCCAATATTACACAAATATTCCACACATCATGTGCAGAAACAGGAAGTTGTACAGCGTGTCGCACGGGCACAAAGCTGGCAGAATTATTCAGAGATGTGTGTGTGTGTGTGTGAGAGTGTGTTAATAGACTGGGCTTCTGTTGGCTCTGATACGGATGCTGACGACTGTCACCATGGCAACAGCGGCACCCGGCAACAGCCTCAGCATCCTCCAGCTCTTTGTGTTGCCAGGGATTATGGGGCAGAAATGAGCTCAGAGGTTTGGCTGTAGGTTCTGTACCTGGTTCAGGTAGTGATACTCGTCTGGTTGGAGGAGGTGGAAGGAGGAGCGCTCGTCTTCACTGGCTCCAGCCAGCAGGTAATAAAACACATGATAGTTCCTGCAGGAGAAGCAGAGTGTGTGAATAAAGCAGAGCCGGAGCTCATGATGTGAATAAAACACATGATAGTTCCTGCAGGAGAAGCAGAGACAGCAAGAGTGTGTGAATAAAGCAGAGCCGGAGCTCATGATGATGGGCTTCTAC
>NC_137121.1:3141916-3159416 GCF_949357685.1 Gobio gobio
TTTTTATTGCAAATCACTAAAATACAAATAAAAAAGTAACACTTTTTTAATATAATAATACATCAAATATAAAAATAATAAAAACATCAAAGTTACAAAATAAAATATAATATAAGAATATAAAAATGTATTATTATTAATAATATTTTGGAAATTAGATGTGTTGCAAATGCCCTGATTCAGAAACGAGTGATGGCAGACCATGTCAGTCCAGGACGGAGCGATAGAGAGAAATAAAAGGCCATTGAGTGGAGGAGGAGGAGGAGAGAGAGAGAGAGAGAGAGAGAGAGAGAGATGTGGGTGTGACACAGATAACAGATGTTCTGCAGAAGCCCAGAGGACCCGTGAAGAGGAACGTCTTATCTAACACAAGATTACAGTGTTCAGGTTCAGTCAAGCCCATGTTCTCCACACCATCTCAGCTGTGTGTGTGTGTGCTAGTGCGCTTCTATGAGCGGTGTGTGTGTGTGTGTGTGTGTGTGCTAGTGCGCTTCTACGCGGTGTGTGTGTGTGTGTGTGTGTTAGTGCGCTTCTACGATCGGTGTGTGTGTGCTAGTGCGCTTCTACGATCGGTGTGTGTGTGCTAGTGCGCTTCTACGCGGTGTGTGTGTGTGTGTGTGTGTTAGTGCGCTTCTACGATCGGTGTGTGTGTGCTAGTGCGCTTCTACGATCGGTGTGTGTGTGCTAGTGCGCTTCTACGATCGGTGTGTGTGTGCTAGCGCGCTTCTATGAGCGGTGTGTGTGTGTGCTAGTGCGCTTCTACGCGGTGTGTGTGTGTGTGTGTGTGTGTGTTAGTGCGCTTCTACGATCGGTGTGTGTGTGCTAGTGCGCTTCTACGATCGGTGTGTGTGTGCTAGTGCGCTTCTACGATCGGTGTGTGTGTGCTAGCGCGCTTCTATGAGCGGTGTGTGTGTGTGCTAGTGCGCTTCTACGATCGGTGTGTGTGTGCTAGTGCGCTTCTACGCGCGGTGTGTGTGTGTGTGCTAGTGCGCTTCTACGCGCGGTGTGTGTGCTAGTGCGCTTCTACGCGCGGTGTGTGTGTGTGTGCTAGTGCGCTTCTATGAGCGGTGTGTGTGTGTGCTAGTGCGCTTCTACGATCGGTGTGTGTGTGCTAGTGCGCTTCTACGCGCGGTGTGTGTGTTAGTGCGCTTCTACGATCGGTGTGTGTGTGCTAGTGCGCTTCTATGAGCGGTGTGTGTGTGTGCTAGTGCGCTTCTACAATCGGTGTGTGTGTGTGTTAGTGCGCTTCTACGATCGGTGTGTGTGTGTGCTAGTGCACTTCTACGCGCGGTGTGTGTGTGTTAGTGCGCTTCTACGATCGGTGTGTGTGTGTGTTAGCGTGCTTCTACAATCGGTGTGTGTGTGCTAGTGCGCTTCTACGATCGGTGTGTGTGTGCTAGTGCGCTTCTACGATCTGTGTGTGTGTGCTAGTGCGCTTCTACGATCGGTGTGTGTGTGCTAGCGCGCTTCTACGATCGGTGTGTGTGTGCTAGTGCGCTTCTACGATCTGTGTGTGTGTGCTAGTGCGCTTCTACGCGCGGTGTGTGTATGTTAGTGCGCTTCTACGATCGGTGTGTGTGCTAGTGCGCTTCTATGAGCGGTGTGTGTGTGCTAGTGCGCTTCTACAATCGGTGTGTGTGTGTTAGTGCGCTTCTACGATCGGTGTGTGTGCTAGTGCGCTTCTATAAGCGGTGTGTGTGTGCTAGTGCGCTTCTACAATCGGTGTGTGTGTGTTAGTGCGCTTCTACGATCGGTGTGTGTGCTAGTGCGCTTCTATGAGCGGTGTGTGTGTGCTAGTGCGCTTCTACAATCGGTGTGTGTGTGTTAGTGCGCTTCTACGATCGGTGTGTGTGTGTGTTAGCGTGCTTCTACAATCGGTGTGTGTGTGCTAGTGCGCTTCTACGATCAGTGTGTGTGTGCTAGTGCGCTTCTACAATCGGTGTGTGTGTGTTAGTGCGCTTCTACGATCGGTGTGTGTGTGTGTTAGCGTGCTTCTACAATCGGTGTGTGTGTGCTAGTGCGCTTCTACGATCGGTGTGTGTGTGCTAGTGCGCTTCTACGCGCGGTGTGTGTGTGTTAGTGCGCTTCTACGATCGGTGTGTGTGCTAGTGCGCTTCTATGAGCGGTGTGTGTGCTAGTGCGCTTCTACAATCGGTGTGTGTGTGTTAGTGCGCTTCTACGATCGGTGTGTGTGCTAGTGCGCTTCTATGAGCGGTGTGTGTGTGCTAGTGCGCTTCTACAATCGGTGTGTGTGTGTTAGTGCGCTTCTACGATCGGTGTGTGTGTGTGTTAGCGTGCTTCTACAATCGATGTGTGTGTGCTAGTGCGCTTCTACGATCAGTGTGTGTGTGCTAGTGCGCTTCTACAATCGGTGTGTGTGTGTTAGTGCGCTTCTACGATCGGTGTGTGTGTGTGTTAGCGTGCTTCTACAATCGGTGTGTGTGTGCTAGTGCGCTTCTACGATCGGTGTGTGTGTGCTAGTGCGCTTCTACGATCTGTGTGTGTGTGTGCTAGTGCGCTTCTACGATCGGTGTGTGTGTGCTAGCGCGCTTCTACGATCGGTGTGTGTGTGCTAGCGCGCTTCTACGATCGGTGTGTGTGTGCTAGTGCGCTTCTACGATCGGTGTGTGTGTGCTAGTGCGCTTCTACGATCTGTGTGTGTGTGCTAGTGCGCTTCTACGATCTGTGTGTGTGTGCTAGTGCGCTTCTACGATCTGTGTGTGTGTGCTAGTGCGCTTCTACGATCTGTGTGTGTGTGCTAGTGCGCTTCTACGATCTGTGTGTGTGTGCTAGTGCGCTTCTACGATCGGTGTGTGTGTGCTAGCGCGCTTCTACGATCGGTGTGTGTGTGCTAGTGCGCTTCTACGATCTGTGTGTGTGTGCTAGTGCGCTTCTACGATCTGTGTGTGTGTGCTGGTGCGCTTCTACGATCGGTGTGTGTGTGCTGGTGCGCTTCTACGATCGGTGTGTGTGTGCTAGTGCGCTTCTACGATCGGTGTGTGTGTGCTAGTGCGCTTCTACGATCGGTGTGTGTGTGCTGGTGCGCTTCTACGATCGGTGTGTGTGTGCTAGCGCGCTTCTACGATCTGTGTGTGTGTGCTGGTGCGCTTCTACGATCGGTGTGTGTGTGCTGGTGCGCTTCTACGATCGGTGTGTGTGTGCTGGTGCGCTTCTACGATCTGTGTGTGTGTGCTGGTGCGCTTCTACGATCGGTGTGTGTGTGCTGGTGCGCTTCTACGATCGGTGTGTGTGTGCTGGTGCGCTTCTACGATCGGTGTGTGTGTGCTGGTGCGCTTCTACACTGTTCCCACAGTGTGTGATCTAGTGATGCACCGATCATGATTTTACATGGCCGATTCCGATACCCGTTTTTTTTTTTTTTTTACACAATATAATACTGAAAGTATACATAAGATGTTTATTTGGTATTTAACAGGCTAAACTGGCTTTTGGCCATGAAGACAAGTCCTCAATCTGAAATTAACAGGAAATTGAATTGGAAATGAAAAGGCTGAAAGGGGAAATTAAAGGCAACAACTGAATATTCTGCAATCCAAACAAAGATGTTACTTAAATCAGCATTTGTTTTTAAATTCAGTGTAAAGAAAAAAAGTCTTTACCAGTGAAATTAAATATTATATATAAATTAAATATATACAAGTATATAATTGTTCCAAAATGTTAAATCAAATAATGTTTAGTGTAACGAAAAAAACTAAGATGCTACAGCAGGTGCTTTTTAAATCAAATTAAGTCAATGTAATATTAAAGGTCCCATGGCATTAAATTTTCATTTTATGAGGTTTTTCAACATTAATATGAGTTCCCCTAGCCTGAATATTGTCCCCAAGTGGATAGAAATGTTGATCGGTGTAAAACCGAGTTCTGCCTGTCTCTCTCTGCCTTTGAGAAAATGACAGGCCAGAAGAGCCAATCCTGAAGTCTCCTGGTTTGACGTCCACACAGGAACGGTTTCCTCCGCCCAGAGAATCTGCCACGCCCATGCAAACGCTCGAGAGATCATTGCTTGTGAACGAGTGAGCGCTGGCAGTTTCTCAGTGTTTGGATGTACAAATGAAAACAGAAGTCTTTCTTCAGTTCCTTCTGATCTGTGATCAGTGATTTCTGATGTGTAGCTAATTATTTATTATTCCTGCACACGCAGCGGCTTCTCTCTCTCCAGACAGACAGACAGACAGACAGATAGACAGAACGGTGTTTTCGTGTTTTCTATCTTGTGAGTCAGTGTTTTTGTACGTCCTCGTCGCGTCTATCGGTTCTTAAATGTGCATACAGTCATGAGTTTCTGCTCAACATCGGCAGAGTCACATCTTTAGAGATAAACCTCACACACGCCGAAGCTCGGCCTTCAACATCCCCGACCCCCAGTACTGCATCTGCCCACAGCGGAGGAGCCAAACGCGGGTGAGATTAAGCAGATGGGGGGTAAGCGTGAGGGTATCCGGCTAGCCAGCTTTCCCCACAATAAACTGGATTACATTCGATTACTGCTGTTGTGTCTTTGTTTGCGCTGTGAACTCAACGCGCGTATCTGACGCTTTTCATATGATAGGAACATCTAAAAAATAATGCTATTATCAACACTTACTCGTAACTCATTCATCTCGACAGCTGTAATGGTACTTTGCATGTGTTACAAAGTTGGTAATAATGATGAAGACGGACTCTGGTGTGACTGGGACTCGTGTTTATTCAGAACTCTCAGATACAAACACAATAAACTCGCGCTGACTGACAGCACAGCTCTCATAACTCAGTAGTTACTATAAATAACTTTGTTAGCAATCGCTGAGCTCAGTCTCTGGTACGTTAGTGATGTCCGGTTGACGAACGATCTTTCTTTTGAATCGGTTCTTTTTAGTGAACCGAACCAGTTCACCAAATCGGACTGAATCGTTCTAAACGGTTCGCGTCTCCAGTCAGCGCTGATCCATAATTTACTAAAGTTACTAACTTTCTGACATGAGTGACAGTCCCTCCGACTAGAAATAAACTAATAACCTGAAGTATATGCTGTAACTACAACAGTTCACTGAACTGAGACTGACAGAACCGATGAGAAGTGAACTCAGGTCCATCCGTCTCTCTGGCAGCAGCTCCTGCCTCGTAGACCTCGTTAAACCACGCCCCCTCCGCTCATTTCAAATGCAAAGATGTAAGCCAATCACAACAGTGGGCGTTTTTACTGAAGTCTCACAGCAGACACGCCTCTTGAAGCAGGGCATTCAGCCACAGGGCAAACAGCAGTATAGACAAAATGCCTTTTATTTCTAAATTATGACATTTTATGATGTAAAAATCATACTAACAATATAAGTACACCTCAGGAAACACTATAAAATAATAGAAAAATGCCAAGCCATGGGACCTTTAAGGTAAAATAAAAGGTAACACTTTAGAATAATGGTCATTAGTTAACATTAGTTAATGTATTAACTAACATGAACTAACCATGAGCAGTGCATTTGTTACTGTATTTGTTCATCTTTGTTAACGTTAGTTAATATAAACATCACAGTGCATTAACTAATGTTCATAAGATTTTAATAATGCATTAGTAAATGTTGAAATTAACATTAACAAAGCTTTATAAGTGCAGTTCATTATTAGTTAATGTTAGTCTAATGTAGTTAACTAATATTAACTAATGACCATTATTCTAAAGTGTTACCAAATAATAATGATCATCCTATAGGCTACAGAACTGATGCATGTTCTTCTTTAGGCTACAAAAATAAGTATTTGGGCTTTGTCACAAGTTGGTCTGTTTCGTTCTCATCCGATCCAACACGTGAGAAGCTGAGCTGAACAAACTCTCACTATCTACACTTGTGCTGAGCTCGCGCAACTTCAGCTCGCGCAACTTCAGCTCATTCGCGCAACTTCAGCTCGCGCAACTTCAGCTCGCGCAGGAAAGCGGCTCTTCATTCCCTTCAGCGTATCTCGTCTCTTCCCTCAGTTCTCCAGTTTCCGTTTGTAACACACAAGTGACATGTTCGCGAATGATTGCAATATAATTCCATTACTGCTGTGATGGGCTCACACACACACACACACACACACACAGGCAGGGGCCTAGAAATAATGTGCAGCCCAGAGCCGTCCACATCCACACACACAGCCGAAGAGTGTGAGATCACACTGAGGAGCGCTGGTTCCTGTGGGCTACAGGCGGGTCAGGGGACTGAGTTAGGCCGGTTAACTAGTTCAAGGGCTCTCTCTATTTCCGTAGGCGACCTATAGAGACAGGACGGCCCCTGAGGGCCCGTTAACAGAGTGACATCTGGATTAAACCCATCTGTCGGCCCCAGAGAGAGAGCGGCGGCCCTGATGATCCAGACCACAAACAGAGACAAAGAGCTCAGCTGACAGACGTCTGCTACACACCCATACACTCAGGACACTGATGGAGAACTAATATATAACACAGCAAAAGATTTATAGTTATAATTCATCAATTATTAAAACTTTTTTTTGTTTTTGTATAATAATAATAATAATAAATATATATATACACAGACACATCAAAAATGTATTTAAAATATTATATTCTATTAATATAATTTTAATATAATATAATATATTATAAATGTAATAATATTTTAAAGAACATTAAGATTATTAAAATATTGTTGCAAATATTAAAATATTGATTTTAAAATTAAAATGAAGTGATGAACCAATATTGTAAAGCTTTTTTCATAAAAAATTATAAAAATATCTAAATAATACGTAATATTTTATATATATTTGCATATTTTATATATATATATATATATATAAAATAAATAAAAATGATTAAACAAAAAATATTTTTAAAATATTATAAAGCAAGTATATAAAAAAGTTATTTAAATTAAATGATTATAATATCTTATTTATTAACATAATAAGATAAGACATAAAAGAGTGATTTAACATAAATTATTATAATATAAATGTAATATTATATGTTAATAACATAATAAGATTATTAAATATATTCAAATTTGGAATTTAAAAATGAAGTGGTGACCCAGTAATTTACTAAAAAAAGATTAAAAGAAAAGTCTAAATAATACATAATATTTTAAATTACATATAAACCATTAAAAATAAACATACACTGTTAAAAAAAATTGAACGTTTTCTAGTGACCGATCACATCTACATTTTTCAGTTGGCCAAATTGAATTTCTGTGAATTGATGCAATTTAATTCTAATGTAAACTAAAAAATGTAGATGTGATCGCTCACTAGAACATGTTCATTTGGAGACCTGAATGTTTTTTACAGTGTATAAAAACATAAAAGTTTCTACTATGGAAGTTAAAAAATATTGCAAATGCGTTTTCATCAATGCACTGATTAAAAGAATAAAACGTGTGTGATTTTCCCAAGAACGAAGAATCTGGAAATCTCTAGAAGAGCAGAAGACGGTGAAGGACACTGACCTTTGACCTCAAGAGGCAGAAATGAAGCCAAAAACTGAGCTCAAACTGTAGAATTCTGCTTTCCTGGCCTATACCGCAGAGCAGGAGACGAACCGCGGCTTCACAGGTGATAAGACATCAGGAATCTACACGTCTGCACATTCCCCGAGATGTGTGTGTTGCTGGATTAGACATTTCAGCTCATGTAAAGAAGCCTTCAGCCACACTTCCACCGCCTGAGGAATGCATTTAAATCTGCAGACGTCCACAAACTCTTCCCACAAAGATGGGAGCATGAAATTGTCCAAAATGTCTTGGTGACGCATTAAGAGTTCCTTTCACTGGAACTAAGGACTGAAAAACAACCCCACCCCATAATCCCCCCTCCACCAAACTTTACACTTGGCACAATGCAGTCAGGCAACATCTTCCTGTCTCTCAGGAAGCGATTCTCTCGGTGAATCTCAGCAGCAGCTGCGGCACACAAAGATGCGGAGGATTCCTGTAAAAGCCGATCGAATGTCCCACAAGCGGCTGATCTCAGATTACACATCCGCATCATTAATGCCCCCGCGGCCCTTTAATGGAGAATAATGATCAGTCGCATTAAATAAGCACGGTCCCATGATGCAGTGCAGGCTGATGATGTCATGCTTTATGAAACGCCCTTGCGTGTAATGCTTCCTTTAGATATTTGACTCTACATACAAATGTCTTTTATGTCTTAACTCTAATGTTCTCCTGAAGGTATTTGTATATTTGTACGGTTCTTGAATACAAATAAATAAATAAATAAAACTGAAAAAAAAAAAAAAAAAAAGATGACTGTGTGTGTGTGTTCCTCTTTTGTGCAGGTCTTCCTCTAGTTCAATCCTTTAAAGGCCAAATATGATGCATCCTAAAATATAAAAGGCATGTTGTTTTTTTTATGTTTAAAGAGCCAGTTTATGCTAATTTAATTTGGTATACTACACACTATATTATTTTGACATATATTTAGTTTCAGTTACATTGCTTTTTAAATCACTATAGCAGTTTTATTTATTTATTTTATTATCTAATTTATTAATTATTTTAGTTACGTTTTGTATTTATTCATATTTTTTTATTAATTTACTTTATTTATTGTAATCTAATTTATAGTTCAATACATTTTAAGCTAATTCATTTTTTTATCCAATTTGTATTATTTATTTATATATATTTATATATACACACTTAGTTTATTTATTTAAATCTAGTTATCAATTGTAATCTAATTTTATTGTTTACTTATTTATTTTAAAATCACATTTTGTATTCATATTTTAGTTATAACAAATTTGTATTTATTTACTTTATTTATTGTAATCTAATTTATAGTTTAATTAATTTGAATTATATAAATCCAATTTTTATTGTTTATTTTAGTAAAAAATCTATTATTTATCTGTTTATTTTTTATATAAACTTTGTTTATTTATTTAAATCTAGTTTATGAACTGTAATCAAAATGTATTGTTTGCTTATATATTTTAATCTATTTAATTAAATATAATATTTATTATTTAATTTAGGCACATGTTGTAGTAATATAACAATATTAAAATATATTATATCAAATTTTTTATTAATTAATTTATTGTAATCTAATTTATGGTTAAATTTATTTAAATGTAATTATTTATTTAAATCCATTTTTTATTGTTTATTTTAATCCCCCAAAAAATATTTATTTATTTATAAATAATTTATTTAATCTACTAAAAATAGTTTGTATTATTTATTTTAATCAAATGTTATATTATTCACTGTGAAACTATTTGATCTGACAGAGAAATATGACTAACACAAGCAGATTAAATATAGTACATTTCAGGTTGTGCGTGTGTGTGTGTGCGTGTGTGTGTGCGTGTGTGTGTGCGTGTGTGTGTGCGTGTGTGTGTGCGTGTGTGTGTGTTTTAGCCCTGAGTTACTGGAGCTAGTAAGCTCACTGTATGACTAACACATGCCCGTATGACGGCACATTAATCTGAGCTGATGTGGAGTGTGTGAGGATAACGTGTCCCGACACACTGTCCTCTCATGAGTGAATATCAGCCGCGACCCAACATCAGAAACACACACAGAGTACACTAACACACTAACACACTAACACACTAACACACTAACACACTAACATAAGCATAATAACCATGACATCACACTGCTTTCAGAGTTAAGGCCTGTTAACATCACCATAACTATAACCATAACTACAACCATTACTATATCCATAACTACAACCAACCATAACTATAACCATAACTACAACAACCATAACTATAACCATAACTACAACAACCATAACTATAACCATAACTACAACCATTACTATATCCATAACTACAACCATAACTATATCCATAACTACAACCAACCATAACTATAACCATAACTACAAACAACCATAACTACAACCATAACTACAAACAACCATAACTACAACCAACCATAACTATAACCATAACAATAACCATAACTACAACAACCATAACTACAACCAACCATAACAATAACCATAACTACAACCAACCATAACTATTACCATAACTACAACCAACCATAACTATATCCATAACTAAAACAACCATAACTACAACCAACCATAACTATAACCATAACAATAACCATAACTACAACAACCATAACTACAACCAACCATAACTATTACCATAACTACAACCAACCATAACTATATCCATAACTAAAACAACCATAACTACAACCAACCATAACTATATCCATAACTACAACAACCATAACTACAACCAACCATAACAATAACATAACTACAACCAACCATAACTATTACCATAACTACAACCAACCATAACTATATCCATAACTACAATCAACCATAACTATTACCATAACTACAACCAACCATAACTATTACCATAACTACAACCAACCATAACTATTACCATAACTACAACCAACCATAACTATATCCATAACTAAAACAACCATAACTACAACCAACCATAACTATATCCATAACTACAACAACCATAACTACAACCAACCATAACAATAACCATAACTACAACCAACCATAACTATTACCATAACTACAACCAACCATAACTATATCCATAACTACAACCATAACTACAAACAACCATAACTACAACCAACCATAACTATATCCATAACTACAACCATAACTATATCCACAACTACAAACAACCATAACTTCAACAACCATAACTACAACCATAACAATAACCATAACTACAACCATAACAATAACCATAACTACAACCATAACAATAACCATAACAATAACCATAACTACAACCATAACAATAACCATAACTACAACAACCATAACTACAACCAACCATAAAAACAACCATAACTACAACCAACCATAAAAATAACCATAACTACAATCAACCATAACTATTACCATAACTACCACCATAACTACAACCAACCATAACAATAACCATAACTACAACCAACCATAACTATTACCATAACTACCACCATAACTATAACCATAACTACAACCATAACTATATCCATAACTACAACCAACCATAACTATTACCATAACTATATCCATAACTACAAACAACCATAACTATAACCATAACTACAACCAACCATAACTATATCCATAACTACAACCATAACTACAAACAACCATAACTACAACCAACCATAACTATATCCATAACTACAACCATAACTATATCCATAACTACAAACAACCATAACTACAACCATAACTATATCCATAACTACAAACAACCATAACTATGACCATAACTACAACCAACCATAACTATATCCATAACTACAACCATAACTACAAACAACCATAACTACAACCAACCATAACTATATCCATAACTACAACCATAACTATATCCATAACTACAAACAACCATAACTTCAACAACCATAACTACAACCATAACAATAACCATAACTACAACCATAACAATAACCATAACTACAACAACCATAACTACAACCAACCATAAAAATAACCATAACTACAACCAACCATAACTATTACCATAACTACCACCATAACTACAACCAACCATAACAATAACCATAACTACAACCAACCATAACTATTACCATAACTACCACCATAACTACAACCATAACTATATCCATAACTACAACCAACCATAACTATTACCATAACTACCACCATAACTACAAACAACCATAACTACAACCATAACTATATCCATAACTACAAACAACCATAACTATAACCATAACTACAACCAACCATTACTATATCCATAACTACAACCATAACTACAAACAACCATAACTACAACCAACCATAACTATAACCATAACTACAACCATAACTACAACCAACCATAACTATATCCATAACTACAACCATAACTATATCCATAACTACAAACAACCATAACTATAACCATAACTACAACCATAACTATATCCATAACTACAAACAACCATAACTATAACCATAACTACAAACAACCATAACTATATCCATAACTACAACCATAACTACAAACAACCATAACTACAACCAACCATAACTATATCCATAACTAC
Source organism: Gobio gobio (assembly GCF_949357685.1). NCBI lineage: Eukaryota > Metazoa > Chordata > Actinopteri > Cypriniformes > Gobionidae > Gobio > Gobio gobio. The sequence goes on from NC_137121.1 coordinate 3,153,934, forward strand.
AACCATAACTATATCCATAACTACAAACAACCATAACTATAACCATAACTACAACCAACCATAACTATATCCATAACTACAAACAACCATAACTACAACCAACCATAACTATATCCATAACTACAACCATAACTACAACCAACCATAACTATATCCATAACTACAACCATAACTATATCCATAACTATAACCATAACTATAACCATAACTATAATCATAACTATAACCATAACCATATAAGTGTCCACACCAACAATAACTACTACAATAACATATAATAATGGTAATTTTTGGCTTATTATACACTAAACTCACAGATGTTAGTGTCTATGTTATGTATATAATGTGTGTGCAAGAATCAGACAAGAATCCAAGTTACAACGTCTGTCTGGTATGTGTTCAAATATCACACACACACACACACACACACACACACACACACACACACACACACAGGTTGAGGAGAATCCCCCTTCTATATGTAAAGCGCTTTGAGTGCCTAGAAAAGCGCTATATAAATGTAACAAATTAATTATTATTACACACACACACACAGTCTCTCTCACACACACACACACACAGGTTTTTTTTGCTATCTAAGTAAGGACCATCCATAGGCGTAATGCTTTTTATACTGTACAAACTGTACATTCCATCCCCCTACACTGCCCCTAAACCTACCCATCACACACACACACACACACACACACACACACACACACACCAAGAGTGTGCTGTGTGACATCTCAAACACAAACAAAACTGTTCCCATCTGTGTGCAGAAATATTTGTCATAACTGAGCGAAGAGCGAATGTTTCTATTTCCGTGGTGGAAGCGACAGGGTGCAAAAACAGGCTCGCTTTACTCTTCCCAAACGGCAGGATCCAACGGGAACAAAACACCTCCAACAATCAAATGGTTTTCCTGCGAATCCCACTCTGTTGAGAGGCTTTTCAGACCCAATCAAAAGGTTCAAACCCACTGGCGTTCGGTTCAGGGATGTTTCTGTGCGTTTAGATGCAGTACAAGGGTCGAATCTGTGCAAGTGTCAGCTTTCACAGAGAGAAAGTGCCATAATCAGAGGGAGGCAGATGATAGCGTCTCATTATCACCCTCAGGGCTGAAGAGAGCTGAGCCACGACACCAGAGAAGGGAAGAAAACCAAAACAAGACGTCTGATGGATCACCGGGGCGAGTTGAATTTCAGAACAAATACAGTTTCAGTGCAAATCAGCCAAGACACTTGCACAAGCGCTCTCAGGCACGTAGCACCGTTTTGAAATATCGGATGGTTGATATATTGAATATTCACAATATGATTATGAGGATTTCACTGACAAAATAAACAAGGAATACACTGAATTTCACATTGAATTATAGCTGTCACTCACAGGATATGTATTTGTGTAACGGTGAGCTTACAAAACCATGTGGATATTGTGTTGCATGTAATGGTAATTTGCAGCGTGCATTTGTGGGAAGCTTTGATGCTTTAATGAGAGTGAAATAAAACTGTGAATCAGAAGCCGTTGCTGTGTTGTCAGTTTCCCCTCGCCCCACTCCACTCTGCAGCTTAACCACGCCCAATTTTATTGCATTTTTCAAAACTGTGTTGAGAACTGACTGCTGCTGTCTTGACTGACCGATACCCGATCCAGCAAATAATGGCGGTATTCTCCATCACTGCTATCATCTAGAGCTACTGGAGTGCCTCAGGGCTCAGTGCTGGGACTGCTTATCTTCTCCATCTACATCTCATCACTAGATCTGTCATTCAGAAACATGGTTTCTCCATCACTGCTATCATCTGGAGCTACTGGAGTGCCTCAGGGCTCAGTGCTGGGACCGCTTCTCTTCTCCATCTACATCTCATCACTAGATCTGTCCTTCAGAAACATGGTTTCTCCATCACTGCTATCATCTGCAGCTACTGGAGTGCCTCAGGGCTCAGTGCTGGGACCGCTTCTCTTCACCATCTACATCTACATCTCATCACTAGGATCTGTCCTTCAGAAACATGGTTTCTCCATCACTGCTATCATCTAGAGCTACTGGAGTGCCTCAGGGCTCAGTGCTGGGACCACTTCTGTCCTCCATCTACATCTCATCACTAGATCTGTCATTCAGAAACATGGTTTCTCCATCACTGCTATCATCTAGAGCTACTGGAGTGCCTCAGGGCTCAGTGCTGGGACCACTTCTGTCCTCCATCTACATCTCATCAGTCATTAATGACAGAATTTACATTTTTGGGTGAACTAACCCTTTAAAAGGCACCTTATGGTCCCATCCCAAAGAGGCACACAATCACTTTCACGGACCTTTACCCTGCTGGAGGAATGACCTGCAAGAATCCCCTTCGGCCACTTTTGTTTTCATCCAGCCCTACGATCATATTCCAAGTAAAACGTTGTTCTAGACTCAATATTTCTGCAGAATAGTTGGTTACTTATCTAAATTGATCATGTCACCTCACTCATACCACTCCAATCCACTATCAGCAGACGGGAAAATGGGGATTCGCTGATCACAGCAACAAAATCAGGTGCCGAAATATCCTCTATCAACATTAAAGCTACACTGTGTAACTTTTTTAGTTTATTCTTAGCTAAAAACACTTAGTTATTTCTAAAATATATGTGCTCATAAATGTATATTTACTTCTTTCAAGTAATAAAGTATTCTCGTAAGTTTATAATATGCCATTGTAAACACATACGGGTGAGGGTTCGAATGCGGGTCGCCATGTTGATCCTCCATCTTGAAAGTACATTAGCCAAAGAGGGACATACCCGTAAATTCAAGCTTCGCCTTTGGCGTTTTAACACTCGATGGCACCGTGTCCAATGTGGACGAGGTCCAACTGGAAGCCATGTTAATCTTGGACTAAATCGGCCACCGTAGGAGTTAAAACGAAATCGGCATTGAGAGGAACAGAAACTAATATTCACTGGATGGTCATATACCTTTTCACCACTAGATGGGGGAAAATATCACACAGTGTAGCTTTAAAGCCCTTACCTCGAGAACTGGTCCGGCTCCGAGTATGATCTGCTCGACGCCGCTGGCGAAGCCCTTCTGGCTGAGGGCCGTCAGGTGATGGATCAGGAAGTTGGTGCTCTGGGTCTTTCCTGATCCGCTTTCTCCAGAGATCACGATGCACTGGTTCTTCTTCCTCTGGAGCATCGCGTGATACGCCGCGTCCGCCACCGCGTAAATGTGCGGCTCCAGCTTCCCCAGCTGATGGTTATCGTACATTTTGACATATTTCGGGTTGTAAATGGGCAGGAACTTGAAGGGATTGACGACGATCAGGATCCCGCCGACGTAGGTGTAAATCTTCTCCTGCCGAAAGCGTCCGCGCAGGTTCTCGAGCAAAGTCCGCTCGTTTAGGTCCGGAAGGGCACAGAGGTCAGCCAGGTACTGTCCGGCGGGAGGCTGAGGGAGAAGGCCGCGCTCCACCATCCGCCTCCGCTCCTCCGTCACCCGCAGCCACATCTGCAGGTTTCCGTAGTGGATAGATCCGTCCAGGTTCTTCTCCCGCAGGAGGAAGCGGTAATCCTCGCCCCCGAGGCGGTTCTCCAGCGCCATGCGCGGCCACAGCATCATGCGCTGCACGGGACAGTCGCACGGGTTCAGGATCCATTCCTCCCCTCCGAACTCCTTGACCTCTGCGAGCACATAGAGCCGCGATCGGTCCAGCTGCAGCCGCTCGATGAGCTGCTCGATGACCTCCGCCGCAGACGTGACCTTTCGGGCGGTGACGGGGCAGTAGATGGTGCCCTCGGACAGCGCTCCGGGATACACGCGCAACGTGAACTCCGACTCCTCGTAACGGCGACGCCCTCCGGCGTCATGGCAACTCATGATGGAGCAGCAGCTCCCATCAGCACCGCCAACACAAGACTCACAAGTGCATTCACGACATCCCACCTGCACAGAGACAAACACATCACTGATGCGGGAGGAGCCTACGGTCAACTGAAACAATTACTCATCATTTTTGTAAAATATAATAAAATAATTAATTAAATTAAAATTATATTTAACACATGAAAATGAAGAAACTTAAATAGAAATTCACTGAATAAATAAAATAAATAATATTTAATAATAATTCAATAAATAAATAAAAATTCAATAATATAAAATAAAATACAAATTAAATAAAATACAAACTTAAATGAAAATTAAATAGAAATACTAAAGGAAATATGTCTTGCAATTAACTAATAAATAAATAAATAAAATAAAAATAAATGATATTAATAATAAAATTAATTAAATTAAAATAATAAAATAATAGCAATCTAAGATGAAAATTAAGAAAATTAAATAGAAATGTTGTTTGGCAGCTAAAGGAAAAATGCCTTGCAATTAACTGATAAATAAAATATATTAAATAAAATAAAATTAAATTAAATTAAATACAACAGATTTAATTAAATACAAGTATAAAATAAAATAAAATAATAATAACTTTCTTTATTAAATTAAAATAATAAAATAAAAAACAATCTTAAATGAAAATTAAGAAAATTAAATAGAACTGTTGTTTGGCAGCTAAAGGAAAAATGCCTTGCAATTAACTGATAAATAAAATATATAAAATTAAATTAAATTAAAAAGATTTCATTAAATTAAATAATAAAATAAAATTAAATTAAAAAGATGTCATTAAATTAAATAATAAAATTAAATTAAATAAAATAATAATAACTTTTTTTAATTAAATTAAAATAATAAAATAAAAAAACCAAACTTAAATGAAAATTAAATAGAAATGTTGTTTGGCAACTAAAGGAAAAATGTCTAGCAATTAACTAATAAAATAAATAAAATAAAAAAAATAAAAAAAATATATATATATTTTTATTAAATTAAAAGAATAAAATAAAAAACAAACTTAAATGAAAATGAAGAAAATTAAATAGAACTGTTGTTTGGCAGCTAAAGGAAAAATGCCCTGCAATTAACTGATAAATAAAATATTTAAAATTCAATTCAATTCAATTCAATAAAAAAGATTTAATTAAATACAAGTATAAAATAAAATAAAATAATAATAACTTTTTTTCTTAAATTAAAATAAAATAAAAAACAATCTTAAATGAAAATTAAGAAAATTAAATAGAAATGTTGTTTGGCAGCTAAAGGAAAAATGCCTTGCAATTAACTAATAAATAAAATATATAAAATTTAATTAAATTAAAAAGATTTAATTAAATAAAATAATAAAATTAAATAAAATTAAATAATAATAACTTTTTTTAATTAAATTAAAATAATAAAATAAAAAAACAAACTTAAATGAAAATGAAGAAAATTAAATAGAAATGATGTTTGGCAACTAAAAGAAATATGCCTTGCAATTAACTGATAAATAAATTAAAATTAAAATTAAAATAATAAAATAAAAAAACAATCTTAAATGAAAATTAAGAAAATTAAATAGAAATGTTGTTTGGCAACTAAAGGAAAA
>NC_137121.1:3169416-3201916 GCF_949357685.1 Gobio gobio
ATCAAGATCACACACTAAACACATGCACACGCGTGTAACTGAGGACAGGGAAACGCTGGAATATCAAGATCACACACTAAACACATGCACACGCGTGTAACTGAGGACAGGGAAACGCTGGAATATCAAGATCACACACTAAACACACACACACATGCACACGCGTGTAACTGAGAACAGGGAAACGCTGGGATATCAAGATCACACACTAAACACATGCACACGCGTGTAACTGAGAACAGGGAAACGCTGGAATATCAAGATCACACACTAAACACACACACACATGCACACGCGTGTAACTGAGGACAGGGAAACGCTGGGATATCAAGATCACACACTAAACACATGCACACGCGTGTAACTGAGAACAGGGAAACGCTGGAATATCAAGATCACACACTAAACACACACACACATGCACACGCGTGTAACTGAGAACAGGGAAACGCTGGGATATCAAGATCACACACTAAACACATGCACACGCGTGTAACTGAGAACAGGGAAACGCTGGGATATCAAGATCACACACTAAACACATGCACACGCATGTAACTGAGGACAGGGAAACGCTGGAATATCAAGATCACACACTAAACACACACACACATGCACACGCGTGTAACTGAGAACAGGGAAACGCTGGGATATCAAGATCACACACTAAACACATGCACACGCGTGTAACTGAGGACAGGGAAACGCTGGAATATCAAGATCACACACTAAACACATGCACACGCGTGTAACTGAGGACAGGGAAACGCTGGAATATCAAGATCACACACTAAACACACACACACATGCACACGCGTGTAACTGAGAACAGGGAAACGCTGGGATATCAAGATCACACACTAAACACACGCACACGCGTGTAACTGAGGACAGGGAAACGCTGGGATATCAAGATCACACACTAAACACACGCACACGCGTGTAACTGAGGACAGGGAAACGCTGGAATATCAAGATCACACACTAAACACATGCACACGCGTGTAACTGAGAACAGGGAAACGCTGGAATATCAAGATCACACACTAAACACATGCACACGCATGTAACTGGGAACAGGGAAACGCTGGAATATCAAGATCACACACTAAACACACGCACACGCGTGTAACTGAGGACAGGGAAACGCTGGAATATCAAGATCACACACTAAACACATGCACACGCGTGTAACTGAGGACAGGGAAACGCTGGAATATCAAGATCACACACTAAACACATGCACACGCGTGTAACTGAGAACAGGGAAACGCTGGAATATCAAGATCACACACTAAACACATGCACACGCGTGTAACTAAGGACAGGGAAACGCTGGAATATCAAGATCACACACTAAACACACGCACACACGTGTAACTGAGAACAGGGAAACGCTGGAATATCAAGATCACACACTAAACACATGCACACGCGTGTAACTGAGGACAGGGAAACGCTGGAATATCAAGATCACACACTAAACACATGCACACGCGTGTAACTGAGGACAGGGAAACGCTGGAATATCAAGATCACACTAAACACATGCACACGCGTGTAACTGAGGACAGGGAAATGCTGGAATATCAAGATCACACACTAAACACATGCACACGCGTGTAACTAAGGACAGGGAAACGCTGGAATATCAAGATCACACACTAAACACATGCACACGCGTGTAACTGAGGACAGGGAAACGCTGGAATATCAAGATCACACACTAAACACACGCACACGCGTGTAACTGAGGACAGGGAAACGCTGTAATATCAAGATCACACACTAAACACACGCACACGCGTGTAACTGAGAACAGGGAAACGCTGGAATATCAAGATCACACACTAAACACATGCACACGCGTGTAACTGAGGACAGGGAAACGCTGGGATATCAAGATCACACACTAAACACAAGCACACGCGTGTAACTGAGAACAGGGAAACGCTGGAATATCAAGATCACACACTAAACACACGCACACGCGTGTAACTGAGAACAGGGAAACGCTGGAATATCAAGATCACACACTAAACACACGCACACGCGTGTAACTGAGAACAGGGAAACGCTGGAATATCAAGATCACACACTAAACACACGCGTGTAACTGAGAACAGGGAAACACTGGAATATCAAGATCACACACTAAACACACGCACACGCGTGTAACTGAGGACAGGGAAACGCTGGGATATCAAGATCACACACTAAACACATGCACACGTGTGTAACTGAGGACAGGGAAACGCTGGAATATCAAGATCACACACTAAACACACGCACACGCGTGTAACTGAGGACAGGGAAACGCTGGAATATCAAGATCACACACTAAACACATGCACACGCGTGTAACTGAGGACAGGGAAACGCTGGAATATCAAGATCACACACTAAACACACGCACACGCGTGTAACTGAGGACAGGGAAACGCTGGAATATCAAGATCACACACTAAACACACGCACACGCGTGTAACTGAGGACAGGGAAACGCTGGAATATCAAGATCACACACTAAACACAAGCACACGCGTGTAACTGAGAACAGGGAAACGCTGGAATATCAAGATCACACACTAAACACATGCACACGCGTGTAACTGAGGACAGGGAAACGCTGGAATATCAAGATCACACACTAAACACACGCATACGCGTGTAACTGAGAACAGGGAAACGCTGGAATATCAAGATCACACACTAAACACATGCACACGCGTGTAACTGAGGACAGGGAAACGCTGGAATATCAAGATCACACACTAAACACAAGCACACGCGTGTAACTGAGAACAGGGAAACGCTGGAATATCAAGATCACACACTAAACACATGCACACGCGTGTAACTGAGGACAGGGAAACGCTGGAATATCAAGATCACACACTAAACACACGCATACGCGTGTAACTGAGAACAGGGAAACGCTGGAATATCAAGATCACACACTAAACACATGCACACGCGTGTAACTGAGAACAGGGAAACGCTGGGATATCAAGATCACACACTAAACACACGCACACGCGTGTAACTGAGGACAGGGAAACGCTGGAATATCAAGATCACACACTAAACACATGCACACGCGTGTAACTGAGAACAGGGAAACGCTGGGATATCAAGATCACACACTAAACACACGCACACGCGTGTAACTGAGGACAGGGAAACGCTGGAATATCAAGATCACACACTAAACACATGCACACGCGTGTAACTGAGGACAGGGAAACGCTGGGATATCAAGATCACACACTAAACACAAGCACACGCGTGTAACTGAGAACAGGGAAACGCTGGGATATCAAGATCACACACTAAACACATGCACACGCGTGTAACTGAGGACAGGGAAATGCTGGAATATCAAGATCACACACTAAACACACGCACACGCGTGTAACTGAGGACAGGGAAACGCTGGAATATCAAGATCACACACTAAACACAAGCACACGCGTGTAACTGAGGACAGGGAAACGCTGGAATATCAAGATCACACACTAAACACACGCACACGCGTGTAACTGAGGACAGGGAAACGCTGGAATATCAAGATCACACACTAAACACAAGCACACGCGTGTAACTGAGAACAGGGAAACGCTGGGATATCAAGATCACACACTAAACACATGCACACGCGTGTAACTGAGGACAGGGAAATGCTGGAATATCAAGATCACACACTAAACACACGCACACGCGTGTAACTGAGAACAGGGAAACGCTGGAATATCAAGATCACACACTAAACACACGCACACGCGTGTAACTGAGGACAGGGAAACGCTGGAATATCAAGATCACACACTAAACACAAGCACACGCGTGTAACTGAGGACAGGGAAACGCTGGAATATCAAGATCACACACTAAACACAAGCACACGCGTGTAACTGAGGACAGGGAAACGCTGGAATATCAAGATCACACACTAAACACACGCACACGCGTGTAACTGAGGACAGGGAAACGCTGGAATATCAAGATCACACACTAAACACAAGCACACGCGTGTAACTGAGAACAGGGAAACGCTGGGATATCAAGATCACACACTAAACACACGCACACGCGTGTAACTGAGGACAGGGAAACGCTGGAATATCAAGATCACACACTAAACACAAGCACACGCGTGTAACTGAGGACAGGGAAACGCTGGAATATCAAGATCACACACTAAACACACGCACACGCGTGTAACTGAGGACAGGGAAACGCTGGAATATCAAGATCACACACTAAACACACGCACACGCGTGTAACTGAGGACAGGGAAACGCTGGAATATCAAGATCACACACTAAACACAAGCACACGCGTGTAACTGAGAACAGGGAAACGCTGGAATATCAAGATCACACACTAAACACAAGCACACGCGTGTAACTGAGAACAGGGAAACGCTGGAATATCAAGATCACACACTAAACACATGCACACGCGTGTAACTGAGGACAGGGAAACGCTGGAATATCAAGATCACACACTAAACACACGCATACGCGTGTAACTGAGAACAGGGAAACGCTGGAATATCAAGATCACACACTAAACACATGCACACGCGTGTAACTGAGAACAGGGAAACGCTGGGATATCAAGATCACACACTAAACACACGCACACGCGTGTAACTGAGGACAGGGAAACGCTGGAATATCAAGATCACACACTAAACACATGCACACGCGTGTAACTGAGAACAGGGAAACGCTGGGATATCAAGATCACACACTAAACACATGCACACGCGTGTAACTGAGAACAGGGAAACGCTGGGATATCAAGATCACACACTAAACACACGCACACGCGTGTAACTGAGGACAGGGAAACGCTGGAATATCAAGATCACACACTAAACACAAGCACACGCGTGTAACTGAGGACAGGGAAACGCTGGAATATCAAGATCACACACTAAACACACGCACACGCGTGTAACTGAGGACAGGGAAACGCTGGAATATCAAGATCACACACTAAACACACACACACACACGCACACACACGCACACACACACACGCGTGTAACTGAGGACAGGGAAACGCTGGGATTTGCATGAGCACTTCTGCTTGCATGACTTCCTCTCGCAGGAACGCCTGCTAGTGCAACAGTCCTACACAAGAGCTGTGTTATAGATTATATATTATGTAAATGTATTAATTAATATTAGGGCTGTCAAAAGATTAATCGCGATTAATCGCATCCAAAATAAAAATTTGTGTTTACATAATATATGTGTGTGTGCTCTGTTAATTATTATTTATATATAAATACACACACAAGCATGTATATATTTAAGAAAAAAAAATTTTTTTTTTATATATAAAACATTTATATTTATATATATATTATAAATTATATAAATGTATATACAGTATACGTATACATGCAAATATTTCTAAAATATATACATGCTTGTGTGTGTATTTATATATAAATAATAATTAACAGAGTACACACACATATATTATGTGATCGCGATTAATCTTTTGACAGCCCTAATATTAATTAATAAACATATAAAATAAATAACAAAAAACAAACATAAATAATGAATATAAGCAACTAAGTTTTTCAAATAAAAATATAATAAAGAATGTGTAAATATATAAAATAAATAAGTAAATAATAAAAATAATAAGTAAATAAAATGTATACAAATATAACTAGATAAAATAAAAAATATAATTTCAAATAATGAATACAAGTAACTAATATATAAATAAATAAATAATAAAAATATTAAATGTACAAATAAATATGTAAATAATATAATAAATAAAGAATTTAAATAATTATATAACATAAGTAAATAAAATGAATACAAATATAACTCAAATAAAAACTACTATAATTAATGAATATAAGCAACTAAGTATATATAATAAATAATACAAATATAAATAAAGAACATGTAAATAAACATAAAATAAGTAAATAATAAAAATATAGAATAAAGTAAATAAATATATTAAATACATAAGTTATTTAAATGAATACAAATATAACTAAATTAACTAAAAACATAATGAATATAAGCAACTAAGTATATAAAATAAATAAGTAAATAAAATGAATACAAATATAATTATAAATAATGAACATAAGAAGCAAAGTGTATAAAATAAGTAAATAATACAAATAAAAATAAACATAATAAATAAAATATATATACTCATAAATATAACTAAATAAAATATAAATATAATTTAAATAATGAATACAAGTAACTAAGTATACAAAATAAATAAAATATTTAAATATTATATATAATAAATATTATGTGTAAATAAATATAACAAACAAGTATATAAAATGAATACAAATATAACTAAAATAAAAACAAAAATAATTAATTGATTTAAGCAACTAAGTGTAAAATAAATAAAGAACAGGTGTAAATAAACATAAAATAAATAACTAATAAAATAAAAACATAAACATAAATAATGAATATAAGCAACTAAATATATAAAATAAAATGAAAAATTAAATAAATATAATAAATAAACAAATCATCTTTTCTTTGTGCCAATTAGACACGTACCAGTGCAATGCATTCTGGACAATCAGCGAACAATACAAGATGCATCAGTCTGAGATCAGTGATTGGACGACGTCATTACATCCTCAGCCAATCACAGGCTCTTCTCCTGTTTGACCAATGAAACGCTCTCACGACTCACTGAAGAGCACTGACATCCTCCAGGACAAGAAGAAGGCATTTATAATTCCATTTTACATTTACATTACTAGCAGCAATTATTAATAGAGAGATCATTGATATAGACTATTAATAAACCCTGGTTTAGGAACAGGAGGAGGATTTGCTCAGGATCAGGAAGTGTCCGTGTGAAGCTTTATCTGACCGTTAGAGAAGAGGAAGGACTTATGAAACATCACGAGAGACAGATGAAATATGAAATATGAAATATGAGGGGAAAACCCATCTGAAGCTGTGTGTGCTGCGGTCAGAACAGCTCATATCATATCAGCTCATAAAAAACATAATATACAATTTAATATGACAAATAAATAATTCATATTCATATACATTTATATATATATATATACATATATACACATATATATATATATATATATATATATATATATATATATATATATATATACATATATACACATACATATATATATATATATACATATATATATATATATATATATACATACATATATATATATATATATATATATACATACATATATATATATATATACATACATATATATACATATATATATATATATATACATACATATATATACATATATATATATATATATATACATACATATATATACATATATATATATATACATACATATATATACATATATATATATATATATATATATACATACATATATATATATATATATATATACATATATATATATATACATACATATATATATATATATATATATATATATATACATACATATATATATATATATATATATATATATATATATATATATGTATGTATATATATATATATGTATGTATATATATATATATATATATATATATATGTATGTATATATATATATATATATATATATATGTATATATATATATATATATATATATATATATATATATATATATATATATATATATATATATATATATATATATATATATATATATATATATATATATATATGTATGTATATATATATATATATATATATATGTATGTATATATATATATATATATATATATATGTATATATATGTATGTATATATATATATATATATGTATATATATGTATGTATATATATATATATATGTATATATATGTATGTATATATATATATATGTATGTATATATATATATATATATATGTATGTATATATATATATATATATATATATATATATATTAATATATATATATTATATATATATATATATATATATATATATATATATATATATATATATATATATATATATATATATATATATATATATATATATATATATATATATATATATATATATATATATATATAAATAAAGATATAAGTAAATAAATATATAAAATAAATAACTAAATACAAATATAGATAAATAAAATATAAATATATTATAATATAAATAAATATAAATATATATATAATACAAATATAAATAAAAATAAATAAGGAATATAAGTAAATAAATATATATTTTCATTTATAAAATAAATACAAAAATAGATAAAAAAATAAGGTATATTATATGCAAGTATATAAAAAGGTAAATAAAATGAATACATATATAACTCAAAAATGGTAAATGAAATATAAAATAAATACAAATTATAAATATAAGTAACCAAGTATATAAAATAAAAAAGTAAATAATATTAATAAATAATAGCATATAGGTTAAAAAAAAACAGATATATAAAATAAAGTACATACATTAAAGTATTTAAAATAAATAGTAAAAATAAAAACAAATAAAGAATGTAAATAAGTATAAAATACCAAATAATATAAAATAATGAATATAAGTAAATTATATAAAATAAATACAAATATAACTAAATAAAAAAAATATATAATTATAAAAAAATAATGCATGCAAGTAAATAAGTATATAAAATAAATAGAAAATCATTCATTTATATTATTTACCTGTTTATTTTATATTTATATTATATTTTATTTACCGGTATTTAGTTATGCATTCATTTTAATTAACTTATTTATTGTATATATTTATTCACTTATATTCTTTATTTATTTTGATCTATATTTATATTATTCACTGCTATTATTTAATTAATATTAATAAAATAAATATACAAAAGTAAATAAATAAATAAATAAAAGCAAGTTTGAATATATTTGTTTTATATATATGTGTTTTCATGAGATGAGTATGTCATCTGAGTTCATGAAGCATGGGAAGGAGAACGCGCCGGCTGACTTCCTGTGGTCACACACACACACACACACACACACACACAGGCCGAAGCTCTCCTGAACTCATAAATGTTGAGATCACTGGACAGAAATACAAGGAATGCCACCAAACCAGACTTCTGAAAAGACTTCTGGGCCGCTGCTTTATTGTGCTGTAAACACCAGAGAGAATCCCACAGCCATTCAGAACAAGACGACAACAGACCAGATCTGCTCACACAACAACAGCTGACACTGCTAATGCTAACACTGCTAACACTGCTCACATGAGGACAGCATGTGTTCATCTGCCTCACCTCAGAGACTCAACCGCTGGAAGGGAATGTGGCAAATCTTGGATGCATAATCAAAAGTTGGACTGTGAATATTAAACCGCAAAAAGATGAATCATGCATTCTGTGAAACTAAAACTCGTCATATCATAAACATACAGGTCAGAGGTCAGGGCCCTGTTTTAACTCTCAGAGCACATGGTGGCGTCCCAATACACTTTTGCTACGCATTAAATCCACAACACACACACACACACAGTCTCAAGTTAATCTGGAGTATCTATAGAGTAGTGTTGATCCTTCATTTCTCCCAAGAGTCTTTAGTTTATCATATTTATAAAAGACAGAAACACTGCACCGATTCTTTCTGAAAACAGCCGAGTCCGTGGAGGCGTGCAGTGGGCGGAGCTAAAGAGACACACACACACACACACACACACACACACACACACACACACACGTGCTCTTACGCGCTGATTGCCAACAAAACGCATTTGATGCAGTTTCACTCATGACCGGGAACACACAAACACACACACACTTGCAGAACTCCAGAAACACAAACTGCATCCACTGTTCCCTTAACACTGGGTTATTGTGAAGCTGAACACGGTCATCTTTCCCTCACACACACACTTCTTTAGTGAGTGTGAGAATGAATGAGAGTGTGTGTGCGTGTGTGTGCGAGTTAGTGTATGTGTGTGTGTGTGTGTGTGTTTGTGAGAGAATGAATGAGTGTGTGTGTGTGTGTGTGTGTGTGTGTGTGTGTGTGTGTGTGTGTGTGTGTGTGTGTGTGTGTGTGTGTGTGTGTGTGTGTGTGTGTGTGTGTGTGTGTGTGTGAGAGAATGAATGAGTGTGTGTGTGTGTGGGAGAGAATGAATGAGTGTGTGTGTGTGTGGGAGAGAATGAATGAGTGTGTGTGTGTGTGGGAGAGAATGAATGAGTGTGTGTGTGTGTGGGAGAGAATGAATGAGTGTGTGTGTGTGTGTGTGTGTGTGTGTGTGTGTGTGTGTGTGTGTGTGTGTGTGTGTGTGTGTGAGAATGAATGTGTGTGTGTGTGTGTGTGTGTGTGTGTGAGAGAATGAATGTGTGTGTGTGTGTGTGTGTGTGTGTGTGTGTGTGTGTGTGTGTGTGTGTGTGTGTGTGTGTGTGTGTGTGTGTGTGTGTGTGTGTGTGTGTGTGTGTGTGTGTGTGTATAGGGTTGTCCCTCGTCTCTTAATGAGTCATGAGTGTTTTGGGCGTAACGTGCAATAAACCAATCAGAGTCTCATCTCCCTTTCCCTTTAAAAGCCAATTCGCTCACACCATGAGGATTCACTATTGACATGAGGAGAGACTGAACGCTTCTCCAGAGAGGAATCCTTTTATTTTAATATTTAAACGTGTGTGTGTGTGTGTGTGTGTGTGTGTGTGTGTGTGTGTGTGTGTGTGTGTGTGTGTGTGTGTGTGTGTGTGTGTGTGTGTGTGTGTGGCTGCGTCCCTGTGTGTAATAATCAGAGTGTGTGTGTGTGTGTGTGCGTGTGTGAGTGTGTGTGTGTGTTGTGCTCCTCCTATAGGCTCATATTACCAACACACCCATTAAACAACACAAATACTGCAAAGCGTCTCCATAAAGACATGATGAGGAGTTTGGTGGAGGAACTTGAGTCCTGAGCTCAACCCGATAGAACAGCTTTGGGATGAATTAGAGCGGAGACTGAGAGCTTCTCGTCCAACATCACAAATGAAGAATCCCCATAAACACACTCCTAAACCTGGAGGAAAGCAGAGCTGGAGCTGTTAGAGCTGTGAAGGGACTCATATTGATCATATAATGTATTAAACGGCAGCAGATATGGAGGAAGCCCTCCTGCTGGTGTCCAAACTCACGTCCTCTCCTAAACTGCTGAGGTCTCTCTGACTCAGCTCCACATCCTCTGAAGAGTTTCACTTCTGCACACACACACACACACACACTCGATGGAGGCACCTTTAGATCATGACGTTCTGCTTCCGTCCAACTCGATTTAAACTTGATCTTACGACACACTTCAGATTCCTCAGTGTATTTCTGATGCCTTCATCTTCAGCTGCTCTATGGTTTTGATGTGATATTATGTTCATCAGATCAGTGATTTGGTTTCTGGCTGCTTTCTTTAAAGCCTATTCATCTTCAAACTTCATTAACATCATGTAAAACAGGATCTGGAACTCACAGATGCTTCTTATTTGCATAAAAGTAGGAAATACATGAGAAATATTAACAGTGTTGCTTGACAAAAAAAAAAAACCCATTAATGTTTCCATCCAGGGCCTGAAATTCACTTTTTTGACCACCAGCCACTTTTTTTCTCTCCTCGACATTAAGTTCATGTGCTTGTCCGGATTTTTATGTGTGTGTTGTAAATATAATTTATTCAGAAGAAATATTCTCAACAGTGTTCAATCAGCTTCGACATATTTAAATCGGCATATCTTGGATATTTTTACCTTTTATAAAGGTTTTTTTTTCCCATAATCTTATTAAATATAGGCTCTGCTTCAGCTTTCAGTTTATATTCTTAAATTTGATCAATAAATTAAATTAGAATAATAAGACACTGTAGGTCTGTAACCAATCAAATTAAATCATTTACACTGAAAAATTACAACTGCATTAAATAATGTTATGAGATTGTTTTAAATATTTTTGAATATACAAATAAGAAATGTTGGAAAGATGAAACTAAATCACCAGTAGGTGGCAGCAGGTGACCGTCTGAATGAGTGAGTCATTGAGTCGATTCATTCAAACGGATGATTCATTCAAGAATGAGGCGTCGTTTATGAATAGTTCATTGAATCTTTGATACAAACGATTCATTCAAACACTGAATCATTCAGTGAGGCTGCGCAAGCGTCAACAGCGCAACATTGTTACCGTCAGTTTATTAAACATCAGGCTATTATTATCCACTATCGATCGCCACTTACACTAAATTAATGATTCTAATCATTCTCAATCACACTTTTGCAGAATCATTCTTGCATTTTGTTGATTCCCTAGTTTTTTGTTATTGATGTTTTAATCTCTCTAGTAAAATTGTCTTTCACTCGCCCCTTCAAAAAACCACTTCTACCACAAACATTGTTCTTTAACTTGTAAGAATACACATTTAAGTGTTGTCAAGTTATTAACGAAATCAATATAAGTAATAATAACTCTTATAATATACATTTTTTAAAATATTTGTATTCATTGATGTCCCGTGTCACAGACAGTCCACAGATATTGTCCAGGAACGGTTAAACAGAACTAAATTAATATTATTATTACTGGTAAAGTTACCGCGTACCGGACATTTTTTCACCGCTTCCCAACACGCACACGCACACACACACACATCTGTGCAACTGTCATTGTACTGTTGCATTATTATCTCGTCCCATCTCACCAACAGTTTAATACTCGCACACACAAATGTAGTCAGAGAAGGGCCTCGTCTTCTTTCCGATCGCATGAAGGTAGCCGCATCGACTCAAACTGCCCAATGAATCCCTCAATTCTCATTGGCCAATGTGGCAGGTAGATTGAGAGTGTTACCCGCCAATTGCAAAATTCACCCGCATTTGTTAACTTCAGGCCCTGTTCCCGTCTCATCCTCTGCCGGATAACAGTCACTCTCAGAAACAACAACTATCTAACACTCAAGCTTTCTCACTCAAGTCAACAATATGCTAATGTGGGTCAGCAGAATCCATTTCTAACACCCACACCACAATGACCTTCATCACTCAGACACATGAACCGCTGAGCTCCAGCTATATTTGACACACAGATGAGAACACGACGCAATATACAGACATTCACTGCTAATACACTATTATTTACATACTATAAAAGCTTGAATAATGCTAATTTTATGTGGATCTCTTGAATGAATGATTCAATGACTCACTCATAAAGACTTCACTTGTTTCATTACTGGATGAATCTGCGATTTTGAACGAATCACTTGAGTAAATGATTCAATGACTCACTCATAAAGACTTGTTTCATTACTGGATGAATCAGTGTTTTTGAATGAATCTCTTGAATGAATGATTTAATGACTCACTCAAAGACTTCACTTGTTTCATTACTGGATGAATCAGTGTTTCTGAATGAATCACTTGAGTGAATGATTCAATGACTCACTCATAAAGACTTCACTTGTTTCATTACTGGATGAATCAGTGTTTTTGAACTAATCTCTTGAATGAATGATTCAATGACTCACTCATTAAGACTTCACTTGTTTCATTACTGGATGAATCAGTTTTTTGAACAAATCTCTTGAATGAATGATTCAATGACTCACTCATAAAGACTTCACTTGTTCCATTACTGGATGAATCAGTGTTTTTGAACAAATCTCTTGAATGAATGATAAAATGACTCACTCAAAGACTTCACTTGTTTCTTTACTGGATGAATCAGCGATTTTGAACAAATCTCTTGAATGAATGATTCAATATTCTCACTCATAAAGACTTCACTTGTTCCATTACTGGATGAATCAGTGTTTTTAAACAAATCTCTTGAATGAATGATTCAATGACTCACTCATAAATACTTCACTTGTTTCATTACTGGATGAATCAGTGTTTTTAAACAAATCTCTTGAATGAATGATTCAATGACTCACTCATAAAGACTTCACTTGTTCCATTACTGGATGAATCAGTGTTTTTGAACAAATCTCTTGAATTAATGATTCAATGACTCACTCATAAAGACTTCACTTGTTTCATTACTGGATGAATCTGCGTTTTTGAACAAATCTCTTGAATGAATGATAAAATGACTCACTCAAAGACTTCACTTGTTTCTTTACTGGATGAATCAGCGATTTTGAACAAATATCTTGAATGAATGATTCAATATTCTCACTCATAAAGACTTCACTTGTTCCATTACTGGATGAATCAGTGTTTTTAAACAAATCTCTTGAATGAATGATTCAATGACTCACTCATAAATACTTCACTTGTTTCATTACTGGATGAATCAGTGTTTTTAAACAAATCTCTTGAATGAATGATTCAATATTCTCACTCATAAAGACTTCACTTGTTCCATTACTGGATGAATCAGTGTTTTTAAACAAATCTCTTGAATGAATGATTCAATGACTCACTCATAAAGACTTCACTTGTTTCATTACTGGATGAATCAGTGTTTTTAAATGAATCTCTTGAATGAATGATTCAATGACAAACAGATTTTGTCTCGTCTCCACTTACTGGTGTAGCGATGTAATTGATACAATATTTATTTGAAGTGCCTTTCTAACGGTGATTTCCTCTTTCCTCTACTACCGTTGATATCAGTGTTTATATCCAAACTATAAACTTTTATCCGAGTACTTCTGTGATAATCCGAACTATTGTAACACAGAAAGATTAAATGCTTTAAATGCAATTGAACATAAACGTAGAGCGTTTACATTTTTTCCAAACTTTGACCTAGCAACCACTCAGAACACCCTAGCAACCACCTTGAAATACCCTAAAAACATCTTAGCAGCCAATCACAGCAATCGGGAATAAAATGTAAAACTCGAGATATATTTGCGGAAATTTATTAGATGGAAAATGCTGCATCCCTAAATAAAACCCAAGGATAAATGGATAAAAAGCGTGCATTTTCTCACAGCGGTTTCCTTCAGGCGCAGATAAAACGACCTCCACCCTGCAATCTCGGAGAGATTATATCCCAACATGAAATTCAGTTTAATCCTGTGGGAAATGAACATGAAGTGTCATCATATCATCTCTTCAGAAAGCCAGAGACTCTTATCAGTGAACTGAATTACACACACTCCATTTAACTCTAAAGGATGCAGCCATTAGGGTTAACACACACACACACACACACATTAGCACAAACATCTGCATTCAGTGAGGATTTGCCCCAGGGCATGATGGGTCGCCACTAAGGGAGGAATCTCACGAGGAAACACGCACACACACGCCATGAAAAAAAGCCTTCAACAATATTCAGATGATGATTTCGTTCAACATGAGGAAGAAAGGCCGCCTTAGAACATCAGATCAATGTGCATTTGCGGATTAATATGACGAATTCAGGAAATAGAGCTTTTAAAGGAACAGATCGACTGGTTTGGATTCACAATAACAGGAAGAAACTCAACCTTACACAACCAAATACAGTAGAAACTGATGAAACTTCCTCCACAAACACAACTGATCTTCAGTAACATGAACAAATCCTCGTCGAACAGCCTCATCTCGTCCAAACGCCAGACAATTAATCCCATAGTGTGGTCTGGAGCACAATCCTCACATCATCCTGACTGAAATCCACTTACGCCAGACGCTCCTCCAGCGTAATTTTCAGCTCAGCGTTCGTGTTCTTCACCAGCTATAATCATCTGTCAATCAAAATACACTGATCTGGATTTATCGACTGCACAAGAGACAAACACCAACATTTACCGCCTGATGTTCTCCTGAACCACATCGACGCCAAAGTGCACTTAAATACTCATAAATGCTTGCTTTATAAAGGGGTCATGAACTGAGAAATCAGGTTACGCTTGAGCTTTAGATGAAAGGTCATCATACTATAATAATATCCTGTGAGTCTCAGAACCGAAAACTTCCTTGTTAGTTAAAAAGCCAAATATAATCATAAATATGAACGCTCGTATGTGACAGTACATTCCCACATGAAAAAATACTATAGTAAAATTACAGCAAAGCTAAATAACATTAGCAATGGTCATACAGGTCCACGTGCAGCATGTTTTGTCCACTATATATGCGAAGAACGAATGAGGAATAATGTTTACCGAGGTAACGTTAGGCTACTGTCTCAAATACGTTTTCACATTGCAATAACAGGCGTGTTAATGTTATTTTCCTCAGCGTCCAGCATAATGACAGAGAAACGGGCTCTGATAATGCATTACTAATGTTAGCAATCGCCGTTTTTATTTACCTAACAATTCCTTAACGTTACCTTTTCAATTCAATGACCCGCCTCCTCCATCTGCGCTAACCTAACGTTACTTTGCACGAACATGCATAACTTTGTTCGACTGTCATGAATATTTGAAATTTACATTAAGTACAAGTTAGCCAAACATAGATGAACCTTACCTGTCCAGGAGAAAATTAGCAACGTTGGCATCAGTCTTCAAATTATTCTCCGTTTTCAGCCGTCTCCATCTTTCAAAGGCATCTCTTATACAAATCCTTGTTTTATTTCGGACACTGTCACGACGTTTTTCTGATTCATAACGAGGTCGTTTAAGTTTCGTAAAGTTAGACATTGTTTATCCAAAAAGTTTGTAGCTGCAGCTGTGTTAACTAGAGCAGAGCTGGCAACCCGAATGCAGAAACACTACTGACTTCGTGATTGGTCGACAGGTGGAGGGTGGGGCTTCAGGCCAAAACACAACATGACAACATCAACATCAGTTGAGGGCTGCAACTTCACTTTTAAAATGACAATATCTTGGCCGGACAACCGTTGTCAGTGATATAAGTATTTGAAATTAACATGATTTCTTAATGTCTAGTGACATATCAGGGCCATTTTATGATTAATTGAAATACATTTCTTACATACAGTTCCTTTAACCGATCAAAGTTGTCGGTAAAAAAAAAAAGAAGTGATCTCTAAATTAGGCTATTATCGACAGTGGACTAAACGCTACTACAGTTCGCCATCTCATTCCAAAATCTTTTTGTGTGAAGTGAACAAATCCCTCACACTCAATTTTTCATAACACGCCTGTTTGTACTTAATAAACCAATAAAAACATTTGGCGCGAGGTCACAGCGTTTGGGTTTGCGCGCTCACAAGGTTTGCGAAAAGTAAACAGGCTAAAACACTCGAGGTTCGAGCCAGAGCAGACGACAGTATGAAGCGTGCAAAGAAAAGTAGTGTGTGGGACCATTTCACCAAAAAGAACGACACAGATGTAAGTTGCAGCTTGTTTGATACAGTGTTTAATTATAAGCCACACAGTGAGTTAGACCTGCCTTGGCCGATGCGTCTTTTACGCATTCTCAAGGTGCTGTTTTATCCATTGGTTTTATCGTGTTGCAGTCTATTAGACAACATTCCGCATAAGATGGGCTTACATTTGGACATATATTACATCTACATTTCAGTGGTAACACATAAGGTGTTGATCATCATCTTTCTTTATTATTGTTAGCACTACCTCGAACTAAAGCGGCGTCTCTTCAGCGCTGTCATTTTCTTAAATGAGCCGCGGCAATGTTTCAAATGAGCTTCTAACGCTAGACAAATGCCTTTATTTTCAACGCGATCACCTTGTACCCAAACCATTCCGAAACTAAGGAGCCATTTGTCCTCCGATTACAAACAAGCTCCAACAAGCTCGCGTTTGCGGGACAGAGTTGCGAAATTGCAGGCGTGGCTCGCGGCTGTTATTTCAAATAGCGCAGCATATTTTAAACTAATCGGTTAACCGGTTTCAACCGGCTAATGAGGCTCGGTAGCCTGGATGCCAGCCGAATTTAGCCCCGCCCACAAAATGTTTTGCTCGGGCAATTCGGTCTGGACTCGCTCCATAGAGGAGGAATTATGCCCGAACAGAAACTGTTCGGACCAATGAAATCATCAGGGCGGGCTTTAGACGATGATGGACAGACGATCAACAGTAGCGTAATCATCCACGTCATCGAAGGCTCTTGGGTTGAATTTGCTCTTATCCTAAACGGAGAACTTGTTCGTATATGCGTTCACCTTCACTATTTCTCTCAGAAACGATGATCGTGTTGGTAAGTACTCTGTGTATCCTTAAATAAGTTTATTACTGGCAAAGATCGTTTACACTCATCTTTTTCTTGTAACGTTACTTAATCCAGCGTGCGTGCAGACAGGGTTTCCAAGTGTTTTTGCAATGTCGCGCACAATTGCTACTCAAAACTATAGCCCAAAACAATAACTTTCCGGGGTGTTCTCCGGAAAAAAATGGCGTTTGGTTGGCAAAATATGTTATTTTGGCAAGGTTGCCTGCTAAAATTCGCATTCCTGGGTTTATATAATCACATAATTGGGGTCGCTTCAACCCGCGGACATGGAGAAAAACACGGACTTGGTAACAGTGCAGTTGAGTTCTGTTGACATTTGACAACTAACGTTACGCGTCGCTCCGTTGCTCTGATTGGTTGTAGGTCTATCCAATTGAGGTCTTTCCTGGCTCGGTTGAAACACGCCCCATAATCAAAGCTCAATGGAGCGGTACCAGACTCATATTCTGACTAGAATTGAGTATGGCCACGCCAGGCTAGAGGCTCGGTGTTCGGTCAAGAAAATGTTTAGTTTTCGCCATCCCTACTTTTATTGTAACCAAGCCCAGAGAACGACTCTCAAGATCAAGAGTTACTCCATCATTGCAACATTGGCTCCGCCCACTGGAGTGTTAGTGAGATGACAAGGAGAGACGAACGGACTAAAAATAACGTCACCTTCCAAAGGATCCTAATGCTGGGAATGAGCTGATTTACAGCAGTGGGCGTTTACACTCAAGTCTCACAGCATCATTTCAAAACAGGTTTCATTTTGAGTGTTTAAACTTTCAAATGATAACCAAAAAGTGTACAACAAAGAACAAAGAAAGCAAAACACTGGTATGAAGAAGCTACAAATGACACCTCAGCTGTGGATGTTGAGCTGTGTGTTGGTGTCAGAGTGTGTGTTCTGGGATCATCTGATCCGGAGGGAATGTGTCTCCATGGCCTTGGGATGAGGCTGTCTGTGCTTTTACAGCTATGTCTCATATGATGTGTGTCTTCATATCTGCAGAAGATGGCCTGCAGCGTTCCCGCTCTCTGATGGGAATGTGTGGAGCAGCGACTGGGCCCAATCACATACAGATCATCCCAAATTACATCCGTTTTTCCATTAAAATTTTCCTGGATTCCATTTCAGTGGTCAGATTAAATGAGAGTATTTTTGTTGTATTTTTCCCTCACTTCTCCACCAATTTATCTGTATTCCATTTTTGTAATTTTTTGTAATCTGGCTTCCATTTTAACAGTCAAATTAAATTTTAGTAATCAATAAGCATGTCTAATTAATTGAAATCATGAACATGCAATTTATCAACAATTGTTTTAAACATTTATCTTTTGAATCAGTTCACGTGTTGTGCGTTTGAATATTTTGAATCGATTCACCTGTTGTGCTGTTAGAATCTTTTGAATCGGTTCACCTGTTGCACGGTTTGAATCTTTGAATCGGTTCACCTGCTGTGCATTCTGAATCTTTGAATCGATTCACCTGTTGTGCTGTTAGAATCTTTTGAATCGGTTCACCTGTTGCACGGTTTGAATCTTTGAATCGGTTCACCTGCTGTGCATTCTGAATCTTTTGAATCTGTTCACCTGTTGTGCAGTTTGAATCTTTAGAATCAGTTCACCTGTTGTGCAGTTTGAATCGGTTCACCTGTTGTGCGGTTTGAATCTTTAGAATCAGTTCACCTGTTGTGCAGTTTGAATCTTTAGAATCAGTTCACCTGTTGTGCGGTTTGAATCTTTAGAATCAGTTCACCTGTTGTGCAGTTTGAATCTTTAGAATCAGTTCACCTGTCGTGCGGTTTGAATCTTTAGAATCAGTTCACCTGTCGTGCGGTTTGAATCTTTAGAATCAGTTCACCTGTTGTGCAGTTTGAATCTTTAGAATCAGTTCACCTGTTGTGCAGTTTGAATCTTTAGAATCAGTTCACCTGTTGCGTGGTTTGAGTCTCTCAGTGCATGATTTGGAGCCTGGTTCTGATCCACATCAAACCGGACAGCAGGTAAAGCAGGTAAAGCAGGTAAAGCAGGTCCCAGATGTCTGATGTGTGTGTGTACAGTAATGAAGAGCAGTCCGTGTGTGTGTGTCTCAGCTGAGCGCAGGCTAACGAGGAGTGTGTTTAAAGCATATCGTTGTGTAATCGCGTCTCTGTGTTCAGCCTTTGATCTGAAGAACATCACAGAGGAGAAATGTGGCAGTGGGGAAGTGTTTGATGCTGCAGAAACACATCTCTCCTCCGTCTCTCCTCCGTCTCTCCTCCGTCTCTGCTCCGTCTCTGCTCCGTCTCTGCTCCGTCTCTGCTCCGTCTCTGCTCCGTCTCTGCTCCGTCTCTGCTCCGTCTCTGCTCCGTCTCTGCTCCGTCTCTGCTCCGTCTCTGCTCCGTCACTCCTCCGTCACTCCTCCGTCACTCCTCCATCTCTGCTCCATCTCTCCTCCATCTCTCCTCCATCTCTCCTCCATCTCTGCTCCATCTCTGCTCCATCTCTGCTCCATCTCTCCTCCATCTCTCCTCCATCACTCCTCCATCACTCCTCCATCTCTCCTCCATCTCTCCTCCATCACTCCTCCATCTCTCCTCCATCACTCCTCCATCTCTCCTCCATCTCTCCTCCATCTCTCCTCCATCTCTCCTCCATCACTCCTCCATCTCTCCTCCATCACTCCTCCATCTCTCCTCCATCTCTCCTCCATCTCTCCTCCATCTCTCCTCCATCACTCCTCCATCACTCCTCCATCTCTCCTCCATCTCTCCTCCATCTCTCCTCCATCTCTCCTCCATCTCTCCTCCATCTCTCCTCCATCTCTCCTCCATCACTCCTCCATCTCTCCTCCATCTCTCCTCCATCTCTCCTCCATCTCTCCTCCATCTCTCCTCCATCTCTCCTCCATCACTCCTCCATCTCTCCTCCATCTCTCCTCCATCTCTCCTCCATCTCTCCTCCATCACTCCTCCATCTCTCCTCCATCTCTCCTCCATCACTCCTCCATCTCTCCTCCATCTCTCCTCCATCTCTCCTCCATCTCTCCTCCATCTCTCCTCCATCTCTCCTCCATCACTCCTCCATCTCTCCTCCATCTCTCCTCCATCTCTCCTCCATCTCTCCTCCATCACTCCTCCATCACTCCTCCATCTCTCCTCCATCTCTCCTCCATCACTCCTCCATCTCTCCTCCATCACTCCTCCATCTCTCCTCCATCTCTCCTCCATCTCTCCTCCATCTCTCCTCCATCACTCCTCCATCTCTCCTCCATCTCTCCTCCATCACTCCTCCATCTCTCCTCCATCTCTCCTCCATCTCTCCTCCATCTCTCCTCCATCTCTCCTCCATCTCTCCTCCATCTCTCCTCCATCTCTCCTCCATCACTCCTCCATCTCTCCTCCATCTCTCCTCCATCACTCCTCCATCTCTCCTCCATCTCTCCTCCATCTCTCCTCCATCTCTCCTCCATCTCTCCTCCATCTCTCCTCCATCTCTCCTCCATCTCTCCTCCATCTCTCCTCCATCACTCCTCCATCTCTCCTCCATCTCTCCTCCATCTCTCCTCCATCTCTCCTCCATCACTCCTCCATCTCTCCTCCATCTCTCCTCCATCTCTCCTCCATCTCTCCTCCATCTCTCCTCCATCTCTCCTCCATCACTCCTCCATCTCTCCTCCATCTCTCCTCCATCACTCCTCCATCTCTCCTCCATCTCTCCTCCATCTCTCCTCCATCTCTCCTCCATCTCTCCTCCATCTCTCCTCCATCTCTCCTCCATCTCAGGTCTGCTTATGGGCCGTCCCATGAGCACATCAGGAACCCTAATGACCCGCCGAACACTCCTCAAGCTGTTTAAAGGCCGAGTGTTTATCTCCTGAGCTACTCTAAGTGTCAATCCCACAAATGGCCGCTTCAGCACACACACACACACACACACACACACACTGCTGACCCCAATGCAGTTAAACACACACTCACACACGCCTAATCCAATACAGCCAATCAAAGCTGGAAGCAGCAGCAGCTCTTCATGAGGAGATGAGGAGGAGATGAGGAGGGCAGAGGCTGATCTGATCATCTCACTGGAGGCCGTCTGCAGAGCTTCAGCTGCTCTTCTACACACAACCGCTATCTTAACAACATTATTCATAGAGATAGAGATATTTCAAATAAATAAATTATATAAATAAATAAATTACATAAACACTAAAAGAAATAAATACAAACAAAATAAATAAAAAAACTATATACTGTATATTTTAATATATCAGAATTATTTTTCGAAAGAAAAAAATTGCATGGATGGACAGAGGGATGGAGGGAGGGATGGACGGATGTTGGATGGAGGGATAGACGGTTGGAGGGATGGAGGGACGGATGGACGGAGGGATGGACGGATAGACGGTTGGAGGGATGGAGGGATGGAGGGATGGTTGGATGGACGGATAGACGGTTGGAGGGATGGAGGGACGGATGGACGGTTGGATGGAGGGATGGACGGATAGACGGTTGGAGGGATGGAGGGACGGATGGACGGTTGGATGGATGGATGGACGGATAGACGGTTGGAGGGATGGAGGGACGGATGGACGGTTGGATGGAGGGATGGACGGTTGGAGGGATGGAGGGATGGATGGACGGAGGGATGGACGGATAGACGGTTGGAGGGATGGAGGGATGGAGGGATGGTTGGATGGACGGATAGACGGTTGGAGGGATGGAGGGACGGATGGACGGTTGGATGGAGGGATGGACGGATAGACGGTTGGAGGGATGGAGGGACGGATGGACGGTTGGATGGATAGATGGACGGATAGACGGTTGGAGGGATGGAGGGACGGATGGACGGTTGGATGGAGGGATGGACGGATAGACGGTTGGAGGGACGGACGGACGGATAGAGGGATCGAGGGATGGACAGTTGCATGGAGGGATGGTTGGATGGACGGATAGACGGATGGACGGTTGGATCGAGGGATGGTTGGATGGACGGATAGACGGATGGACGGTTGGATCGAGGGATGGTTGGATGGACGGACGGACGGGTTGATGGACGGGTGGGTGGATAGACAGTTGGATCGAGGGATGGTTGGATGGACGGACGGGTTGATGGATGGACGGGTGGGTGGATGGATGGTTGGATGGAAGGATAGACGGATAGACGGATGGATGGACGGTTGGGTGGATGGACGGGTGGATCGAGGGATGGTTGGATGGACGGATAGACGGATGGACGGATAGACGGATGGACGGATAGACGGATGGACGGTTGGATCGAGGGATGGTTGGATGGATGGACGGATAGACGGATGGACGGTTGGATCGAGGGATGGTTGGATGGATGGACGGGTAGGTGGATGGACGGGTGGACGGATGGACGGGTGGATGGTTGGATCGAGGGATGGTTGGATGGACGGTTGGATCGAGGGATGGTTAGATGGATGGTTGGATGGATGAAGGGATGGTTGGATGGATGGTTGGATGGATGGTTGGTTGGATGGATGGTTGGTTGGATGGATGGTTGGATGGATGAAGGGATGGTTAGATGGTTGGTTGGATGGATGGATGAAGGGATGGTTAGATGGATGGTTGGATGGATGTTTTCTTGTAATGTTAGTGAGAAAGGCAGCCTGGACATGTTTCCATTAAAGGTCCCATGGCATTCAATTTTCATTTTATGAGGTTTTTCAAGTTTTTCAAGTTTATGAGGTTTCGAGTTCCCCTAGCCTGAATATTGTCCCCAAGTGGATAGAAATGTTGATCGGTGTAAACCCGAGTTCTGGCTGTCTCTCTCTGCCTTTGAGAAAATGACAGGCCAGACGAGCCAATCCTGAAGTCTCCTGTTATGACATCAGAACAGGAACGGTTTCCTCCCTTTCCTCCGCCCAGAGAATCTGCCACGCCCATGCAAACGCTGGAGAGATCATTGCATCATTGCTTGTGAACGAGTGAACGCTGGCAGTTTCTCAGTGTTTGGATGTACAAATGAAAACAGAAGTCTTTTTTCAGTTCCTTCTGATCTGTGATCAGTGATTTCTGATGTGTAGCTAATTATTTATTATTCGTGCACACACAGCGGCTTCTCTCTCTCCCGACAGACAGACAGCGGTGTTTTCGTGTTTTCTATCTTGTGAGTCAGTGTTTTTGTACGTCCTCGTCGCGTCTATCGGTTCTACAATGTGCATACAGTCATGAGTTTCTGCTCAACATCGGCAGAGCCACATCTTTAGAGATAAACCTCACACACGCCGAAGCTCGGCCTTCAGCATCCCCGACCCCCAGTACTGCATCTGCCCACAGCGGAGGAGCCAAACGCCGGTGAGATTAAGCAGACGGAGGGTAAGCGTGAGCATATTCGGGCTAGCCAGCCTAGCCCCACAATAAACTGGATTAGATTCGATTACTGCTGTTGTGTCTTTGTTTGCGCTGTGAACTCAACGCGCAACGATCTTTCTTTTGAATCGGTTCTTTTTAGTGAACCGAATCAGTTCACCAAATCGGACTGAATCGTTCTAAACGGTTCGCGTCTCGAGTCAGCGCTGAACCATAATTTACTAAAGATACTAACTTTCTGACATGAGTGACAGTCCCTCTGACTAGAAATAGACTAATAACCTGAAGTATATGCTGTAACTACAACAGTTCAGACATGCTGAGAGAACTGATGTGAAGTGAACTCAGGTTCATCCGTCTCTCTGGCAGCAGCTCGTGCCTCGTAGACCTCGTTAAACCACGCCCCCTCCGCTCATTTCAAATGCAAAGATGTCAGCCAATCACAACAGTGGGCGTTTTTACTGAAGTCTCACAGCAGACACGCCTCTTGAAGCAGGGCATTCAGCCACAGGGCAAACAGCAGTATAGAAAAAATGCCTTTTATTTCTAAATTATGACATTTTATGATGTAAAAATCATACTAACAATATAAGTACACCTCAGGAAACATTATAAAATAATAGAAAAATGCCAAGCCATGGGACCTTTAAATTCAACCAAATAATTCTATATATAAGTCTTTGATTAGTGAATCAGTTCATCACATCATCTCATATATTAATGTAATATTCCTCCCTTCCACTGCTAATACAGTATTCTGGGATATCTCATTAACATAATCTACAGTTCCCACCCCTACAGTTCCTCTCATCATCCAAACTCAACACTGCAGACATTCATTCCTGAGAGCCAATCAAAGCCCAGCGTCCGTGAACACACACACACACACACACCAGCGGCCCAGCGTCAGTGAACACACACACACACACACACACACACACACCAGCGGCCCAGAGTCAGGCGCACCAATAACCCCAGCTCTCCCATGATGCTTTGCAGGAAAACCAGGGGTCACTTGAGGTGGGACCGGCTTATCCAATCAGATGAATCTGACCTGAAGCGAACACTCGTGCACTTCTTCATTTGCCAACCGTCTCACACACACACACACACACACACACACATTAAAGCCCACACACAAACCGGTTCTACCAGCTCCCCATGATGCTTTGCATTTCCAGTGAAATCCAGCTCAATCTCACAGCAGAACCAGACGCCGCGTTATGAACACAATAATCCATATATCAGCATTACTGGTAAGACTGAGCAATTTTATCGATTCTGCGATATAAATCGATATTTTTTTCCCCAAGAAAGTATCGATTTTTAAGCCGCGAGTATCGATACATTAGTCCCATTCAAATCCCCGTGTTTACCCCCATTTGCGTTGCAGGAAGAGCGGTTTGGTCAGCCAGCCGCTAGTGTCGCTGTAGAGCAAGTTACCCGTCCCACACTACTAACTTTACACAGACGCCGACGTCTAACGTTACCTCTTCTTGTTTACGGAGTCAGAGCGAGAAGAATCAAATAAATGGCGGCGAATATAAATCCAGCGCCTTCATGCTTAAAAGCAGATGTGTGGGAGCACTTTGGGTTTAAAAAGAAGAAGGAAAGCAACGACTAAGGGCGTTTTCACACACACCTTGTTTGGTCCGGATTTTCGGACTTTTCAGTTTGGTCCGAATCAAAATTGCAGATGTGAGACCACGGGCCGGACCAAACAGACGAAATTTAGTCAGACCAAAAGAGGTCGTCTCAGTCCGGATCAAACTGAACAAAGGTTCGGTTCGTTTCTAGTGTGAAAGCATTTTCTGTACGGTTCAGACTTTCAGACCATTTACAGGAAGTTCCTGTTTATGTTTAAATATTATAATGTTATTTTTAAATTTCATCTAGGCTACATTGATTATGAAAAGTGAAAAAATGCGCAATATGTCAGAAGACAGTCAGAAAATATTTTGAAAGAAATTTTGTATGATTTTGTTTAGAAAGCATTTCTTTAAAGTGAATTTCGTTTTGTATATATTGTATCTTAATTTCAGTCAATGTTTAATCAGATAACTGCTCGAAATTGAATAAATAAGAAGCAAATAGTCAATAATCGCAGGAGCGATCACATGCTTTGCACATGAACTGGAGCTCGTCTCAAATAAACCCAAACTCAGCAGATACTCGTCTCACAAACATGAGAAATATGTGAATATAAAGCTTGAAATGTCCACTTTTAAACGTGACGAAAAGAAAATAGTCCAGCAATGCGACTGTTCAATAGTGGCAATAATATGCGTCCGTTCATTCACTCTTTTCAAAGACGCACGTCTGTTTACAAACCAATCAGTGTCCAGATGCCGCCCACAGAGATGAAGACGAGTGGACTCAAGTGCGTCATGTAAAGTTCTTTAGTGCGCTCGCATGATTGCAATGTGAAACCAAACCAAAACTAGCCGAATATATAAAAAGTATC
The DNA here is from genome assembly GCF_949357685.1 of Gobio gobio. Taxonomy (NCBI): domain Eukaryota; kingdom Metazoa; phylum Chordata; class Actinopteri; order Cypriniformes; family Gobionidae; genus Gobio; species Gobio gobio. Next base: position 3,196,245 of record NC_137121.1, read on the forward strand.
AAAACATGAACTTCGGTTCGGACCTTAGTGCAGACTTTCAGGTGTGAAAACGCCCTTAGACTCAGGGGTCAACAACACGAGTCGCCCGCGGGTCTGTTCTAAAAATAGCTCACCGTAGCTGCTGCGTTCAGTCGCTTCCGTGTTCATTTAAGCGCAGGGCTCCAGACTGAAGCCGAATATATATAGTGTCTGTAAATAATAAACTGCAAAATACTATTTAAATATTACTCCTGCATGTTCTGCGTCTGTGTGGATGACGAGCGCCGCGCGCGCACTCGCTCTTGTAGTCTCTGCCGACACGAACGCATAAACCGTCACTTCATGAGAATTTACCGTTTCATTTGAGAAAACTGGCTGCGTCTCATTCAGCTCCTGGTTCAGTGGTCAGGGCACGAGTCAATGGGCTGATCCCTGATCAGTGCCCTAACTACTGAACTAGGGGGAGCTGATTGAGACGCAGCCGCTGTCACATCATGAACACACACACTCTAATCACGGCAACCCGTCAAAATAAAAGTTCGGTTTAACGTGAAGAGATTGACTACAGATTGTAGCCTACAGTAAATTTAGCTACGTCTCTATATAATAATAATACGTCTCTACTAATAATAATAATTATGAAATAAATAATACTAATTATATAATTATTAATGGTTGCTTATTTTTCACTTGATCTTTCATTTATAAACAATGTTTACTTGTAAACAGCATAAAGCCTTTACATGTTTATGTATTATTTACTTATGATTATCATCATATATAATAAAACATTGATTTTAAAACAAATAGTGGTATTGTACCGACTACTGGAACTACTACTATACTCTTTCAGGTGTAAAACAGTTTGGATAGTTGTTAATATGAGAATTATGATGCATTATTTAAGAGTTTTAAGTATTATATAACATGAGTAGCTCTCTTTGACTTTCTTTTTTTTAAAAGTAGCTCTCAAATGAGAAAAGGTTGGAGACCTTTGACTTAGACAAAGCTTTGGTTTGCAAGCTGTGACACAAACGTGAAATACTCTGGAAATACCACCAAATGTCAGTGTCAAGCTAAAAAAGCTGTCAAAGAAACTGTTCAGAACAGGCCACTTGCTGCAATTTTTAAAGCTCCATTGTTAATGGCAATACTGCACTTTATTTACTTTTCAAAGGCTTGTAAGCTACAGTTTGCACTGTTTCAATAAATGGAACTAATTTTCTCAACACATCTTTGATTCATTTTGTCCAGCATTTGCAAGCTGTCGACTCTCTGTCCCGTCAGAGACATTTATTGTGTAATTGATGATTTTAGTTTTCAGTTCAGTTTGTTCAATCCAAGTAAATGAAACACTCACAAGATGTCACCAAAATCACTCTGTCCCCTTTAAATCTTTTAGAAAATGATGTAAGTGTATCGAATTATATCGAATCGTATCGTTGGCTGAATATCGTGATATATATTGTATCGAATCGTATCGTGAGCTGAATATCGTGTATTGTATCGTATCGTGAGATTAGTGTATCGTATCGTGAGATTAGTGTATCGTACCGTGAGATTAGTGTATCGTACCGTGAGATTAGTGTATCGTACCGTGAGATTAGTGTATCGTACCGTGAGATTAGTGTATCGTACCGTGAGATTAGTGTATCGTACCGTGAGATTAGTGTATCGTATCGTGAGATTAGTGTATCGTATCGTGAGATTAGTGTATCGTACCGTGAGATTAGTGTATCGTACCGTGAGATTAGTAGGGCTGTAATCTCCCAGTCGATTAGTCGATTATTGGTCAATACGTTCTGGCTCGACCAAAATTTTGATTGGTCGATTTTTTGCAGCGTTCATTTAATTAGTTTTTGCCGCGTTCATTTAATCAGTTTTGCTGCGCCGCGTTCATTTCATCAGGTGGAAAGCACTAATTGCTAATGGGGGTGTTTTCAGAGCACCCCTGTTTCACAGGTATCAGTCTGCCTTCAGAACACCCCCATTGTTTTCACTTCTTTTGGATTAGCCCAACCAACTGGCGAAGAGAAGTCTCTCGCCGGTCCTTTGTTTTTCATTCCCCGCTGGCTCAAACGCACGCCCATAGCGGTAAACTTGAGGAACGCCCATCAACATACACATGAGGGGAAGCCTCACAACACCACGCTTCAGTCGTGCCGCAAAAGTGGATCTGTACTGTCCGTTTTGCCGCGTTCATTTCATCAGTTTTGCCGCGCCGCGTTCATTTCATCAGGTGGAAAGCACTAATTGCTAATGGGGGTGTTTTCAGAGCACCCCTGTTTCACAGGTAACAGTATGTCTTCAGAACACCCCCATTGTTTTCACTTTTGGATTAGCCCAACCCACTGGAGAAGACAGACAGATTGAAGAAGGCTAGTTTTCTGTAACTTATATTATTTATTTAATTGTGAGAGCGTTTTTTCTGCTCTTGATCTGGCTTGTTTAATAAATATTCATTTTTTATTAAAGTGGACGTGCCTTTTGTGTTTAAGAGTAAAAGCTTTAAGTTAATAGTCTATTCGTGTCTCCGCCGCGAAGCTGAGCTCAGCTCCTGTTTGAGCTGCACAGAGCGGCTGAAATGATAGTGTCTGTCAGTTATTATAATACATATGACAAAAACAATTGTCTAAATTATGTTGCATATTCCTCAAAAGTTCTTGTGATGATATCTAGTTGACATTAGTACTATATTTTGGGAAATCATAGGCTATGATATTGCGCAGGTGCACGTGATGCAACGCTGTCAGAGCCGACAGACTCGTGTGTCAGACTCATTTCAGTGCAAAATAATCAGCTCAAAAACTATTTAATATACTGCAAATAGCCTACTAGTTTTTTATGTTTATTTATAATTCATTTATGCAGACAACAAGGCTACAAGTACTGCGCACAGTGCGCAGCTTATTAATTTAATGTTTTTTTTCCTAACGTCATTTTTAGTCGATTTTTAGTCGAAAATTTCAGGACTTCAGTCGACCAAGATTTTCTTTGGTTGATTACAGCCCTAGAGATTAGTGTATCGTACCGTGAGATTAGTGTATCGTATCGTGAGATTAGTGTATCGTATCGTGAGATTAGTGTATCGTATCGTGAGATTAGTGTATCGTATCGTGAGTATCGTGAGATTAGTGTATCGTATCGTGAGATTAGTGTATCGTACCGTGAGATTAGTGTATCGTATCGTGAGATTAGTGTATCGTATCGTGAGATTAGTGTATCGTACCGTGAGATTAGTGTATCGTACCGTGAGATTAGTGTATCGTACCGTGAGATTAGTGTATCGTACCGTGAGATTAGTGTATCGTACCGTGAGATTAGTGTATCGTACCGTGAGATTAGTGTATCGTATCGTGAGATTAGTGTATCGTATCGTGAGATTAGTGTATCGTACCGTGAGATTAGTGTATCGTACCGTGAGATTAGTGTATCGTACCGTGAGATTAGTGTATCGTATCGTGAGATTAGTGTATCGTGAGATTAGTGTATCGTATCGTGAGATTAGTGTATCGTATCGTGAGATTAGTGTATCGTATCGTGAGATTAGTGTATCGTATCGTGAGATTAGTGTATCGTATCGTGAGTATCGTGAGATTAGTGTATCGTATCGTGAGATTAGTGTATCGCATCGTGAGATTAGTGTATCGCATCGTGAGATTAGTGTATCGCATCGTGAGATTAGTGTATCGCATCGTGAGATTAGTGTATCGCATCGTGAGATTAGTGTATCGCATCGTGAGATTAGTGTATCGCATCGTGAGATTAGTGTATCGCATCGTGAGATTAGTGTATCGCTACAGCCCTAATTACTGGAGGAGTTATGAAGAGCTCACCGCTCCACTGGCCATCGCTTCAGCTCCTGAGATCTAGGTTATGGAGACTATGATGCTCAGAATGCTGTCTAGCTAGGGAGCTAACAATCCAAGTAGCTTTATATGATGCCTAAAATGCTGTCTATGTAGGTTTTAAGGATAAAATGCCCATAAATGCTGTCTAAGTAGGCAGCACACTATGTTTTCAGACTAGATAAACAGCACATTAGATTGACCCAAATAGGCAGTCTAGGCTCACTACAGTAGGAATGGACTCTATGTAGACTGCTCACTAGATTTTAAGGGTACAACGCTCATAAATGCTGAACAGCCGACTAGATTTTAATACAATGAGGTGCAAAAATGACGTCTAGATAGGCAGCATGTTAGGTTATTGAGATTATGATGCTCAGAATGCTGTCTAGCTAGGGAGCTAACTATCCAGGCAGCTTTATATGATGCCTAAAATGCTGTCTATGTAGGTTTTAAGAGTAAAATGCCCATAAATGCTGTCTAAGTAGGCAGCACACTATGTTTTCAGACTATGATGCCCAACAATGGTAGAAAGTGCACTAGGTGTTAATGGCCATAAATGCTGTCTAGATAAACAGCACACTAGAGGTAAAAAATTACATCTAGATAGGCAGCGTACTAGGTTATTGAGACTATGATGCTCAGAATGTGGTCTAGCTAGGGAGCTAACTATCCAGGCAGCTTTATATGATGCCTAAAATGCTGTCTATGTAGGTTTTAAGGATAAAATGCCCATAAATGCTGTCTAAGTAGGCAGCACACTTGTTTTCAGACTAGATAAACAGCACATTAGTTGACCCAAATAGGCAGTCTAGGCTCACTACAGTAGGAACGGACTCTATGTAGACTGCTCACTAGATTTTAAGGGTATAACGCTCATAAATGCTGAACAGCCGACTAGATTTTAATACAATGAGGAGCAAAAATGACGTCTAGATAGGCAGCGTACTAGGTTATGGAGATTATGATGCTCAGAATGTGGTCTAGCTAGGGAGCTGACTATCCAGGCAGCTTTATATGATGCCTAAAATGCTGTCTATGTAGGTTTTAAGAGTAAAATGCCCATAAATGCTGTCTAAGTAGGCAGCACACTATGTTTTCAGACTATGATGCCCTACAATGGTAGAAAGTGCACTAGATGTTAATGCCCATAAATGCTGTCTAGATAAACAGCACACTAGAGGTCAAAAATGACATCTAGATAGGCAGCATCTTAGGTTATTGAGATTATGATGCTCAGAATGTGGTCTAGCTAGGGAGCTAACTATCCAGGCAGCTTTATATGATGCCTAAAATGCTGTCTATGTAGGTTTTTTAAGAGTAAAATGCCCATAAATGCTGTCTAAGTAGGCAGCACACTATGTTTTCAGACTATGATGCCCAACAATGGTAGAAAGTGCACTAGATGTTAATGCAGTCTAGATAAACAGCACACTAGAGGTTGATAATGATGTCCAAAAGCGACATCTGCATAGACAGCACACTTGTTTTTGAGACACAGGTGTGTGTGTGTGTGTGTGTGTGTGTGTGTGTGTGTGTGTGTGTGTGTGTGTGTGTGTGTGTGTGTGTGTGTGTGTGTGTGTGTGTGTGTGTGTGTGTGTGTGTGTGTGTGTGTGTGTGTGTGTGTGTGTGTGTGTGTAGCAGACTGTCATACACACTCATCGCATGTTGAGTTGCATATAAAGGACAATGAAGTTGCACATGTAGTGGTCAACATAAGCCCATTGACCCTGTCCAGATAAACAGCACACTAGATCCTGACACTAATGGATTGCTGTCTATGTAGTCAGCTCACAAGGAGCTTATGCCTCTATGTCGACTGGCATATTCATATTCATATTCATA